>NC_039365.1:92682226-93003972 GCF_003573695.1 Papaver somniferum | reverse complement strand
AAAAAAAAAATAACAACAAATAATTACAAGCCCATAAAAGAAAGAGAAAAAGAAAAAGAAAAATAAAAATTATTACAAGCCCAAATAGAAAAAAAAAGAAAAAGAAAAATAAAATTATTACAGGCCCAAATATAAACACTTAAATACAAGCCCAGATAAATTTAATGAGGCCCAGATGGGTTAGCTCATGGGTTAGGCTTGGAGGGAGCCCAAATTTGGGCTTTTTATCCCTTTTTGGTTGCACAGGCCCAGTTGGGCTTTAGGATCGTCCTAAGCAGCTCAGGTGGAGCAGAGCCCAGCAGAATCTGCAGCGAAGCCCAGCTCAGTTGGTTCAAGCCCAGCTTAGTTGGTTCAGAGCCCAGCAGCAGAGAAAGCAGGCTTTGGCTTTGGCTTTGGCAGCAGCAGCAACAGCAGCAGCTGCACAGCAACAGCACCAGCAGCAACACTTGCACACCTGCACACCAACAACAGAAAATAAGTAGCAGAAATCAACACTTGCACACCAGCAGCAGAAGCACTTGCGCTTGCAGCAGCACAGCAGCAGCACTTGCAGCAGTGCAAGGTAGTGCAAGGCAATGCACTTAGTGAAGCAAAAACGAGACAGAAAACAGGAAACAAGCAGAAAACAAGCAAACCGCTACCGAGTCCCCGGCAGCGGCGCCAAAAACTTGGTGTAAAGGGAAAAGACCTACAAACTAGCCTGCAAGTATACAGGGAAGTTGAAGCAAGAAAGAGTAAATAGGGATTTGTCCACAGGGACTTGGAGGATTTGCTAAAGTTCTCTTTGGGGAGTTTCTAAGGTTTTCTGAGTTCAAGGGAGGGTACTAAGGCTTTTGATTCCACTACCTGACCCTAGGCTAAGGAAATTGTGATGCAATGTATGTCTTGTTTTTTTCATGAAAGATTACAATGAAGAATAGAGTAACTAACCTAGCTAAATGACCCCTAGCATCAGCTGTCTTTCAACAGCACAACTGATCACAAGTATTTAGCTCAACTAGCTAACTGAACTTAAGGTAATCTCTCTAATGGACTAAATTCTTACAACTGACCTAGCTGCACTCCTAGCATCAGCTGTCTTCTAACAGCACAGCTGATCACAAGTGAAGTAACTCAAATGGCATTTCATTAATCCTAAGGCAGTTAAAGCATTTCAAGACAATACATATACATTTACTATCCTAGCATATGATCAGGAGCTTCCTCTAAGCCCTAGCAAAAGAATTAGAACATGAACATGCTTATAATCATGATATTAACACATACACACATGCTCCACATGATAACAACACACTTCACAGTCAATTTTTATGTATAACACACATTCCACATGAACTGAAAATGTAACTGCTATATGAAATAAAATGAAAACTAAAACATTTGTTCACTGGCTAGCCCAGAGATGTCCAATTTTTCAACCCCTAACACCCTTTTATAGTTACAACATAAAAAATCCAAAATCCCCAAATCAGTAAAATTAGGGTTTACAAAAAAAATCTAAAATTGACCTTTACCTAATCTCTGAAATCAATCAATGGTCTCGACCCATTCTTCTATCGCTTCTCCTCTTCCGTAATTGGTGGTTTGATTTCACTAACTCTGTTTCTCTCAAACCTAGTTTCTAGGTTCACTGTTTTTGAAAAGAAAAAAGGGTTGAGAGAGAAGGAGCTAGAGAGTATCATGGTGGTGTCCTTTAGTGATGGAGGGGGAGGCTGATTGATGGGGTACAGTGATGGAGGTGGTTGAGCGGACATGGTGGTGGTGATGGTTGCTGTAGAGGACTGGAGAAGATGGAGTCGATGGGTTTGGGATGAAGGTCGTGTTTGTTTTGCGGGTATAGGTATTTGGTTGTTTGGGTGTTGAGCGGGCTCATCAAATCTCGATGTTTCGCGAAGCTGAGCCGTATGATGCGGAAATGATAGATCGATCTAATGGCGAGATGGAAGGGAGCGAGGAGCGACCGTTGGATGCAAAAATACAACGAAACTAACGACTCAAGATGGAGTTAGGTGCTGTAGTGTTGGTAAGGTGCATCGAAATCTGATGCATGATGACGCAGCGACCGTTGGATGATGGAATGGATCCAATCTTACGGTTAAGAAGGAAAACGGGTTTGGGTATTGAATTTTGGGTTTAGGATATGGATTTGGGTTTAGGAATTGGATTTGGGCTTAGGAATTGGATTTGGGATTAGGTAATCTTGAGCCCACTTCTTCTTTAAGAACAATTTCTTCCTTTTTAAGCCCATTTTTATCCTTGAGTCTTCCATAACACATTCTTCACTTCTTTTCCGCTAGAGATTCCACCGGCTTTCTCCCGTGTCTTTGCTCTTTTGGCTCCGCAACTCATCTAGTCTTTATTTGGTACCTAAAAATACAAAATTAAACAACATTAAGTAATTATCCTTGAGGAGAGTAAAATACAAAATTCATTACAAAAGGGGGAATTATGGTATGCAAAATGGGATAAGTGCCAATAAAACGATGATAAATAATGCAATATTTGGCGCCTATCAAATACCCCTAAACCTGAATTTTACTTGTCCTCAAGTAAAACAGAAACTAAGGAAATCCTACCTATACCACTGTCGCTGGTCTCTCGAATGCATTTAGCGTATGCACTAAGCCTTTTAAACCACTAAGTGTCCCTAGTGGACGAGTTGAAGTCTCGTGAAGGTTTACCAGAGGTGTGCCTACAAAACCTAAGGACAAAATATAAGCTCAGATTCCATCAAATGTGACATGTGCAAAACAGTTAAGCTCACAGCAAAATGGAGATGTCAATCTAGCTATCAAAGGCACAATCCTAGCACTGATAACAAATAAAGACATGTGATAAGAGTGTAAAGTGTATCTACACATGTGTAAAGAAAGATCTGAAGTTATGACTACTAATCACCAAGAGATAGTTTCTCAGGCTAAGAACTGAGGTCGAAATCTAGCTAGCTGTCCGGACTTTACGAGAATTGTGAATGAGTTGGAGGTATTTCACAATTACTCGCGTTGTACATCAATGGCATACACCCTCCTTGCTTATTACAAAGAAACAACAAAATGACTATTTACATGACTCTTATTTACATTGACTATTCTCTTTTTATTTTTGGAACAAGAGATGATGGAATTGATAAATACTTGATTTTTTTGTATTTTTCTGATTTTTCTGATTTTTTTTTTTTTTTTTTTTGAATAAGGAAACACTTTTGATACATAACAAGAAGAAACAAAAAATTACATGACACTTTGCAAGAGGTAGCCCTTTTTGATGCACCCAGTTAAATTCGATGGTTGTTTTTCTTAATGTAACCTCCACCTTCTATCCCAACCAACCAAAGAACAAGCTAGTCAAGTTTCGTTCAGTATTCTAAAGTGATTGGTAATCGTAACTTCCTATCAAACACCTTGAAGATCGAGGCCATACATGTATTGGTAGATCGTGCGCGTGCAAATTTCTTATCACTATGTGAATTGTGCTAGAATCAGGGTGCCTAAATATCTAGACTAAGACTCCTAATAATTACATATTTGCACAAGAGTCAACATTTCAAGGTAAATGAGCTCCATTTTTATGTTTTTTTTTTTTTTTTCAATTTTTTATTTTGATTTTTCAAATTTTTTGGAATTTTTCAATTTTTTCAAAAAGAAGAAGGAGTTCGTTTTCAATTATGGCAAATTATCATGGTATCTACTCTATACCCCCAAACCTAAACTAAACATTGTCCTCAATGTTTCAAAATATGGAAAGAATTAAAATGCAACATATGGAAAGGGACATGCTGAGTAGAGTAAAAGGAGAGAGAATACCCGATTTCGGCGAAAGCAGAATTAAAACTCCGTTATTCAAGGCAAAAATCCAACATATTTCAGCCGAGATCATATTGGATAAGCAAAATATATACAAAAAGAACAAAAGGGTTTTTAAAATTTTATCTACTGGATTATTTACAAAAATATTCACCATACACTAACAATCTAAAGAGTTGAGGATCAACCCAAAAGACAAAGTGTAGCGGTTTCAACAACTTCACACATGAAAGAAAAGCACGTGAAGCTGTGAAACCAAATGAGCTACCCCCAAACCTGGATTTTACAGAAGATACAATTTTGAAAACAAAATCGCGCAGTTTTGGGGGTTCATCATGCACAAGATCTAACTCAAAGTGAACTGTGCTATGGACGGGCAAACATGCAATTTCCAACTGTGGTTCCTCAGATGTATTATACTTAGAAGCAAAATAGTCCAAGAGGACTTGGGAAGCACACAGTTCCAAACCTAGGTTGGGGACTCTCAGAAAAGTCGGTTTGTCAATATGGGTACAAACCAAATCTAGGTTGGGTGGAAGGCCATCAGATTGTGACTTATGTAGGACGATAGGCACATCATTATTAATCAAATCAAAATCTCCTAAATCATCTACACATGTCACATCATGCTCACAATCATCAATCAAATTAGCAAGTTCACACTCAGAATCATCAGAATCATCAACAGTAAAATTGACATTGGAATTAACCCAATTAGGGGGTATCTCGGCTAACCAAGAACACCTCAACAGTAATACCCAGCCCTCAATTTATACAAAAAAGGAATGACGAACCCTAATTCCCAAAACCGAGAAAACTAGGGTTAGGGTTTACCTAAAATTCTTCACCCACGTCGACGACCCATGCTCTCTTCTTGTTCCTCCTGCTCTTCCCATGCTTCTATTGCTTCTTCTTCCATCTCTGTCATGCCTATAACTCTATTTCCCTAATTTCAAAACCCTAAATTTGAGAGGGTTTGTGAAACTAGCGAAATAGGCTAATAGGATGGATGGGTTTCGATGTCTTTGATGTAGGGTGGCTATGGTGTTTGGTGATGAAGCGGCAGTGGCAGAGGTGGTGTTCTGGTGGTGGCAGGACATGGTGGAGGTGATGGAGTTGCAGAGCAGCTCTCTGCAACAGGGTATGGAGGAGAAGAGGTCGAGTGATTTTGGGTTAGGGGGCGTTTGGCTAGGGGTATAGGGTGTTCGATACTTAGGTGTTAGGCGGGTTCAGAGAGGTTCGATGATCTGCGACAAGGAGCGATGGATGGGAAGATGGTAGGTAGATCGGACGGCTAAGAGAGAAGCAGTTTGTAGCGACCGTTGGATGTGGAACACAACGAAGTCAACGGTGCTAGATTAGGTTAGGTGCTGTAGTGTTGGGCGGAATCATCGGGATTTGATGCACAGTGATGAGGTGACCGCTGGATTCAACTACCATCTAATCTGAAGGCTTGGAATTTCAGCGCTGTGGTGCTTGGCAGAGACTTCCGATTTTGATGCTCTATGAAGGAGCGACCGTCGGATGTTTCTGAGAACTGATCTGATGGCTGAGAACGGAGGCGCTTTTGTGTGTAGAAAATGAGGTTGTGCGCACCATTCTTCGCGGCTTCCTTGCGTGATTTCTCCCGGCTTTTCACTACTTTTCTGCTCTTTTCGCTCCACGACTCATCCGAACTTTATTTATTACCTAAAAATGCAAAATTAATTAATAAAAATATTTATTCTTGAAAACAATGAAAATACAGAATATGGGATAAAATGTAGAATTAATGCACAAAAGATGAGTTAAATGCCAACAAAAATATATAGAAATATGCACTTTTTAGCACTCATCAAATACCCCCAAACCTGAATTTTACTTGTCCTCAAGTAAAACAAAACTAAGGAAATCCTAACTATACCACTGTCGTTGGTCTCTCGAATGCATTTAGCGTATGCACTAAGCCTTTTAAACCACTAAGTGTCCCTAGTGGACGAGTGAAGTCTCGTGAAGGTTTGCTTAGAACGTACCTACAAAGTTCTAGGTCAAAATATAAGCTCAGATTCCATCAAATGTGACATGTGCAAGTCAGTTTAAGCTCACAGCAAAATGGAGATGTCAATCTAGCTATCAAAGGCACAATCCTAGCACTGATAACAAAAAAAGACATGTGATAAGAGTGTAAAGTGTATCTACACATGTGTAAAGAAAGATCTGAAGTTATGACTACTAATCACCAAGAGATAGTTTCTCAGGCTAAGAACCAAGGTCGAAATCTAGCTAGCTGTCCGGACTTTACGAGAATTGTGAATGAGTTGGAGGTATTTCACAATTGCTCGCGTTGTACATCAATGGCATACACCCTCCTTGCTTATTACAATGAAACAACAAAAGATGACTATTTACATGACTCTTATTTACATTTACTACTCTCTTTTTATTTTTGGAACAAGAGAGGATGGAATTGATAAATACTTGATTTTTTTTTTTTTTTTTTTTTTTTTTTTTTTTTTTTTTTTTTTTTTTTTTTTTTTTTTTTTTTTTTTTTTTTTTTTTTTTTTTTTTTTTTTTTTTTTTTTTTTTTTTTTTTTTTTTTTTTTTTTTTTTGAACAAGGAAACACTTTTGATACATATACAAAAGGAAACAAAAGATTACATGACACTTTGCAAGAGGTAGCCCTTTTTGATGCACCCAGTTAAATTCGATGGTTGTCTTTCTTAATGTAACCTCCACCTTCTATCCCAACCAACCAAAGAACAAGCTAGTCAAGTTTCGTTCAGTATTCTAAAGTGATTGGGAATCGTGACTTCCTATCAAACACCTTGAAGATCGAGGCTATACATGTATTGGTAGATCGTGCGCGTGCAAATTTCTTATCACTATGTGAATTGTGCTAGAATCAGGGTGCCTAAATATCTAGACTAAGACTCCTAATAAAAATACATATTTGCACAAGAGTCAACATTTCAAGGTAAATGAGCTCCATTTTTATGATTTTTCATTTTTTTTAATTTTTTTGAATTTTGATTTTTTTAATTTTTTTTTGGAATTTTTCAAAAAGAAGAAGGAGTTCGTTTTTAATTATAGCAAATTATCATGGTATCTACTCTATACCCCCAAACCTAAACTAAACATTGTCCTCAATGTTTCAAAACATGGAAAGAATTATAAAACAATATATGAAGAGGAACATGCTGAGTGGAGTAAAAGGAGAGAGAATACCCGATTGTACGGTGGTAGCTCGATTAAAACTCCGTTATTTCAAGGCAAAAATCCATCATATTAGCAGTCACAATGGATGAGCACAAAATATATACAAAAGGAAATTTAACTAACACATTATCTACAAGAAAATTTTGGTTTTTAATGGGATTGGACTTTTTGAAAAAAATTTGGTTTTGTTGGGATACATTTGGTTTTGATGGGAAAAATTTTGGTTTTTAGGGAAACATTTGGAAAACTTTTTGGTTATTTAGGGAAAGAGTGGACCAGTTTAGTCCACATAGACTGGGTCCTCCAGGTTGGTTGTTTCAATGTCGGGTGGAAATGGCTCAAGGAATGGCTTTAATCTCTGCCCGTTGACTTTGAAAACGTTCTTGTTGGAGACATCCTCTAGCTCTACAGCTCCATGAGGAAAAACTGTGCGTACTAGGTACGGACCCTTCCATCTGGAACGCAGTTTTCCTGGAAAAAGATGTAATCGGGAGTCATACAGCAAGACTTTCTGACAAGGAGTGAAGGATTTGCGTAGAATACGCTTGTCATGAAACATCTTCATCTTCTGCTTGTACAGCTTGGCACTGTCATAAGCCTCATTTCTCAATTCTTCCAACTCGTTGAGTTGAAGTTTCCGTTGAATTCCAGCTTCGTCCAGAGAAAAGTTCAGCTCTTTGATTGCCCAGTAGGCACGATGTTCCAATTCCACAGGTAGATGGCACGGCTTTCCATACACTAGACGATAGGGGGACATGCCAATTGGTGTCTTATAAGCTGTTCTATAGGCCCACAAAGCATCATTCAATCTCAATGACCAATCTTTCCTGGACGGGTTGACCGTCTTCTCCAGAATGTGCTTAATTTCCCTATTAGACACTTCCACTTGTCCACTAGTCTGAGGGTGGTACGGAGTAGCAATCTTGTGAGTTATGCCATACTTGCGTACTAAAGACTCAAAGTACTTGTTACGAAAATGTGAACCGCCGTCACTGATGATAGCTCTAGGGGTAACAAAACGTGAAAATATGTTCTCTTTTAGAAATGAAAGTACCACCTTGTGGTCATTTGTCTTTGTTGCAACAGCTTCAACCCACTTCGAAACGTAATCAACAACAACTAGGATGTATAATTTGCCTTCAGAAATAGGAAATGGACCCATAAAGTCAATCCCCCACACATCAAATAGCTCAACGATCAAAATCGGATTCAACGGCATCATGTTTCTCCTCGAGATACTTCCTAGTTTCTGACAGCGCTCACAAGCAATACAATACTCATGGCAGTCTCTAAACAGCGATGGCCAGTAAAACCCACACTGCAGGATCTTTGCAGCGGTCTTCTTGGCACTGAAATGCCCCCCACATGCTTGGTCATGACAGAAAGATATCACATCTTTCTGTTCCATGTCGGGCACACATCTCCTAATGATTTGGTCTCGGCAGTACTTAAACAAATATGGGTCATCCCAAAGGAAATGTTTAACTTCAGCCAAGAACTTGGAGCGGTCTTGTCTCGACCAATGTGAGGGCATTCTACCTGTAGCAAGGTAGTTAACAATGTCGGCAAACCAAGGAAGGTTTGACACAGACATCAATTGTTCATCAGGGAATGATTCTCTAATCAGCTCAGATTCATCAATAGACTCGCTAGTTAATCGGGACAAGTGATCAGCAACCACATTCTCACAACCTTTCTTATCACGGATTTCGATGTCGAATTCCTGTAATAAGAGTATCCATCGAATAAGGCGAGCTTTAGCATCCTTCTTAGAAAGAAGATACTTCAAAGCCGCATGGTCAGTGTATATGATGATCTTAGATCCTATCAAATAAGATCTAAACTTGTCTAATGCAAATACCACGGCAAGTAACTCCTTCTCGGTAGTCGAATAGTTGAGTTGAGCATCATTAAGAGTTTTACTAGCATAGTATATCACATATGGTAGTCTATCAACACGCTGTCCTAAAACAGCGCCAACGGCATAATCAGAGGCATCACACATGAGTTCGAACGGTAGTTCCCAGTTGGGTGGTTGGACAATAGGAGCTTAGGTGAGGAGAGTCTTGAGTTCTTCCCATGCCTTCACACAAGCAGTATCGAAGTTAAAACACTTGGGACGAACTCACAGATCTATTTTTCAGAAAATTCTTTCCACATCATAGGACCATCGCTATTCGTCAAAGTATCAATTGTTTTGTACGATTGGATGAGGAAACTGTTTTTCACTATTTCAAACGTTTTAATGATTTGTTGAGCGAATGTCCGCACCATGGATTTGAGAAGTGGAGACTTGTCGTCATCCTCTATGAGGGACTAGACTTTAAATCTCGAACCATGGTTGAGTCTATGTGTAATGGTAAATTTCTTGATAAATCTGTGGATGATGCATGCAAATTTTTAGCTGAGATTGCAGAGAAAACCCATCAATGGGAATCTGTTAGGGAAACAGGGACAACGCCACATGGTATGAGTCACCCCCATGAGTTAGAGTCTTATTCTTGTGATAGCTCCGACCTTAGGATTTAAAATTATCCTAGATTGCAAATTCCCTATCATTATGATGATGATGAATCAAATTTTGAAAATGGTATTTTTAGTCCAACTCGTACAAACGATATTGAATATGAGCCCCATCTAGAGGAAAATGAGTTGACCGAGAACACCAGAGCTGTTAATAGGGACGAGTATGCATATTACTCGGATGATGATATGATGTTAGAAGAGCTAGTTCTTCTTGAAGAGTCAATTTCGGAGTCATGTGACTCCGAAATTCCAGACCATAGTGAAGAAACTTCCATGAATGATGTTTCTCCTAATATTCATATTCATTGCAATTCAGATAATTTGGACACTGATATGAGGCTTGTACAATTGTGTTGTGAAGATGAGCATGACATAGGAAAGGTTGAATCTTTTGTAGACATTAATGTTATTATACATGAAAACGAATTTGATGTGTCTGATTCCCTGCCTAAGTCCCAATATGTTGTTTCTTCCGATGTTGATTTGAATACTACGGACAATCATGATACCGAGCTAGGTATTGATGTTTTGTTCGATGAATATGAGCATGATTTACCTGTTTCTGATTTAGGGAAAGTATGTACTAGTACTATTGATCATGAAAATAAATTAGAAATGCCTGCTTTCTTGCCTAAATCACAGATTGAGATTTTTCCACCCAACCTAGATTTGGTTTGTCCCAAAATTTTTAAACCAACTAATCTGAGAGTCCCTAATCTAGGATTGGAACTGTGTGCTTCCCAAGTCCTCTTGGACTATTTTGCATCAAAATATAACATTTGTAAAGAGCCACAGTTAGAATTAATTTCCCTGACCATCCCGCAAAAAGTCCATTTTGAGTTAGACCTTGTGAATCCTAAACCCCTAAAATTAAAAGATTTTGTGCTTAAAAGTAAACCTGTTGAAAAATATAGGTTTAGGGGTGATTCATTTGGTTTTTCACTCTCACTCGCATTTCAGTCCAACTATAGTTGTTTGAAACTGTCTATGTTTCAACACTTTGTCTTTTGGGTTGATCCTCAACTCTTTAGACTGTATGTATATAATGAATTGTTTGTATATAATCTGGTAGGTAATGTTTAGTGGAATCATATGTTTCTTGTATATATTGTGCTAACCCAATGTGAATTCAGTTGAGTTACTGTGGGATCATAGCCATTGAATAATGGAGTTCAAAACTTGCTTTCGCCAATATCCGGTAATCTCTTTCCTTTTTCTACACTTAGCATCGTTCTCATGGTATGTGTTATAATCATGTTTATCTTTTGAAACATTGAGGACAATGTTTAGTTTAGGTTTGGGGTTGAAAAGTAGATACTTTGATAACATGCTATAATTGAAAATAGAACTCTTTCTTTCTGAAAAAAAAAATCAAAAAATCGAAAAAAAAAAAAATCGAAAAAAAAAAACATAAAAATGGAGCTCATTTACCTTGAATTGTTGACTCTTGTGCATGTATGTAAACATAAGGATTCTTAGTCTAGATATTTAGGCACCCTGATTCTAGCACAATTCACTTAGTGATAAGAAACTTGCACGCGCACGATCTACCAATACATGTATAGCCTCATCCTTGAGGTGTTCTATCGGAAGTCACGATTGTAAATCACTTTAGAATACTGAACGAAACTTGACTAGCTTGTTCTTTGGTTGGTTGGGATAGAAGGTGGAGGTTACATTAAGAAAGACAACCATCGAATTTAACTGGGTGCATCAAAAAGGGCTACCTCTTGCAAAGTGTCACGTAATTTTTTTTCTTTTTGCTTATGTATCAAAAGAGTTACCATGTTGTAAATATTTTTTTCAAAAAAAAATAAAAAAATAAAAAAAATAAAAAAAAATCAAGTATTTATCAATTCCATCATCTCTTGTTCCAAAAATAAAAGAGAGTAGTCAATGTAAATAAGAGTCATGTTTTGTGTTATGAGCAAGGAAGGGTGTATGCCATTGATGTACAACGCAAGTAATTGTGAAATACCTCCAACTCATTCACAATTCTCGTAAAGTCCGGACAGCTAGCTAGATTTCGACCTTGGTTCTTAGCCTGAAAAACTATCTCTTGGTGATTAGTAGTCATAACATCCGATCTTTCTTTACACATGTGTAGATACACTTTACACTCTTATCACATGTCTTTATTTGTTATCAGTGCTAGGATTGTGCCTTTGATAGCTAGATTGACATCTCCATTTTGTTGTGAGCTTCTACTGTCTTGCACATGTCACATTTCATGGAATCTGAGCTTATATTTTGTCCTAGAACTTTGTAGGTACGTTCTAAGCAAACCTTCACGAGACTTCAACTCGTCCACTAGGGTCACTTAGTGGTTTAAAAGGCTTATTGCATTCGCTAAATGCAATCGAGAGACCAGCGACAGTGGTATAGGTAGGATTTCCTTAGTTTTGTTTTACTTGAGGACAAGTAAAATTCAGGTTTGGGGGTATTTGATGAGTGCCAAATATTGTATATATTTGCACCTTTTTATTGGCACTTAACTGATCATTTGTGCACTAACGCTCCATTTTATCCCATATTATGTGTTTTCGTTGTTTTCAAGAATAAATACTTTTCTCAATTAATTTTGCATTTTTAGGTACTAAATAAAGTCTGGTTAACTCACGGAGCGAAAAGAGCAAAGAAACGGCAAAGACTCCCGTAGAAAGGCAGCGAAAAATGATGTTTGCAAGAGCCGGATCAACTAGAAGTGGGCTTGAAGAGGAAGAATTGTCCTTAAAGAAGATATGGGTTTGGCATACCCAAGGCCCAAAACCCTTACCCAAATCCATTTCCAATATCCATACCCATTTCCATGAGAGCCGTCAGATTGGATCCATCACATCATCCAACGTTCGCCTCATCACCGATCATCAAATCTTGAAGCTCCTGTCAAACATCATAGTACCTAACTCCAATCTAAGCCGTCAGAATTGTTGTATCACGCATCCAATGGTAGATGCAAGCTTGTTCCATATAAGTCGTTCGATTCAATCCAGATGTGATCATCCAACGTATCATCTTCGCTGGACATCGAATTTGCTACACCCGCTCAACACCCTAGCACCAAATATCTTCTCCCAAAACCATCGACTTCTCCTCTTCTTCCCAAATTTCTCCATCTTCATCCCATACCCTGTCTCTGCCGCAGACACCACCTCTGTCATCACCACTGTCTCTGCCGCAGACACCACCTCTGCCATCACCACCACCTCTGCCACAGCCACCCTACGACTTCCATAACCACTCTAACGAAACACCACCTTACCCTATATCTCTAGCCACTTATTTCACCAATTTCTCCTCTATCCATCTCTGAAACCCTAGGTGGGAAATTGGTAAAATAGGTGAGTCTATAGAAGTGATTGAAGACAGGAGAGAGAGCAGGAAGAACAAAGAAAGAATGGGTCGACGCTATAGGTAAGGATTATCCCATCCAATCAAGTAAAAATTGTAACCCTAGTTTACTGTTTCCATTTGGGGATTTGTGAGAACCCTAATTTTGTATTTTGGGGTATAAATAGAGATGGGGGTTAGTGTTGTTGGGGTAAGCCTGGGTTAGCCAGAGCAAAGCCATTAGAGGCCTGGACTAGCCAGTGCCCTCAATGTTATTGTCCTGTTGATGTTCCATGTAGTGTTAATGTTCAACTCTCTATTTTAGTTATCAGTTAGTTACAATATGTTCTAATTTGCTTGCTGAGGTTTCAATGAAACCCTAATATTGATGTGTGTTCATTTTGATAGTATTGCTCTTGGATGTTTACAATTCTTATGAAAGATTCAACTTAGTGCATCATCATCTTGCTCTCACATTGTATGTCATGCATACCTTGTAGTTAGGTTTACACCATGATGATTGAACTACAACTCATGCTCAAACAGGTCATCTTTGATCCTTAGACTAGTTGTACTTGACTTAGACAATTAGTACTTTGGAGAAAAGCCTTAGTTGTGCTTGGTCTTTCTAGTGGGGAAACCCCTCAGATATAGGGCAGACTAGGATCTTACCCCTTATCTGCTATAGGGACAAGAATGGTGCAGTCAGTGGAAGGCATAGTACAAGATTAGTGGTGGATTTGCTAACCTCAGTTCACTCATCTCTCTGTTTAACTTGCTTACTGCCTGTGTTACTGCCTCTTTTTGTTGTTGTTGCTCTTACTTTTATTGTCTTGCATTTTACTTCACCACTTGTTTACTGCCTTGCCTTTGGTTACTGCCTTTGTTCTCTGTTAAGCTTAGAAAACAGTTTAGGAACTTCTCTAGCTTCAAACACACACACTAGTCCCTGTTGGATCGACCCGCATTTGCACATTCTACAACATGACACCGTGCATTTGCGGTTTAACATGTAGGCTTTATCTTGTTTTTATTTTCTGTCATCTTTCCTAGCCTACCGGTTACATTATATAGTTGACAGTTGATCGGGAAAAGAAAAAATGAGAAAAAAAAGGAAATGTCAAATAGTTTATCTAACGGATCCACATAAACATTATTAAGTTAACAGGAGAGCCCACATCACCAATATGATTTTAAATCCTCTCAACCCATTTCCATTAGGAAGTATATTCCCAGCCATCTCATACAGACAGTAGTTTAGGGTATCAAGGTTAAATATTCTTGTATATCACTTGATGCATATTGACCCCCACCCCCGTAATACACATCCTAAGGGTTCTTTAAGATGTAGGAGTTCACACCGTGCAACAAACTTGAGACTAAGTTCTATAGCCAAACTGGTTTAATCAATACCTGACAGTAATCTTTTTGTAAGAAGGTTAAATATTGCCAGCATTGATTATCAACCGGAATTAATGCCATAAGGTTTTAGCTCATGGTGTGGCTAGCCTACAATAAGCTACATGCAGATGAAATTTGAAATCGTGATTTTATTTTATTTTCATTAAAAGTGCTTTCTACATTTTTATTACTGAGTTTTGAAATTTCATTGGTTTTCTACATTTTATTACTCCATCCTTTTGCATGAAGACATCACTTCTTTTACGCCTGTTCCCAACACTAATTATTGCACAGTGACTTCTACCATTGCCCACTAATATGAAATACCAACTTAGTAGAATGCAAGTATTAGTTTCTTATAATTTTGAACTGTAAAATTACCCACGGTAATGATTCAGAATGTTGACGGGCATAGACGAACATTTGTAGACTACAAATAGGACTTGGATAAGTGCAATACTTGGTTTCATTGTTATGGTTATCCACTGAAAGAACAAAAACAATAATTCTTAAATTTCATATCCAGATAATCGTATAACCCAATTCACAACATTGCGATCCAAGTTAGTAACCTTGGAGAGGTGAGTTACCAACCTTGCGAAGACAGATTCTACCCTTTATTGATATTTTGTTAAAGTCATCCCTCCTTAACTTTAATCACCTACCATAGTGCTCGTCATTGATTAACATTGACCTTGTGTGTATGGCAGAGAAGTATGATTTTTTTTGGAATGGAATTACAAAGCTAGTCTTCATCGCTATAAACCAAAGTGGAGGTGGCATTTAGGGGACAACCGGGTCTTCGCAGTTAGTGTTTAATCATCTGCATCTAGGTCACGTTATACGCAGGTGCAGTAGTAGATGGAGGGGAGGTTGGGCTTCATGGGGGTGGTTTGCTTCTTCACGTTATACACTGCAAGCATAATTTGGTAGTTCAACATTCAGGAGGATCTTATCAAAAGCTACAACCACCTTTCACTTTTCTCTTCCTGGTGCCAGAAAAACATGAAATTTGGATTACATGAGGAAAGATTATAGATACTTTGAAACCTAAATGTGTACATAATTAGAATGATTGAAGGCTGCCTAATTAAGTAAAGATAAACAAATGGCTGGGTACCTCCTGACTATGTCCAAGGCAGTGGGGTGGATGATCCATCAGACTTCACTGTCCACCGACGCAAATATGGTCCTGCCGATATAGTTTCACTTTAAAACGAAGAAGGTACCTGCAACCAAGTTAATCTTTATATGGTCAATATTTGCGTATAACATGAAAAATGTGGGGAAAGGAAATTTAGAATTTATACTGAAACTAATGGGAATTATATCCCACAGTAACGCACCGCGTTACAGGTTCCTCGACCTTGTTTTCACATTTAGTGCATTCATGGTTCCCGACTTCACCTACCACTGTAGTGGTGCGCACTTGTTGCAGCCCAAATATTACCACTTGGTGGTAGCCAAAATTCGAGTTGCACTGGCTTTGACAATAATTCGGTACTGTACCTGTATGCAAGAGTTGGTTAGCCATCCGTGTTGTGAGTAGTTAATTTATAGGTGACAACAACTATCATTTTAATTTATTATGCGGGAAAAGTGAGATTGTATAGAGTTATAACGAAATATTGTATATACATACTCATTTCTAGGGTATCTATAATGCTAACAAATTAGAAGAAAAAAACGCGATAAAACTCTTGAACTCGTTTAATTGGCTTTGTTGTCATAATAGAGTAGCTTGTGGGAAGCTTGACGATAATAAGAAAAGAAAACACATCAAAACTACAAAAATAGGCAGTTTCTCAGCGTCAAAACTTTCTCTATCAGCAATGAGTTACTTCAAATCAATGTCAAAAGAAAGTGCCAAGGAAAAACAAATTTACAACTAAATGGAAGCAAAACTTAAACTAATAAAAGCAACGACGGGAGAAAAACTTGACGAAATTATGGACCTGGGATTTGTAAGCCGCTATGTACTTTTTGTCTCTTTCTCTCACTAATCCAACCCAGAATGTTAAACTGCCAAATAAATCATTAATGGAAATGTTATAAATAATAAATGAAGGACACTGAACTTCGTTAATGGCAAAGGCGTTTGCTTCCTCTTATTTTTCTTAAAAACTTAAAGTTGAATTCAATCAATAATTGATATTGGATTTGTGAAACTCAGGAATTGCGAAGAAAAAAATGATTTCAGCTTACAAATTAGCATAGCTTGA
Source organism: Papaver somniferum (assembly GCF_003573695.1). Lineage (NCBI taxonomy): Eukaryota > Viridiplantae > Streptophyta > Magnoliopsida > Ranunculales > Papaveraceae > Papaver > Papaver somniferum. Next base: position 92,987,494 of record NC_039365.1, on the reverse strand, counting down.
GCTTCGCGTGCTAGACCAAAAGAAAAAAAAACAGTGAATTGCAATTCCAGGTAGAGGATGGAGTAGCATTTGTGATTGCACATAAAGTTGTTCTTCGTTTTATAGAGTTGAAGGGTCTTCTCCACGAAGGCTGTAATGCCAATGGTTAAACGAAGTTGAATTGCAATTGACCCTGCACAACCACTCATAACCATCTGAATCACACATATACAACATCTTACATCGACAATTAGGGAATTTTTATGACTACTTTTTTCTGTTAATGGTTTTCATTTTTGGGTATTGAATATTTTGGTGAAACAAAAGTTCATGTATGTTTTAATTCTTACATCTTACATCAAACCGAATACATCATAATAAAATAAAGGGGAATTCAATTGACATTTACCATATAGATACAGATACATACCTGAGATTGATACTGGTTTGTCTCCAAATATATCATGCACTCACAAAACCTGCAACCGCAAAATCAGAATCAGAGAAAATTTAAACCAACAAAAACCTACAACAGTACCAAACAAAATATGCATGCACTGAGAACCACTGCAAGGTAACTTTTCTGAGGTTAGGGAAGCAAAAATAATAGTGTTGTTAATGGGTATCTTTTATTTTTGTAACGTCTTGGCATAAATACAACATCAAGTTACCCACTTAATAATCTTGTATTCTATCAAAAGAAAAAAGGAAAAAAAGAACTTAATGATCGAGTAGTGGAAGAAAAGTCCTAATTTTAGGCAACAAAGGCAAAGACAAAAATAAAGATATGAATCCATATGTAGGCAGGTTGAAGAATATTCAAAGAAAAATTAAGAGATAGTACTAATTTAATTTGGTCATGAAGATAGGGAAGAAACAGAAATCCAATTGAAGAAACTAATCAAATCTAAAGAGACATTATAAGATAGTACTCACCTGGTAGTCTCGACTCTCGAGACTGGAGAGAATATGTTGAAGAAAGAAATGGAGAACTTGGGAAAATGATAACCTTTGTTGAGGTTTATGTGTTGTTCTAGCGTAACGCATCCGGGTATGAATCAAAGGGATTGAATGGCTTCTGCAACGCTTGCTAACAATCGAGAGAACAATGAGGAAAAAAATACCCTAATTCATATCTGGTGATAATGGGTATCGTAACGGAAGAGGAGATTAAATGCAAGAAAAAATCTGGGACGTTGGATTAGGGCTAAAAAGGAGGGTTAATTCTGAGCCACGATTTATGTTTTGAATTTCTGAGGAATGGGAGCCATCTATCGGTGTGAAAAGCGCATCCAGAACCGTCAGATCAAGCAAAAACCGTTTATTTTTGTAAGATAGATGATTCATTTATATAGGATTTGTGCAAACATGAGCAAGCCAGCTAGGTTTAGTTACATTAGTACTTATTTTTTTTAATACGTTAGTACTTTTGGTGAAACCGAAAACTAAGAAGACCGGTTAGTACGATGATTATAGTTTGATGTCATTATTACCTAATCTTTTTAGTTTTCTTTTGCCAGTAGAGTAGTAGCTAGGTAATCACCGATCTTACCTTGATTATCATATTACTTTACTCATCATATGTTTTTTTTATCCGTAAAAAATTTGGTGTCGAAGAGTTTCGAACTTAGATTATTGGTATCAATATGTTAGTAAGGGAAATTGAAGAGGGTACGTCAATCCCAGTCAACGCCTCATTTTTTTCAAAAGAAATTTCAAAAGATAAAATCGTACCTGCCCTATTGTTTCTATGAATCGGTATGGAACGGGTATTAGAAATATGTGACAGCTTTTTCGTTAGTTACCCATAACCATAAAGTACTTAAAAATTCATCATCGTAAAAACATAAGTATAAAGATAAAAACTATAAAATAATATATTTAATTCATAAAATAATCGTAAAATGAACAATAGAATAATATAATAAAATAAATCCTTCAAAAGTTATTAGTCTTTTCGTTTTTTAATTACTCATGTCAATTATATCCTCCATTATTAAACTTTTTTATCTGTATTAAACATTTCACTATGTTCACAAAAAGTTCCATTTTCAATCTTTGATCCACCTAATAAGAAATTGGAAATGTATCATAGAACCATAAACGAGCATTTAAATATATATAAACAAAAATAAAAATCCATAAAAGTGATACTCGGTTACCTTTTATCATAACTCATAGCCAATTTTATATGCAATCAAAACTTATTGGATGAAGTCTATTACGTCGGGTACTCACAAATCTATTGTAGGTATTAAGAAAAGCTTCAGAAGCAACTGTAGACAATGAAATCACTAAAGTGGCTCTATTCACGTACTGCAAAACTGGATACTTGATATCATTCGTCTTCCATCATGCTATCATAGCAAAGTTACTCATCCTAGGTAAAAGACCTTCCTTCAAAGTACCGGTTTGTTCTGACTTAACGATACCAGTAGGAGTATTGTTGCAGACAAACATATAAATTTTTTTAAAGGATCTGGTTCATGATCAGTTCCGTGCATTTCTAGTCGAGAAATAGATGACAAACCATTTCCGCAAAGATAATTTTCAGCTAATTTTACTTTAAGCTCATACTCCCATGCCAAATCGTAACATAAATTGCGTACTCGATTAATGTCGACGGTTGAAAAAGCTTGACCATAAATTTGCGGGAAATAAAACTCGATCAATCCCATCTTAAACCTTGGTCCAATATTATTGCTATTGTCATTATTCCACTGATCACAAGCCAATACTTTTTAAACTTCTGTATATATCATATGCCACTTCATATATCACATCAACTTTAGATCTTTTTCCACTCATTTAGTGACAATATAATTTCAACAAGACTTGGAGAGAAAAAAAGATTGGTTGTAGGATATTTTATTCCAGAAAACATCTTTGTAAGGTATATTAGTTTCACACATTTCCTTTGCAAATCTTTTTTTTCGAGCAAACAATTATGTTGTGACTCATGTTGCATCAAGCTAGTAAAAAAAGAATTGGCACGTGATAGCAGTACTAATCATCACATATGCGGTATTCCGTCTAGTATCAAAATCAAGGACTAACATTTTTATACATGCAAGCCATTTTTAACTGCCAGGCGGTTTTTTCGACACTTTTACCTCGTTTTGGTGTTGCTTTTGAATATGCAACACTGTCATGAATCAACTGGATAGACCCAGTAATCCCATCTAATCCATGCTTCACTAAAATTGCTAGTATGTACGCACAACAATGCACATGAAATAAATATCCACCCGGTAACAATGAGTTACTTGATAATATTCAAGAAGAGCTTTGTCATAAGATCGTTAGTGTTGCAATTGTCTACAGTAAGAGTAGACATCTTACCATAAATATTACAATTTAGCAAACACTCCATCGACAAGCCTGCGAGGATTTCGGTTTTGTGTGGACATGATACATATATAAACCTAACACAAACGTAATCATCTGTTACGGTTGTTTTACTAACCATACTAGATTCAAGGCCAGTGTAATCAATTATATGAACCAGGAAAGCTGTCTGACTAATTAATACAAAGAAAATAATTGATCTTAAAGATACATGCTATATATATACATACGTACCTCATAATGCGACTTTGCAAGATCCACGGATCATCAATGAAATGAGTTGTAATAACCATGTATTTTTTCTTTTGTTTACCGGTCCACATAGCAGTACTTATGCAATTTTACCTTGATGGTTCTCTAGCATTTTGAGTTTTAGCTTTTTCTATGTCATAGATTTTGAGAATGTCACTTTTGATTGTATTTACGTATATTACCTTAAACATTAATTGGAGTGCATTCAAATATCTTCTAAATCCTTCATGCCCAACGATGAAAAGAGGGTGTGGAATTATCATGCAAGCAAGATCCTTCCTAACTACAGTTTGGTCAAAATTATATGTGTATATGTGTTAAGCTAGCTTCGCTTATCATTTTCCCTATTTGTAGTAATTATCGTTTTTTCGTATTCTGGTTTATTTTAGGCAAGGACATCTTTTAATGTGTTCATGGAGATGTTTCATTCCATTAAAGCTTTTTCCTCCTAATTCTTCATTGCACGTCGCTTTAATTCCATGTTTATCTTTTACTTTACAAAATGTTTTCACACTTTAGATCTTGTCTCCCTTAAGTTTACATTGGCAGTTTCACCTCGAGAATTATCACAATGACCCTTATTTGTGTGCTCGGTAGCCTCAATTTGACAAGAAGGTGTTGATGGTGGTTTTTAGCTTAGGGTTAAAATCGTAAAACCTTACATCTGACATGATGTCACTAGGACCACTAGCGCATTTATTGAATCATTCAACATGCCTACGTAAGAATTACCAGGGAACCTTTTTTTTACATATATATGTGTCATGTTCCACGGTAGAACCCTTACTATTGACCGACATCACCTTCGTACACCAAAACATAAATTCTTACACCACCGTGCCAATGGAAAACCATGCAATCCACGTCTCCGCGCCAAGGCATGCCAACCATGCCAGCCGCACCACCGTGCCAATGGCAAACCATGCCAGCCACGTCTCCGCGCCAAGGCATGCCAACCATGCTAGCCGCATGTGCCAATGGAATGCCGTGCCAGCCACATCTCCGCGCCAAGGCATGCCGACCATGCCAGCCGCACCACCGTGTCAACGGCAAACCATGCCAGCCACGTCTCCGCGCCAAAGCATGCCAGCCGCGCCACCATGCCAACCACGTCTGCGCACCAAGGCATGCCAACCATGCCAGCCGCACCACATGTGCCCATGGCATGCCGTGCCAGCCACACCTCCGCGCCAAGGCATGCCAGCCGTGCCACCGTGCCAAAGGCAAACCATTCCAGCCATGCCGTCCCCGCTACATGCCGCTGGCTTCCAAAACGAAGGGTTGCAACAATCAACGGCCACCCTTCCATCTAAGATGCAGATCTTAGCCGTCCAAGGTCGCTAGCCAACGCATGGTAACATTTGGCCCAACACCAAAACCCTAGTTTTGGCCATGCCTAAACCGCGCCAAGGCATTCCGACCATGCCACATGTGCCAATGGCATGCCATGCCAGCTGTTTGTACCACCATAAAATGGTGTACGTACGGGACACACAAGCGCCTCGAAACCATAATTGGCTTATTAAAGAAGCCCAACGGGGTTTATTAAGGAAACCCAGTGGTTTAGTAAAGAAATCATAATTGACTTATTAAAGAAGCCCAACGGGGTTTATTAAGGAAATCCATTGGTTTAGTAAAGAAACCATAATTGGCTTATTAAAGAAGCCCAACGGGGTTTATTAAGGAAACCCAGTGGTTTAGTAAAGAAACCATAAATGGCTTATTAAAGAAGCCCAACTAGGTTTATAAAGGAAATCCAGTGGTTTAGTAAAGAAATCATAATTGGCTTATTAAAGAAGCCCAACTGGTTTTATTAAGGAAACCCAGTGGTTTAGTAAAAAAGCCAAAAATGACTTATTAAGGAAGCCCAGCTGGGTTTATTGTAGAAGCCCAGTTGTTTATAAAAGGAGACAAAAATAACTTATTAAAGAAGCCCAACCGGACTTATTAAGGAATCCTGAACCCGTCGGGCTTATTATGGAAGCCCAATTGGGTTTATTTTGTGGCCCAATGATTTGTTATGGAAACCAGTTTGAGATTAGTTCAAATCTCAAAGAGATAAACATGGATCTTTTGAGATTTGCATAAATCTTGTGAAGATAGATACAAATCCAGATGGTTGTTAAATATAACCACAAATCTTATGAGATAAGGATGAATCCAGGTGGTTATGGAAGATAGTCACAAATCTTATGGGATAAGGATGAATCTAGGTGGTTATTTGGGATAACCACAAATCTTAACAGCTTGATTTGATTTCTGCCTATAAATAGAGGTTGAAAATCAACTCAAAGGACACAATCAGAATTACTTTTCTCTTCTAAAGAAAAACATGTCTAGAGCTCTGTCTGACTTAAGCATCGGCGTGTCTTTGCAGGTACCCCCTCATTTTTCATCAACATCTCTGGAGAAATAAAGCAACGGTGGAGATTCGATCAACACACACAAATCTCGAAGATTGTTGGGGTGATTAATTTTGCTTCAACATCTTTTGGCACCGACTAAGGGGACCCAAACCCCTGATCGTGCTCCCCTTGCAAAAGAAGTTTTTTTTTTTTTCAAGCTTTTTCAGAAGAGAAGTTTTCTGTAACAGACATTAGACGTTGCTGAAAAATCGCTGCAAAAGTTATCTGCCCAGAAACAACAACAGTTAACTCTGTGTTACAAATCTGTTCAGAAACGGCAACAGTTAACTCTGTGTTACAGATCTGTTCTGAAACAGCAACAGTTAATCAAGCGGCGCAGAGAACGTTGTAACAGAGACGGTTTTCTGTTGCAAAAGTCAGTGTTACGAAAGGTAACAAAACAAGAGAAGTTTCATGGATTTTTCACAAGCAAGTCAACATGAAGGGAACGGAAACGCACCTACAGAAAATCGTCCTACTCAAGGCGTCAGTCGAACGATACGGAGCGCTATCGTCCCACCCCTTCAAGATGGAAGGGAAACGTTAGTTTCATCAACAGCGTCGGGAGCTCGTTCTGTAAGATCCACTCCAACTTTCATAGGAAACAATGCTTGGGAACGTAGAACATCTCCTCGTGCCAATAGTGAAAACATCAACTATCAGGGAGGGAATCGAAACCAACACCCGAGCATTCGGGAGCTTCGACAAAGGGATATTGCTAATAGGGGTGTGAGGAATCACCTACAAGTTGGGCAAGCTAGCAATATTCAAGCCGTGCAGGCTAACAATCCTCCAGTTACGCAAGCTAGCAACCTGCAGGTTACGCAAGCTAACAACCCACGGGTGACCCTGATTGACTTGACGTTACGCGAGCGTTTTCAGGAGTTGGAAAGGGAGAACAAGCGGCTCAAAATTGCATTAGCGAAAAGAAAAGAACTCGAAGGTGCAGCTACCCCGCACTACGAAAACGAAATGTCAAATCATCGTACTACACGAGAACGTGGCATCCCACATGGAAGGGACGAAGTCCTTGACGAGCAAAGGCCAATTCGGAGTAATTCAAGAAGAGCTGAAGATTCTATAAATGATCATCAAAGTCATGATCACCATAATGGTAGTTATTATGATCGTTATGTACCCGAAGAGGATGACTACTATTTGATTGATCAAGACAGGCGAGCAAGGCCAAGTCATAAGAGACATGACAGGCGTAGACACAGAGTTGGACACGACGACAACGACTATTCAAAGAAAACCAGGCGTGAAAGAGATTATCGAGAAAGAAGAACTGAACTTGTCAGGAATGAGCGGATCCGTAGAGAAACTGACGGAGATTCACCACGAAGCAATCACCTCAGTAAAAAGAAAATCGACGAAATGATTGAAGAAGCGTTGTCACATAAACAATCCAAGGATGAGAGACAACAAATCTTATCAATGAAGAGATCGATGGATTCACCGTTTACTAACAGGATAAAGCAGTTTCGACCACCTCTGAATTTCATCCTGCCTCAGTTTAAAGAATTCTTTGGTGGGAGGAGTGGCGATCCAGTGGAACACGTCCAACATTTTCAGGCTTCGACGAGTTTATGGGGATTTAGTGACAAGTTACTTTGCAGAGCCTTCCCAACAACTTTGAATGGTAAGGCTTTAACTTGGTTTTCACAACTAGATCCAAATTCGGTAGCAAACTTCAGAATGTTGTCGGATGCATTCTTTGAGCAGTACAAAATTAATCTCGGAAATAAGAAAGGAAGCAGCCATTTGTTCTTGTTACACAGAGAAGCCGGTGAAAGTCTTATTGATTTTACTAGGAGGTTTCGCCAGGAAGTTAGTGAAGTCGGAAAAGTAGATGATGGACTCGTAATAGAGGCATACAAAAATGCGTTGGATTACGATGAGTTCGGAATTTACAATTCCCTAACAGTCCAACCAGTCGGAACTCTCAAAGACTTATATGACAGGGCAGACAGGTATGGTAGAGCTGAGAAAGAAAAGAGGGCAAAAGTTGTCGCGTACGACAAAAGCTCCAGGTGCCGAAGGACATGGCAAACAAAAACAACATTTAGAGAGTAGTTCGAAGAAGAAAAATCATGATGACCCCCGAAGTAGAGCTGGAGACGGAGAAGAATTAAGAAAAGCTCAGGGTAAGGTGAAAACTAGATTTCCCAGTCTAAATATCGGACTGGGGGAACTCTTCAAAAAGATCAAGGACTCTCTTCCAGTTCCAAAGCCAATGTCAGAAGAAACAAAGGATAAAAGAGATAAAAGTAAATATTGTGCTCATCATCGAGATCACGGACACAATACCGAGTCTTGTCGAACTCTGGCAACGTAAGTTCAGAAAATGATCGACGAAGGAAAGCTTCAACAGTATGTGAAGAAGAATCTATCACAAGTGAATACATTAGATCTTCGAGAAATCAGAGTGAGTCATGCAAGCGTCAATTCAACTTCAAGGAAGGCTCATGAGAATGCAACACGTCTGAAGTTGCGCCATATCCGGGATTGGCGGATTTCGAATAAGGTTGACTATGATAATCTTATCGGTACGGAAACTCTAGAGGAAGGAAAGACAGATATATGTTTTTCAGTTGCTGATCTTGCTGGATTTTACCAACCACATAACGATGCAATTGTTATCTTAGCTCTCATTGGAATGTACAAGGTACGTCGAGTTCTAGTCGATACTGGAAGTTCAATTAGCCTCATATTCTCCGGAGCATACACATCAATGAGCTTGAATGAAAGTCAAGTTGAAGCTCATGATAATCCGATTATCGGCTTTAGCAGAGAGACAATGACAGCAATAGGAAGAGTAAGTTTTCCTACAACTGTGGGAGGAAAAACAGTTATGCAATACTTTTCATTGTTAGATTGTCGCGCACCTTACAATGCCATATTAGGACGTGACTAGATTCATGCAATGGGGGCGATAACTTCTACCATCATCAGTGTTTGAAGTTATTTACACCAGCAGGGGTCATGAAAGTCAGAAGCGATCAGGTGGCATCTCATAAATGCCATGAAAACGCAATGGAAGAGTACAAAAAGTCTGAGCTAAAAGGCTCGGAAATACTCCATGCTGAAAAAAAGTTATAGCAATTACAGTGCTTCCAACCTCTTATCAAGGAAGATGGGAGGAAGGACCGCCAACTATTGTGGAGTTGGTGGAAGTTCAAATTGGAGATCAAAAGGAACACACAACCATCATCTGCGCTGAACTGTCGTTAGGGGAAAGTGAAAGTTTGATTACCCTTTTGAAAGAAAATAAAGATGTGTTCGCTTGGAGTCTCAAAGACATGTCGGGCATTGATCCATCCATCGCATGCCATCGATTGAATATTGATGAGGGTTTTAAACCAGTAAGGCAAAAACCACGGAAGATGGCTCCTAAACGAAAGGAAAAAGTAGGAGAAGAGATTGAGAAAATGCTAGAGGCTCGGATCATTAAACCCGTCAGATATCCTACATGGTTAGCAAATATTGTTGCAGTACCAAAAAAAAAATGGGAAAATCAGAGTATACATTGATTTCACCAACTTGAATAAGGCATGTCCAAGTGATCCTTATCCAATGCCCAGGATTGTCGATCTAGTCGATGCCACCTCGGATACGGAAGGTTGTCATTCATGGATGGTTTTTCTGGTTACAACCAAATACCATTATTTGGAGATGATCAAGAGCATACATCTTTTATAACAGACAAGGGGGTACTCAAAAATACCAGTATATTTCGTTAGCAAATCGTTAACAGACGCTGAGACCAGGTACTCAAAAATAGAAAAAATGTCACTAGTACTTATGCATGCAGCAAGACGCCTAAAGCCATATTTTGAAGGGCGACGAATCGTGGTATACACTAAGTATCCACTTAAGAAGGTATTGGGAAGAACTGATGATTCAAGTAGATTGGCCACATGGGCTACTTACCTTGGCGCATACACCATTGATTATGAACCAAGGACGTCAGAAAAAGGACATGCTTTAGCATCGTTAATGGCAGATTTCCCAGTAGATGATATTGTCGTTTCTGAGTCTATTCTTGACGAGGAAATCCTGCATGAAACAGAGAATGTGTCACCAATACCATTGCCATGGGAACAAGTGAAAACAAGTAAAAAGGCTTCAAAGGAAATACATGTGCAAAAGATTATTGAAGACTCAACATCGGTACCGGAGAAAGACAGTGGGATATGGAAGATATACACTGATGGATCAGCAAACACCGACGGAGCTGGTGTTGGTTGCGTACTAATTTCCCCTGAAGGAGTACAAGTAGAAAAATTTGTTCGACTAGGATTTATTGATTCAAATAATCAGGCCGAGTACGAGGCTGCAATATCAGGTTTAAAAACAGCACTCCACTTGGGGGCGAGGAGAGTCATACTGAAAACTGATTCAAGGTTAGTTTCCAACCAGTTCACTGGTGCATACAAAGCCAAGAATGAGAAGTTAGCCTCCTATTTAGAATATGTTAGCGAGTTGGCAAAAGAATTTGAAGATTTCAGCATCGAGCAAAATCCAAGGCTTGAGAATAGGCATGCAGATGCCCTGGCGTACCTGTCAGCGGCAGTAGAGTCAGATTCAACACGGTATATCATAGTTGATTTCCAAGAATTTCCTAGCATTCATAACACTGTGGGGACTGCACATAGAATTTGTGCAAATGAAAACGAGGGTAGTTCATCTGAAATCCAACAAGATCCTATGGATATTGATGATATGGACAATGGTCAATCCGAAGATTGGAGACAACCGTATGTTCGTTACCTACGAACAAAAGAGCTCCCACAAGATAAGTACCAAGCTGGGAAAATTATGAAGACTGCTTGGAGGTACGCTTTGATAGAGGATGAACTCTATAAAAAGAAAATCTCTATGGAACCATACCTGCGGTGTGTAACTCATGATGAGGGGATGAAATTGTTAGCTGAGGCGCATGAAGGTTGTTGTGGCAATCATTCTGGAGGCAGGAGTTTGGCACATAGGTTGCTTTCTCAAGGATACTTCTGGCCCTATATGCAGAACGATGCAAAGGAGTACACGAAGAAATGCGTATCTTGTCAGATGCATGGTCCTCTAATAAAGAGACCAGAAAATGAGCTACATCCAGTTATGAGCGCATGGCCATTCAGTAAATGGGGTTTGGATATTGTAGGTCCGTTCCCAGCTGCACCTGGGGGCGTCAAATATCTGTTGGTTGCTACTGATTATTTCACCAAGTGGGTAGAAGCAGTGGCACTTGTAAAAACAGAGGCAGTGCATATCTGCAGGTTTATTTGGGAAAACATTGTCTGCAGATTCGGTATACCAGCAACGATCGTTTCTGATAATGGGAAGCAATTCGACTCTGAAACAATCAAATCTTTGTGTGAATGGTTACACATTAAACACAACTTTTCCACCCCATACTATGCGCAGAGTAATGGGCAGGCGGAGGCGACGAATAAGGTTATCCTAGATAATCTGAAGAAAACCTTGGATAAAGCTAAAGGACGATGGACAAAAATTTTACCTAGAGTTTTGTGGGCATATAGAACGACGCCAAGAAGGTCAACTGGATTTTCTCCATTTACTCTAGCATACGGGACAGAAGTTGTACTTCCCGTGGAGCTATTAGTACCAACCACAAAATCTCTGGCGGAGCGTTCGGGTTTGAACTCAGGGATTCTATCCAAAGACAGGGAGCTCTTGACGAAGTAAGAGATGAAGCTTCAAGAAGGCTAGCAATATATCAACAGTCAATGAAGCAGCAATATAACAAGAAAGTACGCGAGCGATCATTCCTTCCCGGAGAACAAGTCCTGAGAAGAACCAGGCCAAAGTCATTGGATACAAGTGGTGGAAAATTAGGAGAAAATTGGGAAGGACCTTACCTAGTGGAAAATCTTGCTAGCGGTGGTGCCTACTGGTTAAGGAACATGAGTGGCAAGATGGAGCCCAAACCATGGAATTCCTTTAACCTGAAAAAATATTTTTATTAATCAGTGTAATGATAATTATTGTTCAATAAATACCACATTGCTCAATGGAGCTATTTCTGCAACAAATGTCTTTGACAAAAAAAAAACGTACTTACCAATTAGCGGAGTTGCTGGCAATCGAAACGCCGAGCTTTTGGAAGTACAACTGATAACCAAGGTGTCCAGGACTTTGCAGTTGCAACAGGCGATGGAAGAGCCAAAACCTAGACAAGAACAGTGGACAATCAAAGTGCCCACTCCAGTATAAGAGCAACCTGTGTTCAATTGAAAGGTAAAATAAGACATCTTTTTATTGAAAAAGAAGCGAGGCGACAAGTAGTCACAATGCGGCCATCAAGTTCCAACAAGCATCTACTCTACAAAGAATGCAAGCTAAGAATAAAGCGAATAACATCTCTACGGAAAGAAAAGGGAATACCGGCGGAAAAGTGAAAACTAAAGGAGCTCGGGATCATTCTTGTTTAGAGCTTATCTCCTCTGGCTCATAGTCGTCATCCTCAGGATCGTAGTTGTACGCAAACTCAACAACTTATTTGAGCTTCTCCTTGGTGATCCTTAGTTCCTCTTCGATACCGGCAGCATCTTTACTTTCCATCTCCAACTTCTCGTTCCTAGTATATTCCTCAAACAATGATTAAGATTTTTGATGGGGTTGTAGTAAATAGGATTCGTTTCAGACTTGTGAAGGAAATAGAATTTTAGATTTAGTAAAATTATATATACAAAAATATTAATAAGATGAAGAGAGTTACTGGCACTCGGGATTCCACCAATTCTCACATTCATGCAGTTCAATATTTAATTCCGGACAATTAAAGCTCATAAAATAACAAACATCGACTCTAAATCTTTGCCAAGGTAGATTTTATAAAGAATTATATGTAAATCACAAGCATGACGCATCAAAAGTACCTAAGACTAAGCATGCGACATCAAACGAAATCACAAATAATCAAGAAAAATCATAAATCAATTATAATGTGTAAATAGTCATAAAGAAATTAAATAGAATTACCACATGGGTGAAAAAAAGCTTCCTCCGTCGTCCCAGTGATGGGTTCTAGCTCCGCATATTGAAAACACACTCAAAATTCATTTTTATTGCTCAAAGGGTGTTTACAAGGATGAGAATGAAGATGAAATAATAAAACAGTGAATGTGCGACCCACAGAAAGCGTCCAAAATAAACGACACAGAAAAAGTGCTATTGTTATTGTAGCTCTAAGACCACACCTATGACCCACGCCTGTGAGTCTGTTTCACTGTTGATAAACGACTGTCCCTGCGAGTCTGTTCTTCGTGTTCTTCATCATCAGCAGCAGCAGAAACAGAGTTTCATCAACTCTTGATTTCTCGCTCCTAAGCTCTCCTATCGACCCCAAACTCTCGACACCCCTTCCTTGTACCTGGAGAAACTTATTTATACTCAACAGGGCCCTCGAATATCTCCATAACTTCAAAATATTTCCCATGACTCGGCAGTAAAGAGATAATATTCTCGGATTGTTTTCTTTCCTTTCTTGCCTACTCACGCTGTTAACCAGTGTTTACACGCTCCAAACATGCTCCCAGATCATCAAGGAATGTGTCAAGACGTGGCAAACGCATGCCATCTTCCATACAGCATCGACACAATCCCGAGTATCTTTTCTCAACCACGTATTCCCTGATTTCTTTAAACCGAGAATCAAGCCCAACTGGATCGATTCCAACAACCAAAATAGCTTCTCATATCCATATCACGTCTACCCAACAAGAATCAGAGGTTTAGTCTACCTCTAACCCCTCCAAATATCCGATTGAAATCTGCCAGGGAAGAAAAAAAAATCCCGCCAAAACTGAAATTTGAATTTGAGAAGAAGGACACCCCTTATCCAGTGGTCGCCCCTTATCCGCTGCTGGAGTCCGAATAACACATATCCCTTGGGGTGTCTTTAGTAATTTTTCTGGGGTGTTTCCAACATTTTTTCTGGGTTCCTCCGGTGCATTTCTGGGGTGCCTTTAGTACTTTGTCCTGGGGTGTAAAACACTACTTTTCGAGCCCATTTCGCTGCAAGGACTTATTTCTCTAAAATTTCCTACAAAGACATAAAATAACACAATAAATACAAAATCGAGCACTAACAATAGATACAAATGAGACATATTAGACACATAAATGCGTCTATCAACACCCCCAAACTTATTATTTGCTAGTCCTCGAGCAAAACTAATATGGAAAATAAAATCTTAACTCACTAGGTGTCCCTGGTGACCGAGTTAATCTCGGGAGGGTTTACCAGAGGTGTGCCCACAAAACCATTACTCCAGACCCTAGCTATCTATGCAGAACCTTGGAAGGCACTAAAGAATCTCCTTGGTTGGCATACTTATTGACTACAAGAGGAAGTACCTTGATGCGAAATTCCAATTGTTGTACACAAGTTTGCACTCAAGCATACTAAAATTCATATAAAGTGACAGAGCTCTACTCAGATAGTTTCTGGACATCATAAATCGGAGTCAACCAATCACATGGATAGATTAAGAAGATGGATGTAGAGAAAAATGTGGATGATGTTGACTAAGGTGAACCTATCCTAATGGACTGAGATACTAGTCTGGACTAATATCAACACACTGGCAAATACAAGGGAACCAGTGGTCGATAATCCTAACTCTAGGTCAACTCTGCTGGCATATACAAGGGTACCAGTGGTCGACTTTATTGTATTTATTCTGGTTGGTCTGGTGGTCTGGTCTCAATTTTTTTTCATCTCATTCACTCTATTTCACCCTAGTGATGGTAAAAAGAAGAAGAAAAAAGAAGTGATCAGGATTCTTTCGATGTTTCCATCATGAGGATATGGCGAAACTACCATGTTTTTTTTTTTTTTTTAATTCTAACACCTGAGCTCTGTGCTTTTATGAATAGACTCTTCTACATGTTTCCATCTAATCAGATTGGTTCCTCAACTCCTACAACCAAGATGTTCCCATCCACTTAGATTGGTTAGTGCAAACCTTAATAGGCATAAATTTCTAGGCTCTGGAGTTTAATAATTGCAACTAAAAAGTTTCTCCCATACCCCCAAACTTAAATCTAACATTGTCCTCAATGTTCTAAAGATGAAACTAAAAGCATGAATAAGGAGAAACTGTTACCATTTGAAGCGAAAGAGTTAAGGAAAGATATTACCGTGTTGCATGAGCATGGGATACATCCCAAGAAGTGCTAAGTTTAAAGTCTTCAGCCAGACTTAGGAAAGGATTAGTCAACTCGAACCATAAAGTAACAGTCGAAATAATTGTGGGTCTTCAAAACTAAATAGAGATGACCAAAGGAAACTGCAATGAAACAAGAAAGTGAACAAGACTAGCATGCCCTTACTTAGTTTCCTGATTAAGAAATTTATATCTAATTGTGATTCAGGTTCAGGTTCTATGAAAGGGTCTAAATAGAAAATTTCCATTGGCTGCGTTTCTTCATAGGTGGGATCCGAATCATTAGGTCCTAGAGTCTGGAAAAACTCAAATATGATCTTAGAAGCGCACAATAATAACCTAAATAACTGAGGATCCTCTAAGTCAACAATATTTGACTTACATAATTGACCACAATGAGAGTAGTGGTCATTCTTAAGCAAATGTGTCGATTCTAATTTCCTAAAGCATTTAGGTTTAGTCTCACAACTTAATATTCGACACATTTGGAATATAAACGTTCCCACAGTTGGAAGAAAACTATTTGGTGGGAAAACAAAGTCAATTTGGGGATCATAGCCTGGGCAAACCACATCAACCAGAGGATGGGTTTCTAACGACTGAACTTCTTCCTGGACAGCATTAGGTTCGGGAAAACGAGTATGAAGGTAATCTTGTAAAATTGTCGAGTCAGAGATATCAAGTCCTAAGTGAAGGGACTTTCTGAGAGTTAAAGTTAAGGCACAAGGAGAATGATAATCACCCCCAAACTTACATTTTCGGGTATCTCTAGATAGACTAACTACAATTTTCTTAATTTTTAGATCATTGGAATCCTGAAAATAGTCAATTGCTCCTTCGAGGTTATACTCAAGCGACGCATCCTTACTCATATTTAATAGCTCTACGAGTTCATTTTCTTCGTCTAAGACTATTGTTTCTAAGTCGCTAGACTCTAAAACAACATTTTCGGAATAAACCCGTTCCTCTAAAGCATTATCGGCTTCGTAATCAAAAGGAAAAACTACATCGTCTAAAACGGTGGTATCCCTAATCAAATCCTCGTCCTTTTGAATAGGTGAATAATCATAAAAATTATTTGGATTTGAACTAAAATCATTATAAAGCTCAATTGGATTAATAGATTCCTGATCACTATGCCTACACATTTCAGATTCTTCATTACTACTATCGTCATCATAATAGTACGAAGATGATTGAACCTTATCTAAATAAGTAGTATTAGAAACATTATTTTGGAAATTTAGATCATTTCGAGCAGCATTAGCTAACTGTTCATTTTCTGCCTCTAGACGTGCCTGAATTTCACTGAGCATAACACTCATACGTTCACTACTCTCGTTTATCATCTCAGAATACTGTGTACACTCTTCTTTTAAACTATTCATTGCAACTAAATGTTTATACGTCCTTTTAATCCGTTGTTGGGTCTCTTCTAGAGAAGGAACGGGTTCAGAAATATCATAATCAGGACTAGTTTTTAAGTAATTTTCCAAAAACGCGTAACTAGTACTATAATGTTCCTGATTTTCTTGCTCGTAAGACCAATTCGCGTGTGGATAGTAATTGGGCTCACTATGGTATGAACCATAACCTTGAAAAGGATGGCGTTCCCAACCACTATTCCCAACATGGTCATAGAAAGGATGATGTCCATATTCAAATTCAGGTCGATAATCATTGTATTGGCTTCTATCATACCAGTTCGACATTCTTAATTGCAAGGGAATTCTACACAATCAGAAACAAGGCTGACTCGACCAAATCAAACCTATAAAATCTAGCAAACAACAAGCATGATGACTCCACTTAGATTGTTTTCTATACCAGCTTCTATTCCTTCGAAAGGGAATTCGTTACAATTTGAGCACACCCCTCTGGAATCAATCCGAGCTAATGTAAGTTGAATCGAGGCTAGGGAAGCTCAGTGGAGCTTTGATACCCAAAGCCTCACCAGTATTACAAGGCGGCGCAGTCACGCATTCAACTTACAGAAACCATCAAGAACTTTGAAGTATGCTTAAAATAGTAACCAATATTTTTCGAAAGATTTTCCTACCAAGCTCGTTACCCTATCAGTCTCGTTCTAATCAAATTTTAAGCTTGGGTTCGCGTTAGGTTTCGTTTTCCTAAGGCGGGCAAGAAGGGAACGGTGATGAAATCCGAACCCTTATCTTATATGGCCAGTTCTTGCCCTTTACTAGGAAATTAAAGCATCCGGTTCAGTCCTCAACATATAATCACCTTAAGACAGACAGTAAACCCGCTGACAGGAGATTCGCGGGTGTTTAGATTACCTCCCGTACCAGACGGGCGAAGAACCGTTGTAGTCGACTCGGGCCACTGACTCCGGTGTCAGTGTGCGAACCCGAGGGGCCGAGACGATATTGTAATCGTCGTCCTTCCCTGCAAACAGTTTATATTTAAAAAAAAAAATTATATAACCCTTCCGTAGGGTTTAAAATTAAAATAAATTGTCCAAAGTCCAGTCCAATGAAAAGAAATACAAAAAATAATAATAATAATTACAAAAAAAAATAAAAATGGAAAGTCTCTTAAAAAAATAATAATTTTCTTTCTCTTTTTTTTCCTCTCTTTTTTCTTTATTTTTTTGCTTTGTCTTTTTTCCTTCTCTTTTAGCTTTAAGCTTTGATTCCAAGGTCTTTAGTATCCAACTTCAAACCTGTAATACAAAGACACAACCAAAGAGACGTAAAAAGAACAAATGGAATAATAAAAAATAATAAAAACCTAAAAATTCTACCTAAGCACAAATCCGCGTCGGCGGCGCCAAAATGATTATGATTTTTGATGGGGTTGTAGTAAATAGGATTCATTTCAGACTTGTGAAGGAAATGGAATTTTAGATTTAATAAAATTATATATACAAAAATATTAACAAGATGAAGAGAGTTACTGGCACTTGGATTCCACCAATTCTCACATTCATGCAGTTCAATATTTAATTCCGGACAATTAAAGCTCATAAAATAACAAACATCGACTCTAAATCTTTGCCAAGGTAGATTTTATAAAGAATTATATGTAAATCACAAGCATGACGCATCAAAAGTACCTAAGACTAAGCATGCGACATCAAACGAAATCACAAATAATCAAGAAAAATCATAAATCAATTATAATAGTGCAAATAGTCATAAAGAAATTAAACAGAATTACCACATGGGTGAAAAACAGCTTCCTCCGTCGTCCGAGTGATGGGTTCTAGCTCCGCATATTGAAAACACGCTCAAAATTCATTTTTATTGCTCAAAGGGTGTTTACAATGATGAGAATGAAGATGAAATAATAAAACAGTGAATGTGCGACCCACAGAAAGCGTCCAAAATAAACGACACAAAAGAAGTGCTATTGTTACTGTAGCTCTAAGAACCACACCTACGACCCACGCCTGTGAGTCTGTTTTACTGTTGATAAACGACTATCGCTGCAAGTCTGTTCTTCGTGTTCTTCATCATCATCAGCAGCAGAAATAGAGTTTCATCAACTCTTGATTTCTCGCTCCTGAGCTCTCCTATCGACCCCAAACTCTCGACACCCTTCCTTGTACCTGGAGAAACTTATTTATACTCAACAGGGCCCTCGAATATCTCTATAACTTCAAAATATTTCCCATGACTCGGCAGTAAAGAGAAAATATTCTCGGATTGTTTTCTTTCCTTTCTTGCCTACTCACGCTGTCAACCAGTGTTTACACGCTCCAAACATGCTCCCAGATCATCAAGGAATGTGTCAAGACGTTGCAAACGCATGCCATCTTCCATACAACATCGACACAATCCCGAGTATCTTTTCCCAACCACGTATTCCCTGATTTATTTAAACCGAGAATCAAGCCCAACTGGATCGATTCCAACAACCAAAATAGCTTCCCATATCCATATCACGTCTACCCAACAAGAATCAGAGGTTTAGTCTACCTCTAACCCCTCCAAATATCCGATTGAAATATGCCAGGGAAGAGAAAAAAATCCCGCCAAAACTGAAATTTGAATTTGAGAAGAAGGACACCCCTTATCCAGTGGTCGCCCCTTATCCGCTGCTGGAGTCCGAATAACACATGTCCCTTGGGGTGTCTTTAGTAATTTTTCTGGGGTGTTTCCAACATTTTTTCTGGGTTCCTCCGGTGCATTTCTGGGGTGCCTTTAGTACTTTGTCCTGGGGTGTAAAACACTACTTTTCGAGCCTATTTTGCCGCAAGGACTTATTTCTCTAAAATTTCCTACAAAGACATAAAATAACATAATAAATACAAAATCGAGCACTAACAATACATACAAATGAGACATATTAGACACATAAATGCGTCTATCAAACAACCATTGTTCTTTCTGATACAATTCCAAGTTTCTGTCAACTAGTGTATCGCGAAGTTCTGTGATTCTAGTATTCTTTTCGGCTATTGCTGCACAAAGCCCTGCGATTCTAGCATCCTTTTCGGTTACCTCTTGCATGTGCAAAATCTCTGATCGGCGAAGGAGAGCTTGCATCTGAAATTCAAAGGAAAATGTTAAACATGGAATGAACAGTATGCATGTTTATTTAGTTGAAGCTGAAACAAAGTGTTCGTTCACCTCAAAGCTACACTTCTTCGCTTTGTCAAGCACGACGCAAGTATCATCGATCCAGTCAAACAAGCCCCTGTCGACGGGTAACATAGAAGTGTCGATCAACCTACGAGCTACAGAAGGATCTAAAATAGCAGAATCCTCATGAGTCATGGGATTGCCGTTTCTCTTGATCAGAATCGGTATGAATATGTCAGCGTTAAAAGGGTATTTTTCCTCAGCTGCATTAATAGGAGGGTTTGCATTACAATGGTCATTTGACTGAGTTGCTGTGACTGAACCATTAGCCTTAATGGCACCATTCAAATATCATCAATGGTAGGTGGTTCGAAGACGTAGCTGTCATGGGTTGCTGAGTCATTTGATCTGCATCAAAGTGGTAATTGGAGGGAGTAGCTGGAGAGTATGAAGGAGAATCGTGCTCCATCTCATCGTCATCACTTATCAAGATAGGGATATCTTTTGCATGACCGGCTGGCGCCATTGAAAACAATATTGAGCATGGTTTTCCCCCACAGGTCATCCTTGTTTTCGCCATACTACATATACATGCAAAGACATAAAACGAAAGTTAGTGGATATCATTTAAACTCCATTGATGGAATGAAAATGTGCATTCAGTTAAAGATTGCTGGGCAGAATCAGTATACCTTGATGTTTCGAGAACACAGCAACACTTGAATCTGGAAAAATAGAAGTTGGAATTAGTAAATCATGATCGCTAATGAAGAAAGAAAATTATACACTGCAAGGAAAGATCTAAAAGCTTACTCTAAAAAACAGAGGACTCGCCAACGAACTCAGATGCTGGAATGGGAAGATGCCAAGATAATATGCGGTTTATATAGGGCAATGCCAAGAGACGTAAGAAAATTTAATTGCATTCAGAAGATCTAATGGAGATTCCAGAATATCAAAGCTGAAATTCGTTTACATCTAAAAAAGATACTTTCCGACGGATGCATCCTGGGAAATATTTTCTCTAACAACATGGATATACTACGAGCCAAACAAAAAATGACAGCAAAGTTTAATAGCTACATTTATAGTCGGAAGCAATCATCCATGTTCTTGGATCGTTACGGCGTGATTCTCTGTCATCCAGGGGATGTCAAAGAAAAGCCAAAGTTAAGGTTGCGAAAGATAGACATCATGGATTCAAAAAGATATGGACATCATCTGATATATCATGATGCAGGATAAGTATATTTGGTGGAAATTCTGATATGAAACTCATTTGACGTGGACAGGGCATAGAGGTTTTCTCACTTCAAAAAGACGTTGGAAATTGACACCTAGGCTTGGAAGTTGTTCACACTCGTGCAAGTATAAGGCTAAATGGGTTCATCCATAAGAAGGATCACGCGCTGGATAAACTCTTACCACATGTTGAGCATACGTTTCTATGCGCGTAAGAGTGGGAGGATTTTTCCGTTATTTGATTTTGAGATAAATGATAGAAGAAAGTAATATTTCTCTTCTATGGAAATGGGATCCTACTGAAGTGGCTATTTAGTACCAACATGATCACGTGTCAAAAAGAGAAGGGTCCATGGCAATTAGCCCCATGCACATATTAGTCCCAAACGCACGGAAATTGCCAGGTAAAAATGGACTCAATTTTGCAGTAACTAACAGCACATGCTTAGGGGTTTCGAAGCTTTCCGGCGTTGTTTGTCTTCTGGCATAGAGGGAATTTCATTTTTCTTAACCCATCAACAAATTGAGGATTAAGAGGAGGCGATGTTTGTACCGCCATAAAATGGTGTACATACGGGACACACAACGCCTCGAAACCATAATTGGCTTATTAAAGAAGCCCAACGGGGTTTATTAAGGAAACCCAGTGGTTTAGTAAAGAAATCATAATTGGCTTATTAAAGAAGCCTAACGGGGTTTATTAAGGAAACCCAATGGTTTAGTAAAGAAACCATAATTGGCTTATTAAAGAAGCCCAACGGAGTTTATTAAGGAAACCCAGTGGTTTAGTAAAGAAACCATAAATGGCTTATTAAAGAATCCCAACTGGGTTTATAAAGGAAATCCAGTGGTTTAGTAAAGAAATCATAATTGGCTTATTAAAGAGCCCAACTGGGTTTATTAAGGAAACCCAGTGGTTTAGTAAAGAAGCCAAAAATGGCTTATTAAGGAAGCCCAGCTGGGTTTATTGTAGAAGCCCAGTTGTTTATAAAAGGAGACAAAAATAACTTATTAAAGAAGCCCAACCGGACTTATTAAGGAATCCTGAACCCGTCGGGCTTATTATGGAAGCCCAATTGGGTTTATTTTGTGGCCCAATGGTTTGTTATGGAAACCAGTTTGAGATTAGTTCAAATCTCAAAGAGATAAACATGGATCTTTTGAGATTTTCATAAATCTTGTGAGGATAGATACAAATCCAGGTGGTTGTTAAAGATAACCACAAATCTTATGAGATAAGGATGAATACAGGTGGTTATAGAAGATAGTCACAAATCTTATGGGATAAGGATGAATCTAGGTGGTTATTTGGGATAACCACAAATCTTAACAGCTTGATTTGATTTCTGCCTATAAATAGAGGTTGAAAATCAACTCAAAGGACACAATCAGAATTACTTTTCTCTTCTAAAAAAACCCTGTCTAGAGCTCTCTCTGACTTAAGCATCGGAGTGTCTTTGCAGGTACCCCCTCATTTTTCATCAACATCTCTGGAGAAATAAAGCAACGGTGGAGATTCGATCAACACACACAAATCTCGAAGATTGTTGGGGTGATTAATTTTGCTTCAACACCAGCCACCTTGCCGCGCCTAAACCATACCATGCCGGCCTTCCCTTTACAGCTGCCAATACGAAGGCGTGCAACAATCAACGACCACCCTTCCATCTTAGATGCAAATCTTAGCCGTCCAAGGTCGTCAGCCAACACATGGTAACCTTTGGCCACGCCTAAACCGCGCCAAGGCATGCCGACCATGCCACATATGCTAATGGCATGTTGTGCCAGCCACCTTGCCGCCCCTAAACCATACCATGTCGGCCTTCCCTTTACGGCTGCCAAAACGAAGGCGTGCGTCAATCAACGTCCACACTTCCATCTTAGATGCAAATCTTAACCGTCCAAGGTCACCAACCAAAATACGGTAACCTTTGGCCCAACGCCAAAAACCTAGTTTCGGCCACGCCTATACCGCGCCAAGGCATGTCGACCATGCCACATGTGCCAATGGCATGCCGTGCCAGCCACCTTGCCACGCCTAAACCATAGCATACCCGCCTTCCCCTCACGGCTGCAAAAACGAAGGCGTGCGACAATCAACGACCACCCTTTCATCTTAGATGCAAATCTTTGTCGTCCAAGGTCACCAACCAACGCATGGTAACCTTTGGCCCAACGCCAAAACCCTAGTTTTTGCCACACCTAAACTGCGCCAAGGCATGCCGACCATGCCACATGAGCCAATGGCATGCCGTGCCAGACACCTTGCCTCGCCTTAACCATACCATGCGGGCCTTCCAATCACGGCTGCCAAAACGAAGGCGTGCGACAATCAATGGCCACCCTTCCATCTTAGATGCAAATCTTAACCGTCCAAGGTCGCCAGCAAACGCATGGTAACCTTTGGCCCAACGCCAAAACCCTAGTTTTGGCGACGCCTAAACCGCGCCAAGGCGTGCCGACCATGCCACATGTGCCAATGGCATGCCGTGCCAGACACCTTGCCGCGCCTAAACCATACTATGCCGGCCTTCCATTTACGGCTGCCAAAACGAAGGTGTGCGACAATCAACGGCGACCCTTCCATCTTAGATGCAAATCTTAACCGTCCAAGGTCACCAACCAATGCATGGTAACCTTTGGCCCAACGCCAAAACCCTAGTTTTGGCCAAGCCTAAACCGTGCCAAGGCATGCCGACCATGCCACATGCGCCAATAGCATGCCGTGCCAGCCACCTTGCCACGCCTAAACCATACCATGTCGGCCTTCCCCACACGGCTGCCAAAACGAAGGCGTGCGACAATCAACGACCACCCTTTCATCTTAGATGCAAATCTTAGCCGTCCAAGTTCACCAACCAACGCATGGTAATCTTTGGCCCAACGCCAAAACCTTAGTTTTGGCCACTCCTAAACCGCGCCAAGGCATGCCGTCCATGCCACATGTGCTAATGGCATGACGTGCCAGCCACCTTACCGCGCCTAAACCATACCATGCGGGCTTTCCCCTCACGGATGCCAAAACGAAGGCTTGCGACAATCAATGGCCACCCTTCCATCTTAGATGTAAATCTTAACCGTCCAAGGTCACCAACCAACGCATGGTAACCTTTGGCCCAACGTTAAAACCCTAGTTTTGGTCACGCCTAAATCGCGCCAAGGCATGCCGACCATTCCACGTGTGCCAATGGCATGCCGTGCCAGCAACCTTGCCGCGCCTAAACCATACCATGCCGGCCTTCCCCTCACGGTTGCCAAAACGAAGGTGTGCGACAATCAACGACCACCC
This sequence comes from Papaver somniferum, assembly GCF_003573695.1. Taxonomy (NCBI): domain Eukaryota; kingdom Viridiplantae; phylum Streptophyta; class Magnoliopsida; order Ranunculales; family Papaveraceae; genus Papaver; species Papaver somniferum. Next base: position 92,963,241 of record NC_039365.1, on the reverse strand, counting down.
TTCCATCTTAGATGCAAATCTTAGTCGTCCAAGGTCACCAACCAACGCATCGTAACCTATGGCCCAACGCCAAAACCCTAGTTTTGGCCACGCCTAAACCGCGCTAAAGCATGCCGACCATGCCACATGTGCCAATGGCATGCCGTGCCAGCCACCTTGCTGCGCCTAAACCATACCATGTCGGCCTTCCCTTCACGGCTTCCAAAACGAAGGCTTGCAACAATCGACGGCCACATTTCCATCTAAGACGCGGATCTTAGCCGTCCAAGGTTACCAGCTAACGCAGGGAAACCTTTTGGCTCGACGCCAAGCCCTAGTTTTGGTCGTGCCCAAACAATGCCAAAACCCTAGCTTTTGGCCACGCCTAAACTTGGCCATATTAAATCCATGCCGGCCATGCTTTCATGCCACTGGATACCAAACGAAGGGTTGCAATAATCAACGGCTACCCTTCCTCTCAAGATGCAAAATCTCGAACGTCGAAGGTCACCACCGAGCCGGCAAGTCTCCCAAGCTCAACTTGCCAAACAACATCAACATGCTACATGTTTTCCACGAAAACACTCGAGACATCAACACATGTCACAAAATGGGGGATGCTCATTGGGTATTGGTTTGGTGGTTTACAGCGTGCAGCATATACTACGCCCGTTACAAGACATTGTCATAAGGATGAGGCGGTTAGTAAATACAGGGAGTAATGGTAAAACGCTTTATTTTATGGAACATAAATTCCAGGCGTTACCGGTTACCACCTCCTCCCATTTACTCATCCGTTTTCCATTTCTTACTAGACCAGAGTACGTTTCACTTCGACTTGTATAAATAGGTCTTACCTATTTCCACCGAAAAACAAGTTCTGGTCAGGAGCATACAACACTCAGAAAACGTTTACTAGCTTTCCCATCTGTTAGCTTCCCACTTTCTGATACAAGTCACAAAACAACTACTCTTCCAGGATCAACTATTCTGGTCTCAACACTCTCTCCGCTTCCCTCCCAAAACCAACCCTTCTTCTCCTCTTTGTAACCGAAGCAAGTATGGAACGGCCGTTTCTTGGTTTAGGCCGGATTTGTACAGATTGATCTCTTGAATCTAAAGTACTCCCTTGCAGTACATTGTTTAGGGTTTAGACTTGTTTCTCACCCACACACCCGAAATTACTGAAATCAGCAGAAATCGTTTTCACCCTCAAACAATTGGTGACCACAGTGGGAGATTGATATCTCGGTTACAATGTCAACTTTGAATCATCGATCTCATATTTCGACCCAGACGTCAGGACGGTAGAATCCAAACGACCCGCCCAGGGGTCGACGGCTCAGTTACCGGACGGCCAGGTTACCAGTCATGACACGACAAGGGATGACTTGGGACTTTCGAAAGTCACGGGGGTGCTTCCCACAAAACTCAGTCTTACACCCGGGAGATTCCTTTTCATCAGGAGATCTGAAAAACCGAGTAAGTCTTACTAGACAAAAAACATGGTCTACTACTTCAAATCTTCACAGGGGAGATAAAAAACCCATAGCCATATTTTTCCCGTGTTTCATGCTTTCTACTATCGCACAACATTCACAATTCCATGACTTCCCTGGGGTACTCATGCTACTTATATTCATAAGCAAAAACATCAATATTCTAAAACAGTTTATTCCAAATAATATTCCAAAACCCTCGGGGGTAATACTTTTCTATCAACCCAAAAATCCAGAAAATCAAAAACCATAAACCAAGCGCTTTGTTTGCCTTTCAAAAAAAAAACAGTCACCTACCCATACGTGCCTACTTTGCATAATAATGATTACCCGTCACTATTCATGAGGTAGCCGACGGTACTACGGTGATATTCAGAGAGGAATTGTTTATGACGAAGTGTTTCTATGAGTTTATGAAAGGCATACCCACGGCTAGGGTTTACACTAGTTCAGAAGAACAATATTTCTACAGATTTATGGAAGGCATACCTATGTCTAGGGTTTGCACCAACACAAGAAAACAAGAAAACAAATTGAAAGAGAAACGCTAGAGTACATAGCTGGAATATGCTTGCCCACTTTGTTGATACCGCTAACACCAGGACGTGAGAACAAAGATACGAGATAAAAAGGAAAGCCAACCCCTTTCATATGCATAACACTTTTGGAATTTTAATAAGGAAATGATTTACTATTTGAGATACGTATGGAAAGAGACAACTGGGCCTGCAAGAACAAGTCCGCGCCACGCCAAGCCAGCACCGTGCCAAGCCAGCAGTCCGCGCCATGCCCGGACGACAGTCCGCGCCATACCAAATCCAAGCCAGCGTTCACGCCAAGCCAGCGCCCATTCCAAGCCGATCCAGCGCTAACTTGCATATTTCCAGCGCCAGCAGCTTGCATCCTTTCAGCGCTAACAGCTTGCATCTTTACAGCAGCTTGCATCTTTCCAGCGCCAGCAGCTTGCATCAGTTCTAGCGCTAACAGCTTGCATCTTTACAGCAGCTTGCATCTTCCTCGCCCGCAGCTTGCATCCTTCCAATGTTGCTCTTGAAACCCCAGTAGAAGGGAATCAGCAATCTAATTTCATTATACGAGAAGATCAGGAATGACTTCTCCAAAATCGAAGCAAAGAAAAATCAGAAACCCCCCTGAGTTCACAAAGACTTTTTTCCCTGTCAGGAGATGCATGATTTCTGGGGACTTCGCCCGCAAAATCGTGCAGTCTATGATGAAACATTTATATGGGATTATATATTTCCCCAAGGCGCAACGTCAAGGCATATTTGCATCCCTCAACCGCACTGCATCAGGAAAGCAGCTGTTTCTAACCAGAGAAGTCGTTCTCAAACCCCAACCTCTCCTGGAAAGCACGATTGATAGATGGAACTGGGGACTTCTAACCATTGTTCGCTTGAAGGGTGTCCAGTTTGACAGCACACTGATTAACGCAGCCGCTCCGCTTCAACATCCTCCAGCAGCGACTCCACTTCAACGATCACTCCTACAGCCGCTCCGCTTGAATGCTCGCTCAAGCAGCCGCTCCATTTCAGCGTTCTCTCCATAAGCTTCTCTAGGATCCGAAGACGAGGCTTCAGCGTTCGGCTTCTTAAGTTTCAACATCTTCTCCAAGAGCCGAAGCTGCTTCAACGACGCTTCTTCCTGCAAATGGTCGTACCACCACGCTCCCCATGTCAAGGATCATGATCACAGCCAACCAATCTTCGTAGTCATGGACAGTTTGCTCGCTTACGCATCCAGCCAATCCTTTTACTTCCACGGATGCCTGTACAACTCCAGTCAATCCTTTTACTTCCACGGATGCCCATACAATTCCGGCCAACCTACTTTGTTACCACAACAATGTAGTCTCTTTTGATTACATCTGTTACCAAGAATTGTTGCCGCTCATTTGTTGATACCAGCCAGAGATTCACCACAGCAGCAATCACTACAAAGATGGAAACATGTAAACCATACTTGAGGACTGAGGATATACACGGAATCCCTTCACTTTAAAAGCTCAGAAGACATAGTCAACAAAAAGGCCATAGCCGCAACAAGGTCATCTACTCTTCAAGGGTGCAGCGCAAGAATTTCATCACCTCTCTGTCTAGAAGACGCCTTCAACACTTTACGAGGCCGTGGAGGATCCCAAGCCTGCTCAAAGGAAAACAACTTCAGAAACTGAAGAAAAATGCGATTGGGGACTTCTCTTCGCAGTCCATCGACGTCCATCAAAGACTCATGAGATAACTCCAGAGACGCGGCTGAAACATTTTCTTGAAGAAACAGAGGGAGCCATGATAAAAAAAAAAACATAACTCTCTCATTCTTACATCTTTGCTATCCAGAATATTTCGTCCATGCGATATCCTGAGCATCCCAGCGTCACATCCATAAGAGTACGATAAGCTTATCAAATCGCGTGGACGTGGATTCAAGGCGATGCAATGAAAATAGGATATACATGGGGAATAACAGCATGAGATGCTTTCACTCCCCTCAACCAGGTGATTTCTGATTTCAACATCATCACTATCGAAGTTTCAAGAGCCGCAAGAATTTCTCAACACGAAGCCGTACATGTACATCGAAGACTTCAAGAGCACGCCACAAAGATACATTCACATATTTATCCATGCCATCGGATCAAACCTAAGTATAACCGGGGACTTCTTACCACATCTCATTCCATATGATAGTCCAAGATTCAGAAGATGGTTCGAAGGATGTCGCTTGGAACAAAATCCTTGAAGACTTGACAGCAGCACATCGACAACGAAACGTCTCCCTATTTCATCTCTGGGTGCCAGAAGTTTTCGACCATACAAGCATTGACAGCACATCATCATCACGATCAGAAGGTCCAGGCACTGAACAACTTAAAGCCGAGGATGGACCGACACCGTAACCAAAATCTCCAAGATTAACCCTGACATGATCTTTGCCGAGCATATATTCCATCCATACATCCCAAGAATGCAATGGAGTTTGGTAAATTTTGGAATCCACTGGAGAGACACCGCAGAAGAAAGCGCGGATACAGACGAACAACCTAAAGCCGAGGATTCCAAAGGTCCAGGCACTGAACAACCTAAAGCCGAGGATGGACCGACACCGTAACCATAATCTCAAAGATTAACCCTGACATGATCGTTGCCTAGCATTACGTCCCAAGAATGCAATGGAGTTTGGTAAATTTTGGAATCCACTGGAGAGACACTGCAGATGAAAGCGCGGATACAAACGAGCAACATAAAACAAAAGAAGGTCAATACCTCTTTTCATACGGACGGAGTTTCTAGATTTTTGCACAGAATAAAGTTCCCTTCTTGCTCCATGAACAGGAACAGATGACTCGGCGCGACTATACTACCCCGGGCCCGCAACATCCCTCCTGAATTCTTCATGAGTTTCACTGTCGGGCCGTTTTCACCTCCTAAACGAGCTCAAAACCTAAATTATCCCACGTAAGGAGATAGGAAATTCTTTTCCGGTCAGATACAGGGGAGGACCGTTAAAATCCGAGTTCGTACAAGAATTCTACAACGATTTTAGTAAGGAGCGCTAATTAGGGTTTCGGCATCCCAAACCCTGATTTCGACAAAGTTGCCAGGCGCCATCACTACCATTTGATAACCGAAGTTTCAGCGTCATCACCATGGTTTGGTAGACGAAGTTCTGAAACCAGTTTACACCATTCTGCGTACTGAAGCCATTTTCATCCATTCCAAGCCGACCAACGCCTGCGGCTCCCATTCCAAGCCGACCAACGCCCGCGGCTCCCATTCCAAGCCAACAATCTACATATCACCACTTCACGGTCTATCCAGCAATACCACAAGTAGAATCTATGCAAGGCCGCCAACACGAGAATCACGAACTCTCCTTACCTCTCGAAAAAGGTTAGTCGGGTCTTCTTGACCATCTTTTCACGACTTGTCATTTCGATTTTGTCCTCGCCTGTCACCATCTTATGCTTACCTCGCAACAATTCTCTTGTTCTGAGCTAAGCAGGGGACTTAATGTTTATGGTGGTTTTTAGCTTAGGGTTAAAATCGTAAAACCTTACATCTGACATGACGTCACTAGAACCACTAGCGCATTTATTGAATCATTCAACACGGCTACGTAAGAATTACCAGGGTACCTTTTTTATACATATATATATGTGTCATGTTCCACAGTAAAACCTTTAGTATTGACCGACATCACCTTCGTACACCAAACCCTAAATTCTTACACCACCGTTCCAATGGAAAACCATGCCAGCCACGTCTCCGCGCCAAGGCATGCCAACCATGCCATCCGCATGTGCCAATGGCATGTGCCAGCCACATCTCCGCCTCAAGGCATGCCAACCATACCAGCCGCACCACCGTGCCAATGGCTAACCATGCCAGCCACGTCTCCGCGCCAAAGCATGCCAACCATGCCAGCCGCACCACCGTGCCAATGGAAAACCATGCCACCCACGTCTCCGCGCCAAGGCATGCAAACCATGCCAGCCGCACCACATGTGCCAATGGCATGCAGTGCCATCCACACCTCCGCGCCAAGGCATGCCAACCATGCCAGCCACGATTCCATGCCAAAGCTATGCCGGCCCCGCTACATGTCGCTGGCTGCCAAAACGAAGGGTTGCAACAATCAACGACCACCCTTCCATCTGAGATGCAGATGTTAGCCGTCCAAGGTCGCCTGCCAACGCATGGTAACCTTTGGCCCAACGCCAAAACCCTAGTTTTGGCCACGCCTAAACCGCGCCAAGGCATGCCGACCATGCCACATCTGCCAATGGCATGCCGTTCCAGCCACCTTCCCGCGCCTAAACCATACCATGCTGGCCTTCCCTTTACGGCTGCCAAAATGAAGGCGTGCGACAATCAACGACCACCCTTCCATCTTAGATGCAAATCTTAGCCGTCCAAGGTCGCCAGCCAACACATGGTAACCTTTGTCCCAACGCTATAACCCTAGGTTTGGACACGCCTAAACCGCGCCAAGGCATGCCAACCATGCCACATGTTCCAACGGCATGACGTGCCAGCCACCTTGTCGCGCCTAAACCATACTATGCCGGCCTTCCCTTTACGGCTGCCAAAACGAAGGCGTGCGACAATCAATGGTCACCCTTCCATCTTAGATGCAAATCTTAACCGTCCAAGGTCACCAACCAATGCATGGTAACCTTTGGCCCAACGTCAAACCCTAGTTTTGGCCACGCCTAAACCGCTCCAAGGCATGCCGACCATGCCACATGTGTCAATGGCATGCCGTGCCAGCCAATTTGACGCGCCTAAACCATACCATGCGGGCCTTCCCCTCACGGCTGCCAAAACGAAGGCGTGCGACAATCAATGGCCACCCTTCCATCTTAGATTCAAATCTTAACCTTCCAAGGTCACCAACCAACGCATGGTAACCTTTGGCCCAACGCCAAAACCCTAGTTTTGGCTACGCCTTACCGCACCAAGGCATGCCGACCATGCCACATGTGCCAATGGCATGCCGTGTCAGCCACCTTGCCACGCCTAAACCATACCATGCCGGCCTTCCCCTCACGGCTGCCAAAAAGAAGGCGTGCGACAATCAACGACCACCCTTCCATCTTAGATGCAAATCTTAGTCGTCCAAGGTCACCAACCAACGCATGGTAACCTTTGGCCCAACGCCAAAACCGCACCAAGGCATGCCGACCATGCCATATGTGCCAATGGCATGCCGTGCTAGCCACCTTGCTGCGCCTAAACCATACCATGCCGGCCTTCCCTTCACGGATTCCAAAATGAAGGTTTGCAATAATCGACGAACACATTTCCATCTAAGACGCAGATCTTATCCGTCCAAGGTTACCAGCTAACGCAGGGAAACCTTTTGGCTCGACGCCAAGCCCTAGTTTTGGTCGCGCCCAAACAATGCCAAAACCTAGCTTTTGGCCACGCCTAAACTAGGCCATATTAAAGCCATGTCGGCCATGCTTTCATGCCACTAGCTACCAAACGAAGGGTTGTAATAATCAACGGCTACCCTTCCTCTCAAGATGCATAATCTCGACCGTCGAAGGTCACCACCGAGCCGGAAAGTCTCCCAATCTCAACTTTCCAAACAACAACAAGATGCTACATGTTTTCCACGCTCGAGACATCAACACATGTCACAAACTGGGGGATGCTCATTGGGTATTGGTTTGGCGGTTTACAGCGTGCGGCGTACACTACGCCCGTTACAAGACAGTGTCATAAGGATGAGGCGGTTAGTAAATAAAGGGACTAATGGTAAAACGCTTTCTTTTATGGAATATCAATTCCAGGCGTTACCGGTTACCACCTCCTCCCATTTACTCATCCGTTTTCTATTTCTTACGATACCAGAGTACGTTTCACTTCGACTTGTATAAATAGGTATTACCTATTTCCACCGAACAACAAGTTCTGGTCAGGAGCATACAACACTCAGAAAACGTTTGCTAGCTTTCCCATATGTTAGCTTCCCACTTTCTGATACAAGTCACAAAACAACTACTCTTCCAGGATCAACTACTCTGGTCTCAACACTCTCTTCGCTTCCCTCCCAAAAACCAACCTTTCTTCTCCTCTTTGTGACCGAAGCAAGTCTGGAACGGCCATTTCTTGGTTTAGGCCAGATTTGTACAGATTGATCTCTTGAATCTAAAGTACTCCCTTGCACTACATTGTTTAGGGTTTAGACTCGTTTCTCACTCACACACCCGAAATTACCGAAATCAGCAGAAACCGTTTTCACCCTCAAACAGAAGGATTATTAGTAGGTTCAGCACTGATGCTTGGAATTTGACTAAAATTTGCACGCGGTCTTGTGACTCTTAACTATCACTTTCTTTTGTTGTGGTTATCATATTGTAATCAATTGTATCATTGTTCATCGATGAATTTAATATATGTCTTTCCATGATTAGGGTCAATGCAATAATAACCAAGGTGAACTTCCTATGTAAACTTAGGCAAGACAAGGTCTAAAGTGCGGAAATACTTTGCAGGAAAAAAATTAAACGAGGACATTAAAGCGGTATGCAATGATAGCCATAAGGCGTTATGGGGAAAAAACTCTAATGGGACTAAGTATCTCTATGAACACATCAAAAGATGTCTTCTCCAAAAATAAACCGACATAAGAAAAGTAGTAATCACTACAAATAGAAAAAATGATGTGGAGAAGCCAACTTTACACACATAATTTTGACCAAACTGTTGTTACAAGGGAGCTTGCTTACATGATAATTCTACATGAGTATCCGCTTTCCATCGTTGAGCATTAATGATTTAGAAGATATTCTAATGTACCCTAACCATTATTTAAGGGGATTTGCCAGAATATAATCAAAAGTGATATTCTCAAAATCTATGATACAGAAAAGGCAAAAACAGTAGAAATTTTGGATAACCATCAAGGTAAAATTGCATTAGCTACTGATATGTGAACTAGTAAAAAAGAAAAAGAAAATAAAAAACATGGTTACTAAAACTCATTTCATTAATGATTCGTGGATTTACCAGTAAAGAAAAGAAAGGACACATGATTATCACATCTCATTTCATTGATGATTCGTGGATCTTGCAAAGGTCGCATATATATGTGTAGACATCACATATCGTTAAGGATAATCTTTTTTTCTTTATATTAATTAGTTGGATGGTTTTCCTGGCTCATATACATGATTACCTTGGCCTCGAATCTAGTCTAGTCAGTAAAAGCAATGTTAATACATGGTTATGTTTGTGCTAGGTTTATGTATATGTCATTCTAACACACAATTGAAGTCCTCGCAGGCGCGTTGATGAAGTGTTTGCTAGATTTAAATATTAATGGTAAAATATCTACTCTTATTGTAAACAATTACAACACTAATGATTCTTTTTTTTTCTCGATCAAAATTGTTTTTATTAACTATTATCAATGCAAAGGATTACAAAATCGCCAAAAAGGCAAAACTGAAATCAAAACAAAATTGCATAGACTTCCATATGAAGCCTAGTAAAATCTATAGTAGGTCTTATGAGGGGATTCTAAGCTAAGTGTACTATACTCAGCATAAATTTTTCCCTGGTTCTTATTACTCCCACTACCTTTTTTTGCTAGCTTGTCAGCACTGAAATTTATTTCTTTATAACTGTGCTCAATTTCATAATTATTGAGTTTAGCACAAACTTTATTCCATCTTGTTGTAAAAAACCAAGGAAGCTTGTTATTGTTAAATGCTAAGACAGCAGCTTTGGAATCTGATCTGAAGCATATTTGTAGATGATTGTTATGTACATCCCACTCCCCTGCACAGATTATGGCCATAACTTCAGCATAAAAATTTGTAGCTATCCCAACACAACCTGCTACTGCAACCATGAATTTCATTCCTTTCCTTGTAACAAAACCATAGCCTTCCATACTTGGGTTCCATTTAGATGCACCATCACAACAAATAAGGACAGTTAGAGGGTGAAAAGGCTAGGGTACTCAAATATACCTCAAGCTAAAACTTTTCCTACCTATAAGTCCTTTCTCCTAAAGTGATTGTCCATGAACTGAGTCGAGACAATGCAACTAATTGGTTCACACTTCGTGTGATCGTCTATGGATACGAGATCGAGACAATACGATAACGAAGTATGTTTACTTGATAAAAAGGTTCGGACTTAACCAAACACAATAGGATTGCTTGTCAAGTAAATAGGAATTAATATTTGTGTAATTTACTTTAATTATAATAAAACAATTATAATGCAGAAATAAAAAGTAAATGACACAACAAGATTTTGTTAACGTGGAAACCGCAAATGCAGAAAATCCGGGGACCTTGTCCAGAATTGAATACTCTCAGGATTGAGCCTCTACACAAAATTAAACCAACTTCGTATAGTTGAGACCAAGCAACTAAACCTATAGGTCACCTAGTTCCGTCTGTATTCCCACGCCTCCAACTTATGAATAAGTCACATACTTGGAACAATTCCTTTGGTTCGTATTCCAAACAGTAAAGGAAGAACAAATTTTTTTGGTAGCAACTCTCTTCAACCAAATGATGTGAGTTCGACAAAGTCTCTTTTGTTTATCTCAATAAACTCCTTTGTCACGTTCTTAGATCTATCTCATTCTCAACTACCAAAGGTAATTGTTAAGATTTTGCAATCAATACTTTTAATCACAAAGAATTGTATTGATGTCGATCTACACAACTAATCAATCCAATCTACCACAAGGATAAACCGATTATAGTTGGATCCTCTATACCGAAACAAGTATTGTGCACACTAAAGATTATGAACCCCAGATCAGAAATCTTCAATATTTTCTTTGTCTTCAAATCTTCTTAGATCTTCAATAAACACATGCATGCAACAACTTGAATCTCTTGTGATCAATCACGTGCAGAACGGAGTCTGTTAACAACGGATTATCACAAGACATCTTTAGATCTACAAAGAGTCTAAATATCCCTGTCGAAACTTCGATCTAGTTTGAGTGAATCTTATATCAGAAGAGAAGATTCTCAAGCATAAACAAATTAGGTGCAATCAAAGTTCAACCACCGTTAGTCAATCAAATCAATCGAAAAAACAAGATAAATCGCAATTATCTAGTTTCATACCAACGGTACAAGTAGAGCTTATCAATCCCAAAGAAGACTTTAAACTGCGCGACCATAAGAGATTTCGCCTAATTAGGTTACTCTCCTCTCCGAATAGGCGGCTTCACCAGTAACAACACAACCGAAGAAGTTTGTTCTCATGAAGGATTTGTTTGCTAGAAATGCAAACTTCAAGTATTTATAGACAAGGAAGTTTGGACACCAAGGAATTTCCAAAACCGAAAATATTCTCAATGTATGCAATATATTCCAAATTCGGTTTCTATAATTCCTGGAAATGTTATGTCCAAAATAATGACCGAAAATCTCTTTAGAAAATCTTCAATTAGTAAATGCACATTACTATTTCTCATTTTCCTAAAATAAAATTAAAAACCTTAAATAAAATATTCTTAACTTATTTTTGTTTCGATCCCGAGATTTTCTTCCTTTAGCTATTAAGGAATAACTTTGAAAAATTAAAGATAAATATTACTGCACATGTTCAAAGTATGTTGACATCCTTTTTACGTTTCCACATTAACCAAATATATTATCGGTATCTCTAATATTTCTAGAATAATAGAAAATTCGAAAAGATATTTTTGGATAATTTTTTGTGTTAAAAACACAAAACGTGCTCGGATTGGGTTGAGATTTCTTGTGACTGATTGCACAATTCATAGGATCGGTTCCCACATATTTATGGTATCTAACTTGTATTTGTTGCACATGTCCATAAGATCGGTTCCCCTTAGCCTAAAAATGTGGTGCACATCATACAAGGATCGATTCCCCTTTGTGATAGGTTGCACCTCTTACTAGGATCGGTTCCCCTTTACCCAGAGTCGGTCATAACAATAACACTAAATCGATCATACCATCTCAGCTGATTACTTAAGATCAGTTTCACTAATAAAAGTCATACCAATACAAAAGTCAGGCATTTGTGAATAGTTTTACCAAGAACATAAACAAATCATGAGCGGTTATATTAATCACACATATTGGTTGTTCACAAGATATGCAATGAATAACAATACCAATAACGCCTGGCGATTTCCTTTTCGATTCACAAAACAAGTTCATGAATTTACTTCCTTGAAACACATGTAAAACATTGTTTCCTAGGATGAAATCCTCACCTCATACCCATACATAATCACAATAGCATTTATACCATTATGTAGATGTCTTATCTATAAAGTTTAATGGTTAAGAAATAAACCTCGTGTTGTATTCCTTAATACTATGTCCAACTAGAGTGTTCATGCTTCGCAGTTTTGTTTTCAATATGCACGACTTGAAAGATACGTTAGGGAATGAAACAGTTCAAGTCAAATATCGCTAACCTCAAGTTGAAGGATGATGTTGTCGTTGTAGCTTCTTACTTCTTCACTTCTTCAAGTCTTCTAAATACTTGTAATGTCTCATATCCTAATACTTTCAAGCTAACCTGTACGAAGTTGGCTATAGTACATAATCAAGCGACTCTTTAAATAAATATGACAACCAAACTTGACATACCAACGCTTGGTGGGTTCAACCGAGCTATGCTCTAACAGAGGGTTTGGCAAGGTGAAATGTACCTCCATTACTTTTGCAGAGTAAGTTTTCCTGTACTTCAATCCAAAGAAACTCAGAATTTGAAGTTCATAATCCTCATTCTTCATGAAACCTTTTAGTCTGAATTCACATTCGCCAGTTAAGAATACAATCCTTTGTTTAATCTTGTCCAAACTATCAACTTCTTCTTCAAACACCAGGTTATTTCTAAAATACCAGATCTTTCTCAAAATAGTGAAAGAAACTACTATCCAGAGTTCCTGAACTACTGAACTTTTATGCTTTGCAATCCCAAGAATGTCATGGAAAGAACTAGGATTCCTGAAATTAAAGACATTCCCCATCCGCAGCCAAAGATTGGTACTAAATTCACAATTCCATAACATATGATATAGAGTTTATGCTTCATCTTTACGTATATAACATCTGGAAGCTATTTGTAATCCTTTTTTCTTCAGATTTTCATCAGTTGCACAAATGTTTCTTGCTAATTTCCATATAACACCTTTAACTGTGGGATGTACACAAGCTTGCCATAACTTTTTGAAATCATTTATTACTGGGAATTTTTTCCTTATGCACTGAGTAGCTGAGGAAACACTGAACTTACTTGTATATGTACCACTCCATATTTGTTTGTCTGTTGAGCCATCTACTACAGGTAATTCTTGGACTTCAAAGAAAGCTAGAAATTCTGTGGGAATGGTCTAAACTCCATCAACCAAGAGAGAACTGACTTTCATTTTTTGATGTTGTTGAATGAATTCATTATTAGGGAAAATGGTGCTTAATGGGATATCCTTAATCCATGCATCATCCCATATGTCAATATTTTGACCATCTCCTACAATCCATCTTGAATGAGAAGCTAATTCATGCATTACACTCTTTATTCCTGGCCAAATTGATGACTTCTTATAGTATGATATACAATCACCATTTTTCTTCTTAAATATAGCTTACAAGAACAGAGACCACTCCTCTTCACCTTGTTGAACCTTCCATGCCAGCTTCATAAGTAGTGATCTATTTATTATATCAAGTCTTTTGATTCTCAATCCTCCTCTTCCAAAGGTGAGCATACATTGTCTCATTTAAGAGTAAAAATCTTCCTTACATTTGGATCCCCAAACCATAGGAAATTCCTAATAATTTTTTCACATTCCTTAAGCACATTCCTTGGTCATCTATATATAGACATGTTATAAACTAGGATGCTACAGAGAACTGTTTTGATTAAGATCAATCTTTCTTGGAATGCGCAACATCTTTCCTTTCCATCCAGCTAGATAAGATTGTAATTGCTCAACAATACCCCAGACATGACTTGATTTAACTCTTCCTGGAAATGACATTACTCCAAAATATTTATTTGGGAATGTTGATAGTTGCATATTACATTCCTCGGCAATAGATTCTTTCCTGATATTAGTGGTGCCTCCAACAAAACATTTACTTTTTACTGAACTAATTACCTGACCAGAGGCTTCTTGATATTCAGTAAGGGTCTTCATTAATCTCTTGATATTCCTCTTGTCACCATTACAAAACAGATACAGAAAAGATATGTGTAGGACAAATGCCATTTATGTTCACTATAGGGGCAAGTTTCTTTTCATTCACCATTCTTATTAAATCTCTACTTAAAGCATCTTCTGCAATGATAAACAAGATAGGGGAGAGAGGATCTCCCTGACTAAGTCCTCTGCTTGTTGAGAAGTAGCCTGTTGGACCCCCATTTACCAAAACAGAGATTCTTGCTGATGAGAATAATATTTCCAGCCACTTAATAAAGATATCAGAAAAGCCTAGTTTTCTCAATACTTCAAATAAGAATTCCCAGCTAATGGTATCAAAAGCTTGAGTGATATCAATATTCATAGATACATTCCCTCCTTTTCTAGTAATGTCTAACTCATTAACCATTTCTGAAGCAAAAACTATCTGTTCTTGAATGGATTTGCCCTTGATAAAAGCTCCTTGCTGTGGAGATATAATCTCACACAAAATACTACTTAACCTCATACCTAGAATCTTGGTAAAAAATTTGAAGAAGAAGTTTGCTAAACCAATTGGCCTAAATTGTTGAGGCTTTTTAGAATTCTCCACCTTGGGTATCAAAACTAGAAAATTGGAATTTCGTCCATTAGGAATATAGCACCTTCTCCAACAGTATTGAATGGCCTTTATAACATCCGTACCAATGATTCCCCGGCATCTCCTATAGAACCAATCACCAAATCCATCTGGACCTGGAGAGCTATCAGGATCCAGTTCATAAATTGCAACTTTTATTTCTGAAGCAGAAGGAACTGAATCAATTAGATATCTATCTCCATTGCTAAGAACCTCAGGAATTACATTCATTATACCCTCTGACATCTTAACCCCTGAATATTTAAATTTAGCTTGAGAATTTAACTAGTTCCTTAGAAATTTCATGGTGAGTAGCCACTAATGACCCATTAATTGTCTCAAGTTCAGAAATATTATTATGAGCATTCTTGAGTTTCATAGTTATATGGAAGAATCTTGTGTTAGCTGCACCATATTTTAGCCATTTGACTCTGGATTTTTGATGAAGGAACTCCCTTTGTTGAGCTGAAATAATTTCTTGAGTCCCTCTAGCAGACACCAATTTGTTCAAGAGATAAATGTCTTCTGGACTACTATCAAATAAGAGGGTAGCAGATAAAACATTCTTGTCAGCCTGTATCATCTTAGTGTTTATATCTCCAAAGATTTCCCAATTCCACTTCTTCAGAGTTACCTTTAGAAGTTTAAGTTTTTGCATATATACAAAGATAGGAGTACCATGTATCTCCTTTTTCCATTCAGCTTCAACTACTTGCATATATGTTTCATGAGTGGACCATATCTTGAAATCTTTAAATGGTATGTTATGTGGCTTAGATATATCTTTATTTTTTCCAGTTAAAGGTCCATGATCTGACACATCCATGGCTCCAACATTATATTCCCAGTTAGGGTATAAGTCCAACCACTTTGAACTGTATACTGCTCTATCTAAATTGCAGAGTATCCTCTTAACACCAGCTATGTTATTACACCAAGAGAATTTAATACTAGTTTTTGGAGCAGAAATTAATTCACATGAGTTGATACAATGGTTGAAATCTAGCATATCTTACTTTAAAGGATTCCTTCCTCCTTTTTTTCTCATCCGTATTTAAGATTGCACTAAAGTCTCCTATCACTAGCCATGGAAGATTATAAGAGCTTATTACTTATAGTTCTTGCCACAAAGCCTTCCTATCCAGAGTGAAGTTTGCACCATGAACTCCTATAACAAGAATTCCTCAAACATCCACTGTTATAGACTGTCTTTTAATAGAAATGATTTTAGGATCAGCAATTGAGGCATTCCAACACAACCATATGTTTCCTTTCTTCTCAGAATCACTATTATGAATCAAATTACTTTTCATACCTAAACATCTCATCATTCTAACATATTTTGAATTAGCTTTAACTTTTGGTTCAACTATCCAAACCAAAGATGGACTAAATTTTTTAACTAACCTCAGATGTTTGTCTTTGGATTTAAGTCCTCTTTAGCCCCTGACATTCCAATAGAGATTCTCATTTAGAAGGAGGTTTTTGAAGAGGAGGGCTCTTCTTCCCATAATCACCCTTTTTAGCAGCTTGTTTTCTTGTTGTAACTTTTGGCAACTCAGGTTTTTTTGCTACTTCAAGAATAATTTCTTTAACTGCTGGAATAACTTTTACCGTATTAGTATTTGAGGATGTAGAAATTTCCAGCAGCTTACTAACTTATAGAGGAGGGAAATCCTTTATATTGTCAAGGATTGATTCCATTTCCTTAAGAACTTCATATCTACCAGAAGAAATTTCTCCTTCTTCTAGAGTAACTGAACTTGGAGTAGTTGTAATTAAAACATCTGATGATTGATCCTCTTTTTCAAAGTAACAAATATCAAAACGAATGGATATATAAGTATCTTTTTTATTCTTATTCTTGTTTCTAGTTCTTCTCTCAGAAGTATCTACATTATTAACTCCCTCTTTCTGAGCTGTTTTTTTTTTCTCGTTTCTGCATTCTGCTACATAGTGGCCAATAACTATGCAACTAACTACAGAATTTAGGAACCTTAGGCATTTGAATTCTTTGAGAGAAACCTCCATATTAAGTTTTAACCCAAACCTTCTCAGGAATTGATTTAGAAAGATCCACTTCCACTAAGACACAAGCATAATAACCAATTTGTTTTTTTAGAGTAACATCATCTATCTTAACAGGTCTTCCCAGAGCTTTACCAATATCCATAATAATCTTTTCCTTCCAGTACTCAATACTCAGACCAGGTAAGTGAAACCAAACAAAAGTTGTAGAAGTTTTCTGATCTGCTGGCTTAAAATTTGGTTCCCAATTTCTAAGCTTAACACTTTGCTTCTCAACTTCCCAATAACCAGACCAAACATGGTGTTTATCATCTTTATTTTCCAGCTTAATCACAAAAACCCCTTTACCAAGAGGAATTAATTGACAACCACCTTTTAGAACCCATTGAGATTTCAGAGATTTCACAGCATCTTCCATAGAAAGTTTTGAAAAATCTTATCTACCAATAAGACTGTAATTCCATTCATCAAGACAATCATCAATATCTTCATCAGAGATACAAACTTCAGGTTCATACCCTCTTGTTTCAGTATCCAATGGAGAACCAAAAAAACTAAATCCACAACACTAATGATTCTATGTAACACTCGTCTTGGATAAATTATCATATGTGTTGTTATGCACACATATTAGCTATCATAGTGAAGCATGGGTTAGATGGGATTACCGGGTCTATTGAGTTAATTCGTGATAGTTTTGCTTATTGGAAAGCAACACCAAATGAGATGAAAATTTTGGAAAAAACACCCATCAGTTAAACGTTGCATGTACAAAAAGTCAATGACAGTGATACTAGATGGAATCTACATATATGATGCTTAATACTGATATTACGGATCAAAAAGTTTCACTCGCTTGAAGCAATGTGAGTCAGAATATGTTTTCTGGAACAAAGTATCCTACAGCCAGTCTTTGTTTTCCCAAGTATTTATGAAATTAAATTGTCATTAGATAAATGGAAAAAATCTAAAACTGATATGATAGGGGAAATGCCAAATGATATGGTACAGAAGTTTGAAAAGTATTAGCTTGTGATCAGTGGAATAATGGCATTAGCAAAATGTTGGACCCAAGGTTTAAGATGGGATTGATTAAGTCTTATTTACCGCAAATTCATGACCGAACCTTCCAAGATTAATCGAGTGCGCAATTTATGGATTTGGCATGGGAGTATGATTCTGAAAGTAAAATTATCTGAAAAATCTCTTTACGTAAATGATTTGTCGTCCAGTTATCGATTAGAATTGCATGGTACTGATGATGAAGTAGATCATTTGGAAAATTTTGATATGATGAAGTAGACAACGTATATATTACTAGTATATCGTTAACAAGTCATTTGGAGGAGGTCTTTTACATAGAGCAAATCTTATAGGTAGTGTCACTCTTTAAAATGAAAGAGTGCACTACCAATTTGAGAAAATTTGAGGCTTCTACGGGTAGTCTTTACCCCACTTTTTCCCCAAACCCGTTCATGCACTCGTTCAGATGAACTAGTGGTTGGGAGTGTAACACTAGACGTAGGACTATCCCCCGTAAGGAAAAATAGGGCTACACTGGGGACTGTCTCCCGTGTAGCCAAAATTTTTGCACCAAACGGGAAACAGTCCCCCATTTTAGAAGTTTTTTAGTTCCAAACGGGAGACAGACCCCCGTCTGATTAAAATTCCAAATTTTTTTACTTGCACGGGACATTGTCTCCTGCGTAGTGTCTTTTTTTGTATTTGCCCATAATGGGTTCTCTTGTTCGTTTGATTGAGTGGTCATTCATTTGAGCGAGTTAGTCTCCATTTGGAGACTACCCATAGGATATGCTCTTAGGATGAGTAACTTTGACACACTAGCACGGTGGAAGATAAATGGTACCAAATATCCAGACCTCCAATGTATGAGTACAGTATTCTACTTAAAGTTTATTTTTTATATTGGCGTTAGATTTGTGAGTATTCAACTTAATGGTCTCCATCCAACAACATTGGAAGGTTAGATGTGCACTCAAAATTGACTATAGGCTATGATGAAAGGCAAAAGAACATTAATATTATTGGAATGTTCTTTTACAGCGTGTTCGGTTCAAAAAATTGGGAACGGGGTAATCCAATTACGGGGTAAGCGGCCTAATTCTCTGAACCGAACAGAGTTGTTAATCTCAGAATTCAATTTCAAGGTAATCTGATTCCCCCCAAAACCGTGTTTTGAATTCCGCCCGTAAAGGAATGTAGTAGAATCCAATTCCCCGGAATTGGATATTTAATCTGTTTAAATGACATTTTTAACCTTGCGTCAAATTAGCATCTTTATGGCAACTACGTATAAAAAAAATCCTGTGAGAAACCAAAGATATTCGAGACAAAATCGGCAATAAAAAATCTGTCGTTTAAGTTCCAATTTTTAGTTTTTCAGATTTTCATAAGAATTTGATTAAGTATATGATTGTTCAAATGGTAAGTTTTTTTTTTTTTTTTGACTTTAAAAGGTTGATGTATTAAGAAAATGGTAAAAAGCTCAGTAAACTGAGCCCCCAAAATATTTACACAGATGCAAATTATCTACTGTCCAAAACCACTTTCCAATGAGTGATTAAGTCCCGAAAAGTAAAAAATTTGAATATCTTTTGTTTACCTCCCCAAACATATATGATTTGTTTAATCTCTAAGATTATTTCTGATTCATTCTTGTGCCTTTACCTTGTCATAACCCTGTTATTCCTTTCATTCCATAGTGCCCAAGAGATTGCAAAAATAAACAAAGGCCATACCTTTCTTCCTCTGTTTCTTCCTCTTCTATTTTTCCAGGCTTGTAGCTGCATTTTCAGAGTCCCAGATTGAACCCATTTGATGTTATAGCCTCCTAATAAATAAATCCAGACTTTGTGTGAATACTCACAATGTAGTAGCAGGTGGTTTACTGTTTCAGAATGTGCATTACAGAGAGAGCACATTACATTCTGAATCTGGCATCCCCTCCTCATTAGATTATCTGTTGTTGCAATGGAGTTTTGAACAGCAGTCCACATAAAAAAAATTGTACTTTAGGTGGCACAGACTGAATCCAAATGCAAGAGAAAGGAACATCATTTGGTGTAGCAGGAAGTTGTTGTATGAGCCATTTATAACAAGTTTTGGTGTTGAAACCTCCGGATGCAGTGCACATCAGTTCATCTTCTTCTTCATCTTCTAGAATTGGTGGAGCCCCTAGAACCTCAAGCATCTGGAGCATCTGAGATATTTCTGGTTGATGAAGATTTCTCCTAAGCTTTATATCCCATGTATTATTTTTGATCATATCCCTGACAGAAGCATTTTTTGCTGAAGCTAGTTTATATATGAGAAGGAATCTTGTTTTTAAATTTGAAGTTCCATCCCAAATACCTTCCCAAAAAGATACTGCATTTCCTTTACTGATTTTGATTATGGATAATTGCTCAATTACTTCTCTTTGTTTCTGAATATTCTTCCACATTCCTCTTCCTTGTGGTTTACTAGTATGTTTAGCCCATATAGCTTCAGATTTAGTGTGCATTTTTTCCTGTATTATTCTTCTCCAAAGTTGTTTCTTCTCTTTGAGAACCTCCAAGACCATTTAGCAAGCAGAGCTTTGTTGGTGAGCCTTAGATTTCTGATGCCCAGTCCTCCAGCTTCTTTAGGTATGCATGATCTTTCCCAAGCAACCCAAATGATTTTCCTTTTATTTGAAGTTGCACCCCATAGAAAGTTCCTCATTATTTGGTTGAGCTTCTT
The DNA here is from genome assembly GCF_003573695.1 of Papaver somniferum. Classification (NCBI taxonomy): domain Eukaryota; kingdom Viridiplantae; phylum Streptophyta; class Magnoliopsida; order Ranunculales; family Papaveraceae; genus Papaver; species Papaver somniferum. The sequence goes on along the minus strand of NC_039365.1, from coordinate 92,942,688 downwards.
TTCCACCTTCACGAGCAAATGAAATATGGACATATAATATAATGGAAGACTTGACAATGTAGCTTTAATGAGTACAATTCTTCCTGCTTTTGAAAAGAACTTCCTTTTCCAAAGAGCTAACTTTTTTTGGAACTTCTCAATGACAGCATCCCAAATGTCTGAGTTTGTAGACTTAGCTCCCACTGGAATTCCTAAGTATTTTAGAGGAATATTCTCCACTTTACACTTTAAGATTTCAGCCATTGATTCTACCATGTTGTCTGCACCAATACTTATGACTGAACTTTTTTGAAAATTCACCTTAAGGCCAGTGATTGCTTCAAAAATTTGTAAAATGATCACTAGGTTGTCAGCTTCTTCTTCTGAGGCATTCAAGAAGACCAAAGTGTCATCAGCATATTGGTGATGTGATATCTGAATTGAGTTTATTAAAAATCCAGAAATCATATTTAGTTGTACTGCATTCTTCATGATTTTTGTGAAGATTTCAGCTACAAGAATGAAGATAAAAGGGGATAATGAATCTCCTTGTCTTAAACCCTTCTGAGGCTTGAATCTTGATGTTGAGCTTCCATTCACCAACACTGAGTGTTGTGCATAACACACACACCATTCCATCCATTTGATCCATTTATCTCCAAATCCAGAACATTGCATAACCTGACTAATGGTGTTCCAGCTAACATTGTCAAAAGCTTTTTGAATATCCAGCTTACATAATATTCCAGGTTTCTTTGATTTAAATCTTGAATCAATTAACTCACCTGCTATTAGAATGCCATCTAAAATTTGCTTTTCTGCTATGAAGGCCCCTTGATTCTCTGAGATTAGTTTTGGTAGTACCTTCTTGAATCTTTGAGTGAGAATCTTTGAAAGAATTTTGTATATGTTGCTGACTAAGCTGATTGGTCTAAAATCCTTAGGAGAACCAACTTGTTCTATTTTAGGAATCAAACTTATGAAAGAAACATTTGTTCTCCAATCTAACTTCATGTCAGATTCAAACTCTCTTAGAACTGCCATGAAATCCACTTTGATCACCTCCCATGCAATCTTATAAAACTCCATGTTATAACCATCAGGTCCTGGAGACTTGTTATTTTTGAATTGCTTGATAATCATCCATGCCTCTTCTTCAATGATTGGTTTTTCCACCTCCATACTCTCTTCTGCAGATATTTTTGTAAAAAAATCAGGATTCATTTGTGGTCTCACTGTATGTTATTCTTGAAATAAGTTGCAGAAGTAGTTAGTTACTTCATCTTTTATATCCTCCTGACAAAAGTTGTCTTCTCCGTTGATTACCAATTTTTGTATTGCATTTATTCTTCTTCTCCCATTATCTAGTGTGTGGAAATAAGTCGTGTTATCATCTCCTTCTTCAAAATGTTGAGTTTTTGCTCTAGCCAACCATTTCCTAGCATTATCCAGATTGATTTGTTTGAGGTTTGCTCTCCATTCAGTTCTTTCTATGAATTATTGATCAGTTAAAGCTCCATTTTCCTCTAGAGAATTGTGGTCATCAATCAATCTTATGAGTTCATGTTTCCTTGTTTCATTTTGTCCATAAGTTTCTCTGCTTCATTTCTTCAAGAAAAATTTCAGATTTTGCAGCTTTTTTGACATGATATAACTTGGGGTTCCTGTGAAATGTAAGGTATCCCACCAAATCTTTAGGTTGCTGATGAAATCTGGATGGCTAAACCAGAAGCTCTCTACCCTGAAATGAGGTTTTTGCCTTGTGACATTTGTTGTTGTGAGAAGTATTGCTGCATGATCTGATAATGTCCTGGAGAGTACAATTTGTGTTAAGAGTGGAAATTTACTTTCAAACTGTGGAGACACTATAAATCTATCAAGTCTACAAAGCAGTGGATCAGGATGCATATTACTCCAAGTATATTGTCCTCCATTTAGTGGTAAATCCACCATGTTGTGCTTCTCCATGTAATCATTGAAAATTTTCATATTTCTTCTTGACCCTCCAGTGTTGTTCCTTTCTCTCCTCCTTCTTATGGCATTAAAATCCCCTGCCATACACCAATTCTCAGTTGCCCATCCTGATAAATCATCCACTTCCTCCCAGAAATCCTCTCTCTCCCAGTAAGAACAAGGAAAATAAACATTTGGTAGACACCATTCATAATTGTCACTCCTGCATTTGAGCTTTTGTGATAGTGTGTTAGGGCCTATTAGTTCATCTACACATTCAAAAATAGTATCATCCCATATTGTTAATAATCCACCAGAGAGACCTTGATAAGGTATGTCTCTCCATTTGTGTTGCTCATTACCCCATATATTCTTCACCCACCAATCATTCATCTTCATCATGTGTGTTTCTTGAATCAACATTACATTTGGTCTGATTTTTTGACTAAGTCTTTCAATGCATCCATCTTGTCAATTGCAGTTAATCATCTCATGTTCCAGTTTAAAATTTTAATATCCATTGAGACCATCTGAAGCCAAATTAACTGCATCTTCGTATATTTCTACATCTCCATCTTTTGCTGTCACTTCATTGTATTCTCAATTGTATCTTCCACTTCTATGAGTTCAGTATTTGTGACCATTTTGTTGCAGATTTGTGCCACTTTTGTTGTGTTTCTAGCAACAATTTCTGCATACAATGCTCTAGCTTTCTCCTCCTGGTAAGGTATTTAAGTCATTTTTCAAAATCTATTACCATGTAATTGAATTATCCCAACCAAACACAACTTTTTTGATTAAGGAATCAATTCTTTGGAATTGTAATTGAATTATCCCAACCAAACACAACTTTTTTGATTAAGGAATCAATTCTTTGGAATTCAATTCTAGGAATTAGATTACCCCATAATTCAATTCCATGGCGTTGAAAATCTTGAACCGAACACGCTATTAATGTTTTCTTATATATACACCTCTATTTCCATGACCCTCTAGAAATACCCACCAAGTTTTAATGTGAATGTCTACTAGCTAAGTTTCACGCGGCCAGGGCATCTCCAAAGTTGACATCTGATTCCCACCACTACCAGTCCATATATTCATACATCTACCGTTGTGTTCCAACAAGGAAGTCTTGGTTACACCATCTTTTTTCCTTTTTTTTGCCTGCACCGTACTCTTTCCAATTCACCTTCCCACTTCAGACTCAATTGTATGTCTTAAAAGTTGGAACTAAAATTATCAATGCTTATACTAAAATAAAACCAGTCTCCGAATACTGATATTGACATGGAAAAACAGCTGAGGCATTTTTACAACCTGACATCAGAATTTTTTTAAAAAGAATATACAAACACTTGGCCTCGTCAAAAAGCTGATGACAGAAAGAATAGAGAATACAATCTTTGAGCGATCCAGTAATCCATATCACAAACTAGATAAAATATACCGAGGGCTATATTTGATTTAAAAATTGTTTGATCTTATCACGCCCATGCCACCGAATCGATCTCGTCCCTTGCTGACTTGTATAATTCCAGCCTCTTGGCGCACTGCTGCCTCCTTTCCATCAAAGCAGGGTCTTCATCCAATAGTTGCGCTAGCTGTTTACCCTGTGAATCAATCAGACAAACCAGTTAAACCAAATTACACGGCATATTGAAAGAATGCAGTCGCTGAACTGTGGTGACCAGTTCAACATAAAAGCAAACAAGGAAAAGGGAAAGGTCGCCAGCTGGTATTAATACCTCTTTTCTGCCCACTTGTGTATAGAAGTGATTGAGTAAAGACATCTTTGCTTCCCTTACTTGACAATACACAACTGCTTTAGGGATATTGGTCTTGAGAGTATCAGACACCATACCCACATATGAGGAGACATTTGATCCAATCCTCCTGAAGTGACCCTCTGTGTACCTATCCACAGTGGAAGCAGCTGGGTTCCCCCCCTTCTCCACATCCTGAGGGAGTCTCCTGAAGAAATCCACAGTCAGATAGGAGGATTCCATATCCACCAATCGCAAGGTTGTTTTCCTACCCTCCTCCCGGAACCTTTCTAAGGCTTCATATGATGCTGCAGCTATTTCAGATTGAAGTGTTGGGAAACGCCTCAACTCCTGCATCATTTGGAAATTATTTGGGTTTACTGTTGCTCAATACATAAATGCATACATTGGAGTTCACTAAATATATTAATTATCTCACCTGTGTTTCTCCGATTGACTTTCTGACAAGGTCCATGAGTACGTTATGTACCTACAAAATGTTGAAGGTTAATAAGAGAACCATCATTATTTTAATTCTTCATACAGATTTTCATTCCTTGGACCGGGGTTAGGTTAAAATATTCATGCAGCAGCTAAACTATTCTCCCCCACAATGACATCTATTGAACTCCATCAGAACTAACTCAGTTGGTCTACAATCGAAAATGGGTCCTAAAAATAGTTATAATACTGTCCAAATATCTGAGATCCCGTCAAAAGCAATAACAACCAAGAACTAGGATATAACACAGTATGGGCTGGTTCTAAACTCGTTTCTTACGGGGCTGGTTCTTAAAACAAAAATATCTTGGAGCACAGATCTAGATGTTACATAAAACAAATGCCTAGGATAACAATACAAACAGAAAGAAAAAAAAAATAGGAATGTGTCAAAAATACTAACAGCATCTACAGAAGCTTCAGCTGGCCCTCTAAAATAATTGAGAGCCCCTTCAATGAGACGCCTGTAACCTTGCTCCGGAGCAATCAGATGGGGTTGATAACCATCTGCCTGCGAAACAACTTTCCTCACATTATCCAACGATAGATGTCGGTCAAACGGCAGCTTCCTCAATGCAGCAGGAAGCTGATTGTCAAATACTCCATATATACGATCTCCACCACGTCTCCTGTGGAATAAAAATTTAAGAAGGAATAAAAATTCTGTGTAAAAACTTGGACTATTTTTTTCGTGCATTACTTTGAAGTCTGTGCTGGCTAATAATTCGTGATGACACAGGAAGCTCAGTGGTGGCAATTGTGTTCCCTCCACAGCCTTGGACGCAGAACAAAGTGAAGCGAAAACGACGAAGCTGCAGAATGTTTGTTTTATAGGTGACTGGGCTTCAGTTAAAAGAGTTATTTCTAACAGTTTTCCAAGTGTAAAGTGGTATACCAATTTTTATATGGGCATGTAAATCTATATCATCCAAGTGTCCAGCATATGTGTGTCATCACGTAAATAGGTCGTGTAAGTGGTAGACTGTCTTGCTAAGTATATTGGGTCTGTTAAGTAAGGAGGCAAAGGATGGTCTTGTAAGGTGCAACCTCTGGTTAAGTTAACGCCATTTCTTCTTTTGCTATCAAGAAGAGAAAAATCATCACTAAATCAGAATACAGAGATATAGCATGCATGAGATCTTTGATCCCACCCTTCAAATAAAAAGATATTGCCGTTTCATAGTTCCTGGTGCTCTTTAAGTTGCAGTTATGGTGAATCTTTTCTCTTAGTGTCTTAGGGCATAAAGAACCAAATGCTGACTCGCCTAGTATGATTTCTTAGTCCTTACCCTCCATCCAGATGCTCCTTGAAGATCCGGTCAAAGGCACGGCAAAGTTCTAAGATGGTGTACAACTGGGCCTGCAATGTGCAAGAGCATTATTAACGATAACAAAAGTAACCTCTGGTTGTTCCAACTAACAAACAAAGAGAACTGTATAAGATCCTTACCCCGGCGTCGACAGCAACAGGCCTGCCAAGGTGGTCCATCTCTCCTTCAAGTTCCTCAATAGATTTGTTGATCAATGATGCTATACCTGGTATTTGTGTTCTGATAACAGACTCCAAGTGCTGAAACACATCCCTTCATTAGAACTAGAACTCAGGAAAATGTCTCTGCTTTTGAGGTATGGATGAGACAAATATACCTGTGAGAGTAATTTAGCAAGGTATTCTGAACCCATCTTATGCGCTAGGTGTCCATAATCAGGACTAGTTGCAAAATATTCACGCTCTCTACGTCGTGCAACAATCATATCAACATTTTTATTGATATCAGCTTGAGAACGGTTAACAATTCCAACCCAAGGATGCTGCAGCCTATATGATCGTCCTTCGAGAACCTTCATGCAAACAGAAACAGTTTAGCTAGCATGTGAAAATTGAATTGTGGTACTAAGTACATTAGTTGCTACTTTGTTCCATCAAAATTCTTCACTTAATCCAAATGGTTAAGCTAGCCAATGAAATTAACCCTTCGTATTGTATATGAGAACTCTCCTTTCCTTTAACATTTTATATACAACGCAAGAAGGAAAAAGGATTCTACTTGAGCAATTGTATAAGCCTAACTGTGTTATAGTGTTGGCATCAAGCATGGTGTTCGCTAGATTACAGAAAGAAGAGTAAGCATGGAATGATGGTCAAAATAGAGAATTACAATTACCAATAGCCCATGATTAACACACTGAAAACATAAAAAACTTACCTCAATTGCATTTGTTCCCTTGTCCATCAAATCTAGCTTGGTCAGCACACCAAATGTTCTTTCACCTAAGCAAGGTACAAACAGTTTCAAAGATTACAGGAACACAGCATAAGATTGATTAAGGGTTTGGCTCTTCTTTTTTAACCAACTCTTAGAAAGATGTACCTAGCGGATCAACTTCTTTAGCGAGTTTAATAGCATCAGATGTTGCTATATCTTGATTTGCTGGAGATATTGCTAGTATGATGCTGTTTGGCTACAAACAAGCACATTATGTGCGAACAAGAAAGCAAATATTATTTCCACCCAAAAACAGTAAAAATAAGGCTTAAAAGTCAAAACCGATGAAAAACAAACATAAAAGCTCAGTAAACACCAGAGAAGCAAATCAACTACATTAGCTTACTCATTTATCAATATTCACCAATCAATACGGAGCATATAAGAACAGAAGATGTTTTTAAAATTTTCCATACCTTCTCTACATAAGAGCGAACCATGTTTTCAATATCTTCGACAATAGATTGTGGTTGTCCCTCTGCAAAAAACAACCTCATTTCATAAGTTTTTAAGTACATATTCAAAGCTCAGCACCATGGAAGGAACTGTAAATATTTACCTATGGCAACCTTAGTGAGACCAGGTAGATCTATCATTGTCAAATTAACAACTGCCGGAAACAACAATGAAATAAACAATTAATATAAGACAGGTGAGGTTTTGACTGTTGTTAAACATAATCTAGAAATCAAAAACCCAAGTTTTTAGCTGGATAAACACTTAGAACTTAAACCAAATATAATAGAAAGTAATAATTCAGTAAGATTAGTGTTACACACACACACACCATTTGGGGAGTAAATACTAAGATGAATAGGAACAGGTGATATCTCTTTGGATTTCCCTGTAATTCTATCAGTTTCGTCTTGAATTTCTTTTCGCACCATGGCTGCAAAACCAGATAAAACAGTCAAATTACAACTCCTACATGACCCACAACTTAAACTGCATGCTAAATCTTCTCCTAGACAGAAATTTATCCTTGCAAATCACAAATAACAACTAAAATGCTCATCTAAAACAGCAAAACCAGAACAATATAGTGATACATACCAAAGTCGGTGAACCTCCTCTTAGGTAAATGAAGAAATTCCGCATACTCAGTTCCATCGTCAATTTTGTGTAGCTGCAAAACTAATGGCCTCCTAGTAACAATCCCTTCAACAACAGAAAACAACACATACACAAAAACACTTTAAAATTATACTAACAATAAAAAATTAAACAAAAAATAGAAAATCATAAAGAAATCCTAACCAGATCCTCTAGGTAGAAAATCACGTCCAACAATACTCTCCAGAACTGAAGATTTTCCAGAACTCTGTTTACACATAATCATCAAATTATATACTTAGACAATCAAAATCCACAAAAAACAAAAACTAAATAATTAATAAAAATACTAAAACTAAGAGATCAAATGAAAGAAACAAAGAGAAGAGTGATTTTACTTGTCCGCCAACAACAGCAACAGAAGGAAGAGCTTCCCAAAGAGTAGGTAAAGCGTTATCACCACCGTAATCACCAAGAACAGTGCAAGCTCTTTGTATTCTGTTTACTAAACCGATTAAACTCTCCATACTTGTTGCCATCTTATTTTTTTCTTACTAAACCCTAAAATTTCTAAACTGTCAGAACTCTGAGAGAGAGGAGAAATAGGAAGAAACGAAACCCTGGGCTGGAGAAGTTTGAAAAATCTTGGAATGGGGATTATTATTCTTCTGGAATTCGTCTGCCCTATAGTATAATATATATTTTGACCATAGTCAAAATATATACATTGATACGATCTTGGTCGTTCAATTTCCTAGAGATCACATGTTCAGCTCTAGAGGGACTTGGGATGTATGGATTGCTATTTTTTTCTTTTTTTTAGTAATTTTTTTTTTGCTCGAGAGCTTTGGTAAGAAATGTTTGTCGGCTTATTTATTGCCACGTTACTGTGGTCGTTCAGATCGAAATTGGTTCGCTTCGTGATTTTGACGAATAAAGACGGTGGAGGAGTGTTATCCATAGGAGCCGACCGTTATACTAGGGTCCACTTTATTGTTTTTGTTTTGGTTTGAAATTCAAAGCTGGAAAGCTCGATCTCATTTCACTTTGTTTCATTTTAATCAATTATGTTGATGTTGTTTGTGCCCCGTTTCCTTTTTTTCATATTAAAAGCACTTTGTAATAGAATTGTAACAAAAAAAGAAATTAAATATCGTTTTTTATAAGAAAAATGAAAATACTTTTATAAATAAGCATATTTGTTTTACGTCTGTTTGTAAAAGCTACTTAGCACTAGCTTTAAAAGCTAGAAAGGCATAAACCATGGATCCACATAATCAATAATACAAACACGTTAAAAACCGTCCACTCGCTCACAAAAAAATAGACCACATATCAGGGAATTTACAGGGGGGTTGGTTTTGTAGGGCCAGCACATAAAGGATTTTAAGAGGCGGTTTTTATGGTGTTTGTTTTGGCGGTTCACCAAGATTTTTTGTTGATTTAGTTAATTCTTTATTTAAACCTTGTTATTTTAATATAATGACAAATTTTACCCTGGATTAATGTATACTCCTACCTATCATTATATTTCTAATTTATATTTTGTTCCTTTATTTTTTTCATTTTTTCTTTTGAGAAAATAAATAGCAATTACAATAATAAAATAAGCAGTTATAACTTTTTTCATCTTTTTCTCTCTTTTACTTCTGTATTATTATCGAACTTCTTATGATCGGAGGATGCTCTTCTGCCATCTTTTTAGTGTAATTTTTGTGTGTCTGGCAAGCAGTTATAAGCAGTTGCATCCTCTAGGTTTTTGACATGCCTAGAATACGTTCTTCTTCATCTTCAAATCATCGCAAACGTTTAACACCGGCAGGTAACGCGTCCATCTTACTTTCATCATCGAGTCTCCCATCAAATCACACCAATCAGTACCAGTGTCTCAAGGGGATAATTTTCATTGTCCTTTCAAACAATTTTATAATTGCCATGATGGTATTAGAGGTAGAGGATTTGCGCGCAGTTCTTCCTTTAGTCATTTAAATGGTAAGCACTTTCCAAATGAAGAAGCCAAAGAAAATTGAAGGGAAAGAATTCACCGTCATATGGATATTTTTTTGTGTTTGGGAGAGGGTATTGGCTCACCTGCAAATGTGGTTGTGTGTTCAATGCATGCACCTTCATGTATGGAGGAGACCTTGTCGCCTCCATGATGGAGACATTACGCCAGGACTATTCAACGGAAGCGGTGCTGGTTCTCTAATCCATGGCATTAAAAAACCACAACCCAGTGGATCAGTGACATAAATTTTAGAAACTAAATATGATATATCTGTAACTTCTCACAAACCCTTAAACCCGCACTTGATAAGGTAATACATAACCCTGCTGATTTATCGACATGGATATTACTCCTTCTCTTACCAGTATGCATACTGAATTTTTACACCCCTAAGTGTACCTTAGAAGAACATTCTGGTACCAGAAGAGATTGCAGATAGCTTTCATTAATTAATCCTTATGAAGTAGCGATAACCCAATGGGTGTGTATCCATGGCTTAGAAGTTGCTAGAAGTATCAAACCCCACACATTCGGCCAAGCAACACAAGAAAAATAAAAAGGACGCCAAATTGCAAGGATGTAAAAAGAAGTTGAGTTGCGGTCATTACAAAACCGCAATTCGCGTCCTCTCTTCTGGTGGCTTAGACCCATTTAATTATGACACCTTAATTGACTTGCGGCAGAAACACCTAGGTGCTCCACCACCACACATACCTTCAGAGACAGTTGTTGATGCAGCTATTTCAGTTAATACTAGTACGGTGTTGGTTGTTTTGAAGAGTTTTCCCAAGGGAACGCTCAATGTTAGAGACGGTTTGCGAGCGCAGCATCTCCGCAGTTTTTTCAGTGGGCCTGCTGCTGCCGTTACAGATGACCTTCTCATCTCAATTACCAATGTAGTAAATATGTTGCTTGTTTGCCAATACCCTACAACTCTAAATGAATTCATCGCAAGTGCACCCCTAATTAAAACTTGATGGTGGCGTACGACCAATTGTCGTAGGAACAATATGGAGGAGGTTGGTATCTAACCTAACTGCAGCTTCCGTTGACAAAGATATGACAGGTTATTTGGGTGGGTGTTGGCATCCCATGTGGCGGTGAGGCCATATTGCATTTTGTTAATAGACTTTGAAATCCAAAAACGATCAAGACAACATGTTTATGCTACCAATAGACTTCCCTAACGCCTTTAATTCAGTCTTGTCGACAGATCAATCATCATACAGGAAGTGAAAAATAGGTACGCCTCCGTATCCGAGTGGGTCGAGTTCTGATATACTAACCCAGCATGCATGACTAAACTACAGTAACACCACACTGTCCTCTGCTCAGGGAGTACAACAGGGAGATCCGCTCGAGCTATTACTCTTTGCTATTGCACTGCACCCATTGGTTCAGAAAATAACTTCTTTTTGTACGTTTGATATCCATGCCTGGTATTTGGACGATTAAACAATAGTGTGCAACACATTAGAGGTTTTTAATTCCCTACGGATTATTCAAAGTGATGGAAAGCGTAGATGGTGTTAGAGCCTAGCTCGGTTGAACCCACCAAGCGTTGGTATGTCAAGTTTGGTTGTCATATTTTAGTATCAAAACGCATCTAGAGTTGCTTGATTAAATACTAGAGTCAACTTCGTTTAGGTTTGACTAGAAATTCTAGGAATGTTGAGACGTACAAATATTACTCCGAAGACCTGAAGAATGTGAAGAAGTAATGACTACAACAAGGACATCATCCTTTCACTTGAGGTTAATAATATTGACTTGATCATGTTTCTATTCCTAACGTATCTTTCGAGTCGGATTTTATTGAAAACATAACATGTGAAGCTGTATATAAATAATACTCTAGTGGTTAGACTTGGTCATATCATTGGGTTACGAAATATAAACGTTTATCTTTTGGAACTTCGTAAATACGACATCAACATAATATTTGTATATAGTCTCTTGAGTATGTGTAAGATATATGTATGATTTCACCCCTAGGAAACAATGTTTCATAACATTTGTTTAAAGGAATTAGATATATGAACTTGTTTCATAATTGAAAGGAAATCATGATTGGCCAGGTTCTTTATTGAATTCCTTTTGAATGACCAATATAAGATGATAAAGTAGAACCTGTCTGAACTTGGTGAGATTTGAGGTATAACTGGTCATAGCCTATACTATGTAGCATGTTGTAAACGGTCACAAGCTACTTTATGAAACATGGTGTAACTCGTCACAGGATACATTGGGAAGTTAGTTGTAATCGGTCACAAGTATCTCCGCGAACCAAGGTGTAACCGATCACAAGCTAACTAGGGAAGTAAGGTGTAACCGGTCACAAGATACCTATGGGAAGCAAGGTGTAATCAGTCACAACCTGTTTTGGGAAGCATGGTATAACCGATCACAACTTACATTGTGAGGTTGGTATAACCGATCCCAAGGAGCAAAACCGAGTTTCCAATATTCACGTATGTTTTGTGTGAAGCTTGGAATTAGGGTTTGCTGAGAAACTTCTAGATGTCGACATTATTTGAACATGTACATAACTCTTATCATTAATTGTTCAAAGATATTCCTTGATACTCAAGGCGATCCTAGGTCCGAAAAATTGAAAAGCATTTAATTATGATATATGTTTTAATTACCAGCAATTAAAGCATATCATTTGGAAAATATTATTAGTTAATGTGCTAGACTAATAATAAAAGTTTTCTAAGGGAGTTTTCGGAAATATGGTTTGGTAATTAATTGGAAATAGGAAAAACGAAATTAGGTGATTTAATGTGAATGTTTTGGAATTTCCTTGTTGTCCAAACAACCTTGGTCTATACTTGAATATGCATTTCTTGCAAACTATCCTAAGAGCCTGACAAACTTCATTCTTGTCGTTTCTGGTGGAGTCGTCTATTTAGATAGGAAGGAACCCTAATTAAGCGAAATCTCTTACGACCGCTCATTTAAAGACTTATGTGGAATCAAGAAGCTCTACGAGTACCGTTGGTGGGAAACTAGATAATTGCATTTTTATTGTAGTTTTCGATTGTTGATTTGATTGACTAATGGTTATTGAAACTTCGATTGCACCTAGTTTGTTTATTATTGAGAACCTTCTCTTCTGATATAAGGCTCACTCAAACTAGATCAAAGTATTGACGGGATCTTTAGAACCATTTTTGGATCTAAAGACATCTTGTGATAATCAATTGTTAACAGACTTCGTTATGTGTGATTGATCACAAGAGGATTCAAGTGGTGTTGTGTGGTTATTATTGAAGATAAACGAAGATCTGAAGTCGATGAAGTTTTTATTATTAGTTTTCGTATCTTGTGAATTGTGTGCATAAAACTTGATCGGATGGGATCCAACTAGAATCGTGTTTATCTTTGATAGACTTTATTGGCTAGTTGCCTGAGATCGGCATCACGTAATATTTTCCCTTTGAGATCTATATTGATTGATTGAAAATCTAGAGCTTGGTTATTTAGGTAATCAAAGTTTAGGTTGATCTAACCAAACAAAGGAGTTTATTAGACATAAAAGCCTTTGTCAACGACTCATAATATCTTATTACCAAGATTGAATAGAGTGGTTACCAAACAGATTTATCCTTTAATGTTTGGAATACGATCAAAGGGATTGGTGATTCAAGTGCGTGACTATAAAAGTCGAAGGTGTAGGGATACTGAGGAAACTAAGCGGCTAGGGGTAGTCTACTTGGTCTCAACTACATGAAGTTGGTATTAGATTTTGTATAACGACTTAATTATGGGAGTATTCAAAATTGGACTAGGTCTCGGGTTTTTTATGCATTTTCGGTTTCCTCGTTAACAAAACCTTATTGTGTCATTTACTTTGTTTTCCGCATTATAATTGTTATTATCATTAAGTAATTACACACATACGTTAATCTTGGTTACTTGATATTGATCCTTTAGTGTTTCGGTTTAATATCGTACCTATTATCAAGCGAACACTTTGTTATCGTATTGTCTATATCTTGATTGCATAGTCAATCACACAGGTGATCTTGTTGTTGTATTATCTCGATCTCGTATCCATAGACGACCACATAAAATGTGTACCGAAGTTATTGTATTGCCTCGACTCTATCCATATATGATCATACTTGGTGAAGGACTTATAGGTTGATATTTAAAAAATTGTGGTGTATTTGGCTACCCTCGTCTTTTCAATTGGTATCATAGCATGCAAAGACGAAAAGATTTAACAATCTATGTTGGTGCGATCCAACCTATAAGATTTGAAACAATGACTGATTCAGTTAACGTCTTGCAATATTGCGAGTACTCAAAAGTTAAGAATGTTACGACATCGCTAACTCATGATCCAGGAGTTAAGGCGATAAATAATACATTTTATACCAACTCTGATGTCAAAGAAGGTGCTGGAAAATTGTTGGTAAAACTCCTAAAGCCTAATAGATCTCTGTCTACTAGAATACTATTATTAAAGATAAAATCTAATCTTCTTAGACAAGAGATCATAGAAAAAGACATACAACTAAATATTCTAACCAAAGAGAATATGGATCTTACTGTCAAAGTAGAAGCTCTTGAAAAAACTTTTACTCAATAACAAAGGGTTTAGTCAAAGACTCTGATTAATGATTCTGTTGTGAAGAAACCAAAAGTCCCTCCTCGGCTTTTACAAATCGTGATGACAATACTTGTTTAATCACATTTGAAACAAATCATGATGATGAAGGTAGTATACCTAACTACATCAAGTCAGTAGAGACTGAAAAACCTCTTTCTACATCTACTAATGATCAAACGAAATATAGTTCAAGGGAAACTTTGAATCGGTTTCGTGAAAAGGATCATAAGGAATTTAGCTTTTATTCACTTGACAAGAAACTTGTGCTTCTACAAAATACGGTTGTAAAAGTGTTAAAAGAAGTATCTTATCTTAAAGACTGAAATATCATTCCTCAATAAAAAGACAGAATATACCCCAAACAGATGAAATCAACTCAAAAGGCGATGAAAGAGTTGATAATCACTTTTGGAAAAAGATTCCACCTCAATCATGTTGGAACATTCTCCACTCACATGAAGGTAGTTTTCCTACTGAACATTACTAGAATAAAGGAAAGAAGATACTTTATGCTAAGAAAAACAATCAGAATCGGATTCGGAAAAATCCCTCAATTATTTATGATGATCAAACTGATGTGAATTACAAAGAAATCCTTAAAATGAGAAGATCATATGAAAATCTCATTAGCATAACTAAAGAGATTTGTCTATCCCTGAAGATTCTCATATCAGTCCATTTTCTCCACATGATTACAAGGAAGGATCAAATTTCTGGGAGACACTTTGGGCAGAAATCTCCAAAGAGAAACATGAACGATGGTTCTGATACTCGTTGTAAGCATGACAAGGCTTACTTTGATACAACTTAGTTGTACGGAGTTTGTGCACCCTCATCCAGATTTGTGCTCATAATTTCTGAATGAGGAAGTACATAAACGAGAGCACAATTTTCTTATGTGTTTGTAAATATCAGAAAATATTTATGACAATTTTTTGGTAACTGCGAATCCATTTTGTCTAAAAAATGTTCATCTTTATCACTATCCTTCCAAAATTAGGGTTTACTTAAGATTTTCGGATCTTGATTTTCATCATATAAACTTTCAGCATGAGTGTTTCGGACAATAGGGAAATAAAATATATACTCTGTATATTTACGGAAGTCTCTGGGTATTTACGGTCTGAAAGTTTTTTCTTTCAAGAAAAAATCTCTCTTGCTTGTATTAAGAAACCCTGATTAATTATTATTTAAATCTTTGAGCATTCCTCCAATAACTCGCAGTATTACAAACGCTGATAAGGAGGAAGCTCTTAAAGTTAAGAATTATCCGGGAATTGGTACAGAAAGGAAGAATAAGATCATATCTGATTACGAATCTGATAGTTCTAATGGATCCCAAGATGAATCATGTCTTTTGGCTTTCAACTTTCAATATCCGAAAGAAACCAAGTGGATACCTACTGATAGTATGATAAACTTTATCAATGGTTTCGAAGAACTAAAAACTAATCTCATAACAATGGTTCGAAATCAAGATTGGCTAAAGGAAAGAATTGAAGAGACAAAAGTTGAGCTTGTAGACATGAAGGAACAAGTTGAAAAGCTTGAAAAAGAAGAAGTGGTTGCTGACAAGCCTCTCGAGACATGCTTTAAGAGCTTGAACACTGAAGAAACCTCAGTGAACAATCAGAGCACCACTAAGGATTAAGTCATATGCTGAAATACTTGATCCAGGGAAATAGACATCATTTTTTTTTTTGGATTTATGAATTGTATAAGGTTTATTTGAATAAACTATCTATTATTTATGAATGGATAAAATTTTATTTTTATAATCTTTGTTTCATTATTTGATATTTTCAGATTGCATAGCCTGTGTAAATATATTTGCTTTTATTTATGAGGACCGGGCAATCAACTCAGTTGGAAAAAATAACTTATGTTGTTGATTTTTGTATTAATCAATAAATCTCAGGTGAATTCTTGACGTTCATTTATGATAGGTGTTCGATATCATACTGACTTTTCTAGTTCTTGTTTTAAATTGGTCTGAATCGCGTTATTAGTTTGAAAAACCATCAAATTAAGTTTCGATGGAAAATAGTTTTCGATCAGGAAATTTTGATTCTCCTTTTGGTTTTGTGAAAAATTATGAAGATCTACGAAGTGTAAATGAACCTGAAATATGTATTTCAGATGATGATATTGATATTTGTATTGATGAATGAAGATTCAGTTTAATAGGTAGATTGGACTTCGTGAAATTTTCTTTAGAAGTTGTTGAAAAATCTCTTCGATCTCAATGGAGACTTAAGGGTAATTATCAATTAATACCTTTGGAGAAAGGTTTTTTTGTGATCAAACTTGGAAATAATGAAGATAAATACCATGTATGGTCTGGTTATTGAGAGGTATAGAAGCAGAGCATGAAACTTCGTAATTGGGAACCAAATTTTAAACCAGAAAATCAAAAATCTTATACTGCCTTTGTTTGGTGTCAATTGCTAGGATTGTGTATTGAATACTGGAAACAAAAGACTATGTTAGATATTGATAGAGTTATTGGTAGACCTGTGAAGGTGGATGAGATAACTTTAAAAAGGGAAATAGGGTACTATGCTAGTGTGTTAGTTGAAATTGATCTTACTAAATTGATTCCTGATAAAGTATGGGTCAAGACTAAGTATGGGGGTTTCTCAGAGGATTCGTATTCCTAAGTTACCTAAATTTTGCAATCACTGTCAGGTGGTTGGGCATTTTGTTTCTGAATGTAGTGTTAGAAGGAAGGAATCTGCTCAGAAGGAAGATGGTAAAGTAACTGCTTTTAATGAAACTAGAAATTATAGAAGAATAAACAAGAATAAAGAGGATAATAATTTACTTATTTGATTTATATTATGTCAGTCAGATAATGATGATAATAATGTTAGTGTTTCTGGTGCAAAGCAGCATCATGAAGTTGCAACTCCAAAGATAGTAACTCATAAGGATAATAAGGAGGAAGGTGAATTAACTTCTGGAAGATTTGAAGTTCTTAAGGAGGTGGTGTCTGTACTTGATTCTATTCAGAAATTTCCACCTCTTAAGGTAAATAAAATGCTTGAGCTTGGTGTGTCTTCTAATACAAATGTTGTTAAAGTTATTCCAGCAGTGAAGTAAGTCATATTAGAAATTCCTAAAAAGGCCGAGGTACCAAAAGTTATTACAAGAAAACAGGCTGCTAAAAATATAAGTAAAAATGATAATGGGAGGAAAATCCCTCCTATTTACAAACCTCTTTCTAAATGAGAGTTATGTTTTGGAATGTCAGAGTCTTAAGGAGAAATAAAGCCAAAGACAAGTTACAATGTTTAGTTAAAAAATTTTGTCCTTCTTTGGTTTGTATTGTGGAACCAAAAGTGAGAGTTACTTCAAAATATGCTAAAATGTTAAGATTGGTAGGTATGTTTTTTTTTTTAAATGATAATAGTAGTGAAGAAAGGAAAAGTAACATATGGTAATGCTGGAATGCTTCAATATCTGATTAGCAAGTTATTTCCATTACTCAACATGCTATAACTATGAATATTGGAGGTGTACTAGTTACTGGAGTTCATGGTGCTAATACTACTTTGGATAGAAAAACCCTGTGGCAGGAGTTGGAAGTAATAAGTTCTTATGATCTTCCCTCGATGGTGATAGAAGACTTCAATGCAGTATTATGTATGGATGAGAAAAAATATGGCAAGTGTCCATTAAGAGAAGTTATGATAGACTTTAATCAATGTTTGAATTCATGTGGTTTGATAAATGCTCCAAAATCGGGTATTGAGTTTTCTTGGTGCAATAATAGAGTGGGTGTGAAGAGAATATTATGTAATTTGGATAGAGAAGTCTACAACTCAAAATGGTTGGATTTCCAAAAATCATTCGAATGTTTATTAATTTCTCTTCATATTTGCTTGATTAATTATTAAATAAATAGTGGAATTGATCATTAATGCTTTCCATTTGATACACCGTGCTTGGATTAGGTTCTTTGACAGTGTATGCTTATAAATCGATATGTGATTCTTTAACACTATATTTTGGTTAGAAGCTTCATTCATTGTTTATGCTTTTAAATTGATATGCCATATAATGTTTGATGGAATATGTTTGTCGATTGATAAATAATTATCTAGACTTGTAGATTTTGAAGCGCAGGATCAGTGAAACAATTTTAATATGTTATCTTCCCAGACCAATGAAGTATGTTTTGAGTTATATCGGAAATCCCTAGGTACAGACTCCATTATCGTATAATTTTAGTACAATTTTAATTTTTGTTATTTTATTTTTTTTCTCGAATATTCCAAAAATATTGCTCTTGATTAGACGTTGTGTGATTGCGGATATTTTACATATAAATTTCAATCCTATCAGTAGTTGCAATCCATTCACTGGATGCTCATACTTCTTATCAAGCTACACGAGGTACGCATGCACTAACTATGAATTGGGCATGGCAAGGAAAAAAGCTAATTGTTATGCAAGTTATGGGAGCTTGCATAAGCCATTTGCATCACAGGGATGATACAAACCAATAACGGCATGAGCCTGACCGGTGCAGCCTTGGCACGAGCAGGATTAGTGCATGCTTTCAGATGAATGCCGAAGCGAAGTAAGAAAGCTGGGGAAAAGATTGCAATGGTATAATTGTGCAAAACCAAGGCATGTCATATGACTGGACAGGACCCCAGATCAGTGATGCATGCAAAATGCATAAACATTAGCCTTTATGGCCTTGCACCCTTCGCAGAACAAGGGTAAGTTGGAATGGTGTGGAAGTTACTTTTAAGGCATCATGCTTGGTAAGGAAACTCAAGTGAATTTTCCTGCTGAGCTTTGAATCTTTACATTCCGGGTTGTAAGAAACCACCATCTTCCAATTTGCTTCATCTTCTATGAAAACTGTTGATCAATTGATTGACCATAATATTAATCTTGGAAAGTGGTTGTGTTGTGTTGTCTGTTTGTGATGTGATTTATAGATAGTGGTAAAAGTGGTTCGATTCTCAGACTTGTGAAGGATATTAATTAGACTTAAATTCTAATATTAAAATAGAAAACTCACTAAAAATTATAGCAAACTCAATCAAAGTTGATATCAATATTAAAAGAACACTGAGGCTAAGATTCCACTATTTTCCAAGTTTAAGGTGATTTAATCCAATCTTTGTATTCATGCAATTTTCTTGTTCAATTTGATTCTCACTATTGCAACAAGTAGATTTTCAAAAGCAATAATTGTAAATACCAAGCATGAAGCATCAAGAGTCTGTAAACTAAGCATACTCCATCAAAATAGATCACAATCACTCAAATAAAAATCATATTCAATAATAGTTCAAGGAAAATAATCATAATAATAATTGCAATAAATTAAATTAAATAGATTGTACCGCTTTTTGTTGGAAAAAATAGCTTCCTCTATCGCCTCAGCAATGGGGTTTAGCTCCTGATATCAAAAACAGGTTCAAAATAATAAATCATGGCTCAAAAGGTGGTTTTATTGAAGAGAATATATAAAACAGCAGATCTGCAACGGTGTATAGATGTTACAGAAGTCACCGTTACAGTTGGTGTTGCAACACTGAAGATATACGTTACTAATCAACTGTTACAGGATCAGAAATTTAAGACCCTAGAATACGACTGTTCTGCACAGCTTAATGTTCTTCAGCTGTTAAACAACGACATTGTTCTGCGACTGTTTCTCGTGCGTCAATGTTCTTCGCGTTCTTCCTCTTCAGCAGCAACAGCAGCAGAAACAGAGTTTGATAAAACTCTGAATTCTTCTTCTCTGGCTCTCCTCCGGTCCCCAAACTCTCGACACCCCTTCTATATGACCCAAACAATCTATTTATATCAAAAATACCGATTAAATCTCTCCCAAATCTTCCAAAATCTCTTTCCTTCTCTTCACGGCCAAGTTGCGGCAATTTCTTGTTTTAGAATTTCTACGCGTTTCTGAGCTTTCCTTTTTATTTTAAACTCTTCCTTAGATAGATACAAATCTTTGGGAAGGTTTACAGCACTTTAATCTCTCTAAAATTCCCTAAAACAGGTCACACACGTGACTTTCCATATTTTCTGTTGTGATAAAAATCCGTCGATTGAGCCCAGTCTAATCGATTTCAACACCCATATCAGATTTCTAGACCCATAAGGAGTCTATCCTATGAAAATCAGAGGTTTAATCGACCTCAAACTCCTCCAAATCAGGAACCCTAAAATCTATTCTTCGCTGCACCTACTTTCCCGCCAAAACTTGGTTTTTGAAATGTTGAAGATGGTTTCCCCTTATCCAGGGTAGGGGTGCAATTAGCAGCTGCCTGGAAATGGGATGCCCCTTAGTAATTAGGTTACCCCTTATCCAAAGTGAGAGTCCGAATAGCAAATGTCCTCCGGGTGCTTTCCGACAACTTTTCGAACCAATTTTTTCCAAAAATGTTTATTGGCCAAAAATACCTACAAATAAATAAAACACCATAATAAGTACAAAAATGAGCCCTAACAATATATAGAATCGAGACAAATCGGACACAAAAATGTGTCTATCAGTTTGATGATAGGACTGTTCATGATATTGTATGTATTGAAATTCCTAGTCATAGTAAGGACCCGTTGCGGAGGGTGTTGGCTCCTGATGGCCTGCTTACTGTTAAAACCGCATATAGAGTTGTAGACGCTTCTGGTAATAACAATACATCAGATAGGAATTTTCCGTGGACTAAGTTTTGGAAAACTAGTCTACCGCCTAAGATTTTGCACTTCTTGTGGAAGTGTGTGCACGGGTGCTTGTCAATTAGGGACAGATTAACAAGATATATGGCTAATGTTAGCCTCATTTGCCCTATTTGTGATAAGATAGTAGAATCAATCCAACATATGTTAATAGATTGTGATGTAGCAAAGTAAATTGGTTGGTTGTTAACGTTAATCTTGAAGGTATGTTTAATGGAGTCTGTTTTAATGATTGGATGCCTAGCTGGTTCTCTGCAGGTGGTCATAACATTAGGGATTAACATGAAATGATTTTGCTAGACCCTTTGGAATATTTGGAAGCTAAGATGGGTTGTAGTTTTTGATAGTGCACAAATTAATATAGCTTATACAGTGACTCAGATCAACATTAATAAGGCAAAATGAACATCTAGTTGCAGTAATCAATTGGTTGTTGGAAATTCAGGCCCTATCCAGAGCCCAATTTGTGTGGAAGAAACCACTTATTTCATTTAAAAAGATTAATTTTGATGCATTTTTTTGTAAAAGAAACTAAATGTATGTGAAAAAGCGGGGGTCTAACAACCACACCTAATATTTCGCTTAGAAATCTGTATGGACAAACTCCAATGTATTTCTAGAGAATCAACTAGACAGTCAGACTCAATCTAGATAAAAAGTATATCAAAGAGTTTATATCTAAATCTCTCGATTTGATATATACACAAGCAAATAGAAATCTGCGAGTCTTTATCAAATACTAGAGAGATGACTTGGAAGGTACCAAAGACCAATATCCAAGTGTCAATCAATTTAAATCGACAACCAAAAGGTCGGATATTCTAATTGATTGAACAACGCACAACATTACTTTTGTAGCTCCCATTCCACATGCCTAATCTTCAACATTACTCAAAATCTTCGTCACTTCCAAGTACTCCAATGATCCCAAAGGTTGTAAGTTTAGCATCATCGTTGTTGAAAATCCGTAGCTATAACAACGAGAAAACAAGAGTTCTCAATCATTGTTATACAGTGTCATAGTATCATTACACAACGTCAAAGTTCAATTGTATCACAACTTTAACGACAATACTATGGTGATATGTCACTCCCCCTTAGTCAATACTCTATCTCTCATGGAAACCACTCCCCCTTACATAATGATCCGAAAACCATATGTATTTGTAGTGTGAAATACATATTAATTCTCCCCCTTTTGTCAATAAAATTGGCAAAGGTACGAGAACGGGATCCTAATGAAATTTCCGAAAGATACATTTCATGACCAAAGGAAAGCATATATCATCTTATTTAGATGCAATCATAAAGCCGAAGATAAAAGCATTCATCAAGGAGTCTATAAAGATACAAGATAACCCCTATAATATTCCACAGCCGCACTCCCCACAAAGATTTGGCAATTAAGCACAAGTTCAATTAAGAACTCTCCCCCATAAAATGTCATTCCCGAAAGAACAACAAGAGCGACCTTAAATTCAAAAAGAAAATAAGGATTTCTTTGGACATAACAAATCACATACGAGTATGAATTAGAATCCAAAATATTCAATTAAATTAACCATAAGAGAACCCATGATTAATTTAATCAAACATGCTCAACATAAGTAAACTTATGGAGACTTAAAAACACTCAATTATATTAATCACAAGAAAACCCATAATTAATCTAATCGAAATACACAATTAAACTAATCACAAAAGTAATCAATTTAATTGGTCATGCTCGACACAAAGTATCTCATGGAACAACAACTATGTCAAAACAATGACTCAGTCGATATATCTCAACATAAGACACCTTATGGAACAACACAGTATGTACACAAAAATTGTGGATCGGAGATCGACCTTATACCGTGGAATAATAAAGGACTCATTCTATTTTCCATCACCATTTGCACGATGACATTCAATAGACATAATCCTTAAACACAAAAGATTTTAACCTATCTTCCATCAAAAATTGACATAATAGGCTTAACTTTTGTATTTGTCAAAAGTAAATTCATTCTTTCATCAATACATGCATATCAACTCATGAACGACTTTACTTTTGACAAAGTACGGGACAATCAAGTTCATGGACGTAAACACACATATCCCATAACAATATTGCAATATATAAAACCATAAAGATTAATACTGCAAAAATCATCTTCCAAACAATTTTAGAATTTAAACAAATAAATCTAAAAACATGAAGATGAAAACGTTGGACATAGCTATGTGTAATCACAATAATGGCTATTCCAATCTCTAGTTATTCTTCTAAATAAAAATAAGCAAAATAGAAGATTTACTAGGCAAACTAAAAAAATCAACAAGCTAAATCAAAACCAGACTCCTATGTCAAAGCCGGACAAGAACAGAAGTCAAGAAGACGTTTTAGGATCCTCATGAGTTTTGAGGTATTTGAGTTTGTGAACGACAGCATCCTCTGCAACTTTGGAGAGGATATCCTTATTGGGAAGTTCTTTAACACGGGTTTTCATGAGAACAAGGTCAGACTCAACCTTTTTCAACTCAGTTTTTACCACATCAAGACACTTCATAGTATCAACAAGTTGCTGCTTTGCCTCTTCAAAGTTCTTTAGAAAGTTGAGAACTACATCTGACGAGATCTCTTCAACCTACTCTATATCCGAATAGGAATCAGGAGATTGAGGAAAAGAACCTTCAACTTCAACAAAATTTCCCTTCTCTTTATCGAATTCGAAATATACCGCATTATCAACAAAATCTTTAGGTAAATCCCATGAGTAGGAAGAAGAAGCCATTGATAATATGAAACCTAGAGTAAAGAGTTCAACTCAATAGGATGGGTATATAAATAAAATTCGAGAGACTTAGGGTTTACAAGATAGGCTTATGAGAGACCCCAAAACCGTAGGCGTACCCGTGAGAAGGGGGTTCACAAAGCATTGCATGACAAAGTCCATGCTTTTACTTTAAAAAGTATACTGGCAAGGAATAAAAACTAATAAAAAATGGAAGGATAAAGAAATACTCATGTAAAAGTGTTTGACCAACTATCCATCTAAGAACGATAAGAAATTAGCTAGATAATCAGAGTCACTTTGTCAAGAGCATACCTATTCAATTCTCACACAACTAGGTTTTTGTATGTGAGATATAAACCTTGTGATTAATTTACACAAGTATGAGCTTTTAGCTCATTAAATGAATATTGCTCTTAGTTATCCTTTTCGTTACAAAATGTTGGACAAAACCATTATGATGTGAAAGGTAATCATAAATTTCATCCTTACAAAAATATGACTCAGAGAATTGATTCTTGCCTGAAGGAAATCGGCTTTTCCTGATACCTTGTTTACATCAAATGCATTATTAACTCCCCTTTTTAAGATGGAAGGATTCTGATCTTCTCTTAGATTATTAAGACATTTGTTCTGAGTCAGAGCATTTAAGGAACTCATAGAACTGACTTCCCTGGTAGGATACATAGGCTGAGTACTTAAACCAATTGGTTTAGACACATGAAAGTCAGTTATTCCTTTGAATATTACGTCAAAGGGGGTTGAGGATGAACAAGGAAATTGTTACTCAACCTAGAGTTTCTCATTTGCCTGACCAGTCCTTTTGAATCATAAAAAGGACATACTTTCTGAATGTTAGAAAGTACTATCTTAACACTCTGTGAAGATTTCCTCGTTTCATGTGATGTGCACCATTTTTGACAAGAGGGTATAGGAACATCTTTTCCACAAGAAAATGACACTGAATTTACTTGGATCTTCCTCAGTCACAGTAGTAGACGATGAAGATGGTCTAAAGGAATTTCTGAAACATCCTTGGCTTGAGAGTTTGTTCAAGCGATATTTGAATTCCAAGATATCCCTTTCAAGACTTGCCTTAAGAAGAGATAAAGGCAAATCTTCAGAGTTTTTGGAAGTAGTCTCTTATTTCTCCAAGAAGAATTTTGACATGTTGTTTCAACCGATCAACTTGAACTTTAACATGATTTAACATCAGTTCACTCTCTTTAGCTATTTCCCGTTCATTTACAGAGATAGACTATTTTGAAGGGTAATCGGGATTACGCATTGTTGTCTGTTGTCAGAACACAAGGTTCGTCTATATTCGAGATTGAAGAACCTCTCTCTTTGATAGAATTAGACGAGACAAAACTTTATTTTGGTGACGCGTTTATCAGAGATAGTACTCTTGTCCATAGAGTCAGATCGCTACAAACACATACTTGTAAGGTCTTAAACATGTTTTCCTGCTCTGATACCAATTGAAAAAGCGGGGGTCTAACAACCACACCCAATATTTTGGGAGCAATCTGTATGGACAAACTCCAATATATTTATAGAGAATCAACTACACAGTCAGACTCAATCTAGAAAAAAGTATATCAAAGAGTTTATATTCAATCTCTCGATTTGATATATACTCAAGCAAATATAAATCTGCGTGTCTTATCAAATACTAAGAGATAACTTGGATGGTACCAAAGACCAATATCCAAGTGTCAATCAATTTAAATCAACAACCAAAAGGTCGGAATTCTAATTGATTGAACAATGCACAACCTGTGATATTTCAATTATATAACAAAAGATAATGCGGAAAATAAATACACAGACACCAGAATTTTGTTAACGAGGAAACCGCAAATGCATAAAACCCCCGGGACCTAGTCCAGATTGAACACACACATATTAAGACGCTACGGACACTAGCCTACTCCAAACTAACTTTGGTCTGGATTGTAGTTGAACCCCAACCAATCTCACACTGATCCAAGGTACAGTTATGCTCCTACGTCTCTGATCCTAGCAGGATACGTACGATTCCCTTAGCTGATCTCACCCACAACTAAGAGTTGCTACGACCCAAAGTCGAAGATTTTAATAAACAAATCTGTATCACACATAAAAGTCTATGATAATAGATAAATCCGTCTCCCACGAGTATACCTACGAGTTTTGTCCCGTCTTCTGATAAATCAAGGTGAACAAGAACCAATTGATAATCCGGACTTATATTCCCGAAGAACAACCTAGTATCATCAATCACCTCACTATAGTCTTAATCGACGCTGCGAGATATTGTGGAATCACAAACGATGAGACGAAGATGTTTGTGATTACTTTTTATCTTGCCTATCGGAGATATAAATCTCGAGTCAATTATTATAATTGTACTCGTATGATAGAAACAGCAAGATCAGATCACACAACTACGATAAAGTAGTATCGGTCTGGCTTCACAATCCCAATGAAGTCTTTAAGTCGTTAACCTGGTTTAGAAGAAGAAACCAAAGGTTAAAGGAGAATCGACTCTAGCTTAGCACAACTAGTATCACACAGAATGTGTGGGGATTGGGTTTCCCAGTTGCTAGAGTTCTCCCTTATATAGTCTTTTAAATCAGGGTTTGCAATCAATGTTAGCTTGGTAAAAAAGAATTCAATATTCACCGCTAGATGAAAACTTGATTAGATTCAAGCTAATATTTATCAACCGTTAGATCGAAAACATAGCTTGTAATACACAAATGAAATGCACGTTTCTAGGCTTGTGTAACCGTACCCAAACTTGTACATTAGTTGGTTCAACAATAGTTAAACAAATGGTTCGCCATATGATCACTTTCATATCAACCATATTCTTCTTCACCATAACTAGTTCAAATGACTCAAATGAACTAGTTAGAGAGTTGTTCAATTGCAAGGAAATCTCATGTACTACACAAGACACGATTGAAGCAAAAACGATTTGATTCACTTGAATCGGTTCATGAACTATATAGCCACGGTTTGCAAAATCATTCCTTAGTTAATATGAATAATTTCACAAACATCATTTTTAGATATAACCTACTCAAGTTCGCGGACTGGATTCGCGGACTTAAGTTCCCGGATGGAGTTCACAAACTCCAGCAGAAATTCTCGGGTTTGAGAACTTCGCCAGTTCGCGGACTGAGTTCGCGGACTTAGCTCATGCACTACTCCGGTTCACTTGATCAACAAAGTTCGCAAACTTTGGTTCAAGGAATAAGGACTTATACATATATGTGTTTCCACAACAACGCTTATATCCTCCAATGGTTATATAATCTAAACTCTCATCTCAATCATTGAAACATTCTCAGAGGACGTTATATAGTTGTTATTCACAACCATTTTTCGTCAGAGCAATTTTCAAAGTGATTGAAACATAACATGACTTTCTTCACTAGGTAAAGATGAACTTGGCTAAAGCGAAAGCTTACCAACACATATTTCGAGAAATAGATAGGCGAGATAAACTCGGCTCGAAATACCAAATGTGTATAATCTAATTCTATATAGCAAAACTACTTTGTCTCAAGATAGGAGATAAATAGACTTTTTAGTGATAGATAAGTTCAAGTCTCCACATACCTTTTAGTCGACGAAGATCCACCAGTCCCTTGAGTAGTCCTTCGTATTGTATGATGATTGCCATTGAGTTCTTGAGCTCAACTACATTTTCTATCCTAGTTCGAGACCTTATCTATAGTAGACTATAAATCAAGACTTATAGTTTTGATCACTAACATTGACAAACATGCTTGAGATGGCAACGCATGCGATTTCGACCGAGCAATGCTCTAACAATCTCCCCCAATTTTAGTGAAAAAACTATCAATACATATGGAATACAAAAAATATATAAATAAACTTTTGTAGCTCCTATTCCACATGCCTAATATTCAACATTACTCGAAATCTTCGTCACTTCCAAGTACTCCAATGATCCCAAAGGTTGTAAGTTTAGCATCGTTGTTGAAAATCCGTAGCTATAACAACGAGAAAACAAGAGTTCTCAATCATTATTATACAGTGTAATAGTTATTACACAACGTCAAAGTTCAATTGTATCACAACTTTAACAACAATATTGTGGTGATATGTCACTCCCCCTTAGTCAATACTCCATCTCTCATGGAAACCACTCCCCCTTACACAATGATCCGAAACTCATATGTATTTGTAGTGTGAACTACATTTAATTCTCCCCCTTTTTGTCAATAAAATTGGCAAAGGTACAAGAACGGGATCCTAATGAGATTTCCGAAAGAGACATTTCATGACCAAAAGAAAGCATATATCATCTTATTTAGATGCAATCATAAAGCCGAAGCTAAACGCATTCATCAAGGAGTTATAAAGATACAAGATAACCCCTACAATATTCCACAGCCGCACTCCCCACAAAGATTTGGCAATTAAGCACAAGTTCAATTAAGAACTCTCCCATAAAATGTCATTCCCGAAAGAACAACAAGAGCGACCTTAAATTCAAAAGAGAAAATAATGATTTCTTTGGACATAACAAATCACATACGAGTATGAATTGGAATCCAAAATATTCAATTAAATCAACCATAAGAGAACCCATGATTAATTTAATTAAACATGCTCAACATAAGTAAACTTATGGAGACTTAAAAACACTCAATTAGATTAATCACAAGAAAACCCTTAATTAATCTAATCGAAATACACAACCAAACTAATCACAAAAGTAATCAATTTAATTGGTCATGCTCGACACAAAGTATCTCATGGAACAACAACTATGTCAAAACAATGACTCAGTCGATATATCTCAACATAAGACACCTTATGGAACAACACAGTATGTACACAAAAATTGGGATGAGATCGACCTTATACCGTGGAATAATAAAGGACTCATTCTATTTTCCATCACCATTTGCACGATGACATTCAATAGACATAATCCTTAAACACAAAAGATTTTAACCTATCTTCCATCAAAAATTGACATAATAGGCTTAACTTTTGTATTTGTCAAAAGTAAATTCATTCTTTCATCAATACATGCATATCAACTCATGAACGACTTTACTTTTGACAAAGTACGGGACAATCAAGTTCATGGACGTAAACACACATATCCCATAACAATATTGCAATATATAAAACCATAAAGATTAATACTGCAAAAATCATCTTCCAAAAATTTTAGAATTTAAACAAATAAATCTAAAAACATGAAGATGAAAACGTTGGACATAGCTATGTGTAATCACAATAATGGCTATTCCAATCTCTAGTTATTCTTCTAAATAAAAATAAGCAAAATAGAAGATTTACTAGGCAAACTAAAAAAATCAACAAGCTAAATCAAAACCAGACTCCTATGTCAAAGCCGGACAAGAACAGAAGTCAAGAAGACGTTTTAGGATCCTCATGAGTTTTGAGGTATTTGAGTTTGTGAACGACAGCATCCTCTGCAACTTTGGAGAGGATATCCTTATTGGGAAGTTCTTTAACACGGGTTTTCATGAGAACAAGGTCAGACTCAACCTTTTTCAACTCAGTTTTTACCACATCAAGACACTTCATAGTATCAACAAGTTGCTGCTTTGCCTCTTCAAAGTTCTTTAGAAAGTTGAGAACTACATCTGACGAGATCTCTTCAACCTACTCTATATCCGAATAGGAATCAGGAGATTGAGGAAAAGAACCTTCAACTTCAACAAAATTTCCCTTCTCTTTATCGAATTCGAAATATACCGCATTATCAACAAAATCTTTAGGTAAATCCCATGAGTAGGAAGAAGAAGCCATTGATAATATGAAACCTAGAGTAAAGAGTTCAACTCAATAGGATGGGTATATAAATAAAATTCGAGAGACTTAGGGTTTACAAGATAGGCTTATGAGAGACCCCAAAACCGTAGGCGTACCCGTGAGAAGGGGGTTCACAAAGCATTGCATGACAAAGTCCATGCTTTTACTTTAAAAAGTATACTGGCAAGGAATAAAAACTAATAAAAAATGGAAGGATAAAGAAATACTCATGTAAAAGTGTTTGACCAACTATCCATCTAAGAACGATAAGAAATTAGCTAGATAATCAGAGTCACTTTGTCAAGAGCATACCTATTCAATTCTCACACAACTAGGTTTTTTATGTGAGATATCAACCTTGTGATTAATTTACACAAGTATGAGCTTTTAGCTCATTAAATGAATATTGCTCTTAGTTATCCTTTTCGTTACAAATGTTGGACAAAACCATTATGATGTGAAAGGTAATCATAAATTTCATCCTTACAAAAATATGACTCAGAGAATTGATTCTTGCCTGAAGGAAATCGGCTTTTTCCTAATACCTTGTTTACATCAAATGCATTATTAACTCCCCTTTTTAAGATGGAAGGATTCTGATCTTCTCTTAGATTATTAAGACATTTGTTCTGAGTCAGAGCATTTAAGGAACTCATAGAACTGACTTCCCTGGTAGGATACATAGGCTGAGTACTTAAACCAATTGGTTTAGACACATGAAAGTCAGTTATTCCTTTGAATATTACGTCAAAGGTGGGTTGAGGATGAACAAGAAATTGTTACTCAACCTAGAGTTTCTCATTTGCCTGACCAGTCCTTTTGAATCATAAAAACATACTTTCTGAATGTTAGAAAGTACTATCTTAACACTCTGTGAAGATTTCCTCTTGTTTCATGTGATGTGCACCATTTTTGACAAGAGGGTATAGGAACATCTTTTCCACAAGAAAATGACACTGAATTTACTTCTGGATCTTCCTCAGTCACAGTAGTAGACGATGAAGATGGTCTAAAGGAATTTCTGAAACATCCTTGGCTTGAGAGTTTGTTCAAGCGATTTTGAATTCCAAGATATCCCTTTCAAGACTTGCCTTAAGAAGAGATAAAGGCAAATCTTCAGAGTTTTTGGAAGTAGTCTCTTATTTCTCCAAGAAGAATTTTGACATGTTGTTTCAACCGATCAACTTGAACTTTAACATGATTTAACATCAGTTCACTCTCTTTAGCTATTTCCCGTTCATTTACAGAGATAGACTATTTTGAAGGGTAATCGGGATTACGCATGTCAATGTTTGTCTGTCTTGTCAGAACACAAGGTTCGTCTATATTCGAGATTGAAGAACCCTCTCTTTGAATAGAATTAGACGAGACAAAACTTTTATTTTGGTGACGCGTTATCAGAGATAGTACTCTTGTCCATAGAGTCAGATCGCTACAAACACATACTTGTAAGGTCTTAAACATGTTTTCCTGCTCTGATACCAATTGAAAAAGCGGGGGTCTAACAACCACCCCAATATTTTGCTGAGCAATCTGTATGGCAAACTCCAATATATTTATAGAGAATCAACTACACAGTCAGACTCAATCTAGATAAAAAGTATATCAAAGAGTTTATATTTCAATCTCTCGATTTGATATATACTCAAGCAAATATAAATCTGCGTGTCTTTATCAAATACTAAAGAGATAACTGGATGGTACCAAAGACCATATCCAAGTGTCAATCAATTTAAATCAACAACCAAAAGGTCGGATATTCTAATTGATTGAACAATGCACAACCTGTGATATTTCAATTATATAACAAAAGATAATGCGGAAAATAAATAACACAGACACCAGAATTTTGTTAACGAGGAAACCGCAAATGCATAAAACCCCCGGGACCTAGTCCAGATTGAACACACACTATATTAAGACGCTACGGACACTAGCCTACTCCAAACTAACTTTGGTCTGGATTGTAGTTGAACCCCAACCAATCTCACACTGATCCAAGGTACAGTTATGCTCCTACGTCTCTGATCCTAGCAGGATACTACGTACTTGATTCCCTTAGCTGATCTCACCCACAACTAAGAGTTGCTACGACCCAAAGTCGAAGATTTTAATAAACAAATCTGTATCACACATAAAAGTCTATGATAATAGATAAATCCGTCTCCCACGAGTATACCTACGAGTTTTGTCCCGTCTTCTGATAAATCAAGGTGAACAAGAACCAATTGATAATCCGGACTTATATTCCCGAAGAACAACCTAGTATCATCAATCACCTCACTATAGTCTTAATCGACGCTGCGAGATATTGTGGAATCACAAACGATGAGACGAAGATGTTTGTGATTACTTTTTATCTTGCCTATCGGAGATATAAATCTCGAGTCAATTATTATAATTGTACTCGTATGATAGAAACAGCAAGATCAGATCACACAACTACGATAAAGTAGTATCGGTCTGGCTTCACAATCCCAATGAAGTCTTTAAGTCGTTAACCTGGTTTAGAAGAAGAAACCAAAGGTTAAAGGAGAATCGACTCTAGCTTAGCACAACTAGTATCACACAGAATGTGTGGGGATTGGGTTTCCCAGTTGCTAGAGTTCTCCCTTATATAGTCTTTTAAATCAGGGTTTGCAATCAATGTTAGCTTGGTAAAAAAAGAATTCAATATTCACCGCTAGATGAAAACTTGATTAGATTCAAGCTAATATTTATCAACCGTTAGATCGAAAACATAGCTTGTAATACACAAATGAAATGCACGTTTCTAGGCTTGTGTAACCGTACCCAAACTTGTACATTAGTTGGTTCAACAATAGTTAAACAAATGGTTCGCCATATGATCACTTTCATATCAACCATATTCTTCTTCACCATAACTAGTTCAAATGACTCAAATGAACTAGTTAGAGAGTTGTTCAATTGCAAGGAAATCTCATGTACTACACAAGACACGATTGAAGCAAAAACGATTTGATTCACTTGAATCGGTTCATGAACTATATAGCCACGGTTTGCAAAATCATTCCTTAGTTAATATGAATAATTTCACAAACATCATTTTTAGATATAACCTACTCAAGTTCGCGGACTGGATTCGCGGACTTAAGTTCCCGGATGGAGTTCACAAACTCCAGCAGAAATTCTCGGGTTTGAGAACTTCGCCAGTTCGCGGACTGAGTTCGCGGACTTAGCTCATGCACTACTCCGGTTCACTTGATCAACAAAGTTCGCAAACTTTGGTTCAAGGAATAAGGACTTATACATATATGTGTTTCCACAACAACGCTTATATCCTCCAATGGTTATATAATCTAAACTCTCATCTCAATCATTGAAACATTCTCAGAGGACGTTATATAGTTGTTATTCACAAACCATTTTTCGTCAGAGCAATTTTCAAAGTGATTGAAACATAACATGACTTTCTTCACTAGGTAAAGATGAACTTGGCTAAAGCGAAAGCTTACCAACACATATTTCGAGAAATAGATAGGCGAGATAAACTCGGCTCGAAATACCAAATGTGTATAATCTAATTCTATATAGCAAAACTACTTTTGTCTCAAGATAGGAGATAAATAGACTTTTTAGTGATAGATAAGTTCAAGTCTCCACATACCTTTTAGTCGACGAAGATCCACCAGTCCCTTGAGTAGTCCTTCGTATTGTATGATGATTGCCATTGAGTTCTTGAGCTCAACTACATTTTCTATCCTAGTTCGAGACCTTATCTATAGTAGACTATAAATCAAGACTTATAGTTTTGATCACTAACATTGACAAACATGCTTGAGATGGCAACGCATGCGATTTCGACCGAGCAATGCTCTAACAATCTCCCCCAATTTTAGTGAAAAAACTATCAATACATATGGAATACAAAAAATATATAAATAAACTTTTGTAGCTCCTATTCCACATGCCTAATATTCAACATTACTCGAAATCTTCGTCACTTCCAAGTACTCCAATGATCCCAAAGGTTGTAAGTTTAGCATCATCGTTGTTGAAAATCCGTAGCTATAACAACGAGAAAACAAGAGTTCTCAATCATTATTATACAGTGTAATAGTATTATTACACAACGTCAAAGTTCAATTGTATCACAACTTTAACAACAATATTGTGGTGATATGTCACTCCCCCTTAGTCAATACTCCATCTCTCATGGAAACCACTCCCCCTTACACAATGATCCGAAACTCATATGTATTTGTAGTGTGAACTACATATTAATTCTCCCCCTTTTTGTCAATAAAATTGGCAAAGGTACAAGAACGGGATCCTAATGAGATTTCCGAAAGAGACATTTCATGACCAAAAGAAAGCATATATCATCTTATTTAGATGCAATCATAAAGCCGAAGCTAAACGCATTCATCAAGGAGTTTATAAAGATACAAGATAACCCCTACAATATTCCACAGCCGCACTCCCCACAAAGATTTGGCAATTAAGCACAAGTTCAATTAAGAACTCTCTCCCATAAAATGTCATTCCCGAAAGAACAACAAGAGCGACCTTAAATTCAAAAGGAAAATAATGATTTCTTTGGACATAACAAATCACATACGAGTATGAATTGGAATCCAAAATATTCAATTAAATCAACCATAAGAGAACCCATGATTAATTTAATTAAACATGCTCAACATAAGTAAACTTATGGAGACTTAAAAACACTCAATTAGATTAATCACAAGAAAACCCTTAATTAATCTAATCGAAATACACAACCAAACTAATCACAAAAGTAATCAATTTAATTGGTCATGCTCGACACAAAGTATCTCATGGAACAACAACTATGTCAAAACAATGACTCAGTCGATATATCTCAACATAAGACACCTTATGGAACAACACAGTATGTACACAAAAATTGTGGATCGGAGATCGACCTTATACCGTGGAATAATAAAGGACTCATTCTATTTTCCATCACCATTTGCACGATGACATTCAATAGACATAATCCTTAAACACAAAAGATTTTAACCTATCTTCCATCAAAAATTGACATAATAGGCTTAACTTTTGTATTTGTCAAAAGTAAATTCATTCTTTCATCAATACATGCATATCAACTCATGAACGACTTTACTTTTGACAAAGTACGGGACAATCAAGTTCATGGACGTAAACACACATATCCCATAACAATATTGCAATATATAAAACCATAAAGATTAATACTGCAAAAATCATCTTCCAAACAATTTTAGAATTTAAACAAATAAATCTAAAAACATGAAGATGAAAACGTTGGACATAGCTATGTGTAATCACAATAATGGCTATTCCAATCTCTAGTTATTCTTCTAAATAAAAATAAGCAAAATAGAAGATTTACTAGGCAAACTAAAAAAATCAACAAGCTAAATCAAAACCAGACTCCTATGTCAAAGCCGGACAAGAACAGAAGTCAAGAAGACGTTTTAGGATCCTCATGAGTTTTGAGGTATTTGAGTTTGTGAACGACAGCATCCTCTGCAACTTTGGAGAGGATATCCTTATTGGGAAGTTCTTTAACACGGGTTTTCATGAGAACAAGGTCAGACTCAACCTTTTTCAACTCAGTTTTTACCACATCAAGACACTTCATAGTATCAACAAGTTGCTGCTTTGCCTCTTCAAAGTTCTTTAGAAAGTTGAGAACTACATCTGACGAGATCTCTTCAACCTACTCTATATCCGAATAGGAATCAGGAGATTGAGGAAAAGAACCTTCAACTTCAACAAAATTTCCCTTCTCTTTATCGAATTCGAAATATACCGCATTATCAACAAAATCTTTAGGTAAATCCCATGAGTAGGAAGAAGAAGCCATTGATAATATGAAACCTAGAGTAAAGAGTTCAACTCAATAGGATGGGTATATAAATAAAATTCGAGAGACTTAGGGTTTACAAGATAGGCTTATGAGAGACCCCAAAACCGTAGGCGTACCCGTGAGAAGGGGGTTCACAAAGCATTGCATGACAAAGTCCATGCTTTTACTTTAAAAAGTATACTGGCAAGGAATAAAAACTAATAAAAAATGGAAGGATAAAGAAATACTCATGTAAAAGTGTTTGACCAACTATCCATCTAAGAACGATAAGAAATTAGCTAGATAATCAGAGTCACTTTGTCAAGAGCATACCTATTCAATTCTCACACAACTAGGTTTTTTGTATGTGAGATATAAACCTTGTGATTAATTTACACAAGTATGAGCTTTTAGCTCATTAAATGAATATTGCTCTTAGTTATCCTTTTCGTTACAAAATGTTGGACAAAACCATTATGATGTGAAAGGTAATCATAAATTTCATCCTTACAAAAATATGACTCAGAGAATTGATTCTTGCCTGAAGGAAATCGGCTTTTTCCTGATACCTTGTTTACATCAAATGCATTATTAACTCCCCTTTTTAAGATGGAAGGATTCTGATCTTCTCTTAGATTATTAAGACATTTGTTCTGAGTCAGAGCATTTAAGGAACTCATAGAACTGACTTCCCTGGTAGGATACATAGGCTGAGTACTTAAACCAATTGGTTTAGACACATGAAAGTCAGTTATTCCTTTGAATATTACGTCAAAGGTGGGTTGAGGATGAACAAGAAAATTGTTACTCAACCTAGAGTTTCTCATTTGCCTGACCAGTCCTTTTGAATCATAAAAAGGACATACTTTCTGAATGTTAGAAAGTACTATCTTAACACTCTGTGAAGATTTCCTCATTTCATGTGATGTGCACCATTTTTGACAAGAGGGTATAGGAACATCTTTTCCACAAGAAAATGACACTGAATTTACTTCTGGATCTTCCTCAGTCACAGTAGTAGACGATGAAGATGGTCTAAAGGAATTTCTGAAACATCCTTGGCTTGAGAGTTTGTTCAAGCGATATTTGAATTCCAAGATATCCCTTTCAAGACTTGCCTTAAGAAGAGATAAAGGCAAATCTTCAGAGTTTTTGGAAGTAGTCTCTTATTTCTCCAAGAAGAATTTTGACATGTTGTTTCAACCGATCAACTTGAACTTTAACATGATTTAACATCAGTTCACTCTCTTTAGCTATTTCCCGTTCATTTACAGAGATAGACTATTTTGAAGGGTAATCGGGATTACGCATGTCAATGTTTGTCTGTCTTGTCAGAACACAAGGTTCGTCTATATTCGAGATTGAAGAACCTCTCTCTTTGATAGAATTAGACGAGACAAAACTTTTATTTTTGGTGACGCGTTTATCAGAGATAGTACTCTTGTCCATAGAGTCAGATCGCTACAAACACATACTTGTAAGGTCTTAAACATGTTTTCCTGCTCTGATACCAATTGAAAAAGCGGGGGTCTAACAACCACACCCAATATTTTGCTGAGCAATCTGTATGGACAAACTCCAATATATTTTATAGAGAATCAACTACACAGTCAGACTCAATCTAGATAAAAAGTATATCAAAGAGTTTATATTTCAATCTCTCGATTTGATATATACTCAAGCAAATATAAATCTGCGTGTCTTTATCAAATACTAAAGAGATAACTTGGATGGTACCAAAGACCAATATCCAAGTGTCAATCAATTTAAATCAACAACCAAAAGGTCGGATATTCTAATTGATTGAACAATGCACAACCTGTGATATTTCAATTATATAACAAAAGATAATGCGGAAAATAAATAACACAGACACCAGAATTTTGTTAACGAGGAAACCGCAAATGCATAAAACCCCCGGGACCTAGTCCAGATTGAACACACACTATATTAAGACGCTACGGACACTAGCCTACTCCAAACTAACTTCGGTCTGGATTGTAGTTGAACCCCAACCAATCTCACACTGATCCAAGGTACAGTTATGCTCCTACGTCTCTGATCCCAGCAGGATACTACGTACTTGATTCCCTTAGCTGATCTCACCCACAACTAAGAGTTGCTACGACCCAAAGTCGAAGATTTTAATAAACAAATCTGTATCACACATAAAAGTCTATGATAATAGATAAATCCGTCTCCCACGAGTATACCTACGAGTTTTGTTCCGTCTTCTGATAAATCAAGGTGAACAAGAACCAATTGATAATCCGGACTTATATTTCCGAAGAACAACCTAGTATCATCAATCACCTCACTATAGTCTTAATCGACGCTGCGAGATATTGTAGAATCACAAACGATGAGGCGAAGATGTTTGTGATTACTTTTTATCTTGCCTATCGGAGATAGAAATCTCGAGTCAATTATTATAATTGTACTCGTATGATAGAAACAGCAAGATCAGATCACACAACTACGATAAAGTAGTATCGGTCTGGCTTCACAATCCCAATGAAGTCTTTAAGTCGTTAACCTGGTTTAGAAGAAGAAACCAAAGGTTAAAGGAGAATCGACTCTAGCTTAGCACAACTAGTATCACACAGAATGTGTGGGGATTGGGTTTCCCAGTTGCTAGAGTTCTCCCTTATATAGTCTTTTAAATCAGGGTTTGCAATCAATGTTAGCTTGGTAAAAAAAGCATTCAATATTCACCGCTAGATGAAAACCTGATTAGATTCAAGCTAATATTTATCAACCGTTAGATCGAAAACATAGCTTGTAATACACAAATGAAATGCACGTTTCTAGGCTTGTGTAACCGTACCCAAACTTGTACATTAGTTGGTTCAACAATAGTTAAACAAATGGTTCGCCATATGATCACTTTCATATCAACCATATTCTTCTTCACCATAACTAGTTCAAATGACTCAAATGAACTAGTTAGAGAGTTGTTCAATTGCAAGGAAATCTCATGTACTACACAAGACACGATTGAAGCAAAAATGATTTGATTCACTTGAATCGGTTCATGAACTATATAGCCACGGTTTGCAAAATCATTCCTTAGTTAATATGAATAATTTCACAAACATCATTTTTAGATATAACCTACTCAAGTTCGCGGACTGGATTCGCGGACTTAAGTTCCCGGATGGAGTTCACAAACTCCAGCAGAAATTCTCGGGTTTGAGAACTTCGCCAGTTCGCGGACTGAGTTCGCGGACTTAGCTCATGCACTACTCCGGTTCACTTGATCAACAAAGTTCGCAAACTTTGGTTCAAGGAATAAGGACTTATACATATATGTGTTTCCACAACAACGCTTATATCCTCCAATGGTTATATAATCTAAACTCTCATCTCAATCATTGAAACATTCTCAGAGGACGTTATATAGTTGTTATTCACAAACCATTTTTCGTCAGAGCAATTTTCAAAGTGATTGAAACATAACATGACTTTCTTCACTAGGTAAAGATGAACTTGGCTAAAGCGAAAGCTTACCAACACATATTTCGAGAAATAGATAGGCGAGATAAACTCGGCTCGAAATACCAAATGTGTATAATCTAATTCTATATAGCAAAACTACTTTTGTCTCAAGATAGGAGATAAATAGACTTTTTAGCGATAGATAAGTTCAAGTCTCCACATACCTTTTAGTCGACGAAGATCCACCAGTCCCTTGAGTAGTCCTTCGTATTGTATGATGATTGCCATTGAGTTCTTGAGCTCAACTACATTTTCTATCCTAGTTCGAGACCTTATCTATAGTAGACTATAAATCAAGACTTATAGTTTTGATCACTAACATTGACAAACATGCTTGAGATGGCAACGCATGCGATTTCGACCGAGCAATGCTCTAACAATCTCCCCCAATTTTAGTGACAAAATTATCAATACATATGGAATACAAAAAATACATAAATAAACTTTTGTAGCTCCTATTCCACATGCCTAATCTTCAACATTACTCGAAATCTTCGTCACTTCCAAGTACTCCAATGATCCCAAAGGTTGTAAGTTTAGCATCATCGTTGTTGAAAATCCGTAGCTATAACAACGAGAAAACAAGAGTTCTCAATCATTATTATACAGTGTAATAGTATTATTACACAACGTCAAAGTTCAATTGTATCACAACTTTAACAACAATACTGTGGTGATATGTCACTCCCCCTTAGTCAATACTCCATCTCTCATGGAAACCACTCCCCCTTACACAATGATCCGAAACTCATATGTATTTGTAGTGTGAACTACATATTAATTCTCCCCCTTTTTGTCAATAAAATTGGCAAAGGTACAAGAACGGGATCCTAATGAGATTTCCGAAAGAGACATTTCATGACCAAAAGAAAGCATATATCATCTTATTTAGATGCAATCATAAAGCCGAAGCTAAACGCATTCATCAAGGAGTCTATAAAGATACAAGATAACCCCTACAATATTCCACAACCGCACTCCCCACAAAGATTTGGCAATTAAGCACAAGTTCAATTAAGAACTCTCTCCCATAAAATGTCATTCCCGAAAGAACAACAAGAGCGACCTTAAATTCAAAAAGAAAATAATGATTTCTTTGGACATAACAAATCACATACGAGTATGAATTGGAATCCAAAATATTCAATTAAATCAACCATAAGAGAACCCATGATTAATTTAATTAAACATGCTCAACATAAGTAAACTTATGGAGACTTAAAAACACTCAATTAGATTAATAACAAGAAAACCCTTAATTAATCTAATCGAAATACACAACCAAACTAATCACAAAAGTAATCAATTTAATTGGTCATGCTCGACACAAAGTATCTCATGGAACAACAACTATGTCAAAACAATGACTCAGTCGATATATCTCAACATAAGACACCTTATGGAACAACACAGTATGTACACAAAAATTGTGGATCGGAGATCGACCTTATACCGTGGAATAATAAAGGACTCATTCTATTTTCCATCACCATTTGCACGATGACATTCAATAGACATAATCCTTAAACACAAAAGATTTTAACCTATCTTCCATCAAAAATTGACATAATAGGCTTAACTTTTGTATTTGTCAAAAGTAAATTCATTCTTTCATCAATACATGCATATCAACTCATGAACGACTTTACTTTTGACAAAGTACGGGACAATCAAGTTCATGGACGTAAACACACATATCCCATAACAATATTGCAATATATAAAACCATAAAGATTAATACTGCAAAAATCATCTTCCAAACAATTTTAGAATTTAAACAAATAAATCTAAAAACATGAAGATGAAAACGTTGGACATAGCTATGTGTAATCACAATAATGGCTATTCCAATCTCTAGTTATTCTTCTAAATAAAAATAAGCAAAATAGAAGATTTACTAGGCAAACTAAAAAAATCAACAAGCTAAATCAAAACCAGACTCCTATGTCAAAGCCGGACAAGAACAGAAGTCAAGAAGACGTTTTAGGATCCTCATGAGTTTTGAGGTATTTGAGTTTGTGAACGACAGCATCCTCTGCAACTTTGGAGAGGATATCCTTATTGGGAAGTTCTTTAACACGGGTTTTCATGAGAACAAGGTCAGACTCAACCTTTTTCAACTCAGTTTTTACCACATCAAGACACTTCATAGTATCAACAAGTTGCTGCTTTGCCTCTTCAAAGTTCTTTAGAAAGTTGAGAACTACATCTGACGAGATCTCTTCAACCTACTCTATATCCGAATAGGAATCAGGAGATTGAGGAAAAGAACCTTCAACTTCAACAAAATTTCCCTTCTCTTTATCGAATTCGAAATATACCGCATTATCAACAAAATCTTTAGGTAAATCCCATGAGTAGGAAGAAGAAGCCATTGATAATATGAAACCTAGAGTAAAGAGTTCAACTCAATAGGATGGGTATATAAATAAAATTCGAGAGACATAGGGTTTACAAGATAGGCTTATGAGAGACCCCAAAACCGTACGCGTACCCGTAAGAAGAGGGTTCACAAAGCATTGCATGAAAAAGTCCATGCTTTTACTTTAAAAAGTATACTGGCAAGGAATAAAAACTAATAAAAAATGGAAGGATAAAGAAATACTCACGTAAAAGTGCTTGACCAACTATCCATCTAAGAACGATAAGAAATTATCTAGATAATCAGAGTCACTTTGTCAAGAGCATACCTATTCAATTCTCACACAATTAGGTTTTTTGTTAACGAGGAAACCGCAAATGCAGAAAAACCCCGGGACCTAGTCCATATTGAACACACACTATATTAAGCCGCTACGGACACTAGCCTACTCCAAACTAACTTCGGTCTGGATTGTAGTTGAACCCCAACCTATCTCACACTGATCCAAGGTACAGTTATGCTCCTACGTCTCTGATCCCAGCAGGATACTACGTACTTGATTCCCTTAGCTGATCTCACCCACAACTAAGAGTTGCTACGACCCAAAGTCTAAGATTTTAATAAACAAATCTGTATCACACATAAAAGTCTATGATAATAGATAAATCCGTCTCCCACGAATATACCTACGAGTTTTGTTCCGTCTTCTGATAAATCAAGGTGAACAAGAACCAATTGATAATCCAGACTTATATTACCGAAGAACAGCCTAGTATCATTAATCACCTCGCCATAGTCTTAATCGACGCGGCGAGATATTGTGGAATCACAAATGATGAGACGAAGATGTTTGTGATCACTTTCATATCAACCATATTCTTCTTCACCATAACTAGTTCAAATGACTCAAATGAACTAGTTAGAGAGTTGTTCAATTGCAAAGAAATCTCATGCACTACACAAGACACAATTGAAGCAAAAACGATTCGATTCACTTGAATCGGTTCATGAACTGTATAGCCATGGTTTGTAAAATCATTCCTTAGTTAATATGAATAAGTTCCCAAACATTGTTTTTAGATATAACCTACTCAAGTTCGCGGACTTAAGTTCCTAGATGGAGTTCACAAACTCCAGCAGAAATTCTTGGGTTTGAGAACTTCGCCAGTTCGTGGACTGGGTTCGCGGACTTAGCTCACGCACTACTCCGGTTCACTTGATCAACAAAGTTCGCAAACTTTGGTTCAAGGAATAAGGACTTATACATATATGTGTTTCCGCAACAATGGTTATATAATCTAAACTCTCATTTTAATCATTGAAACATTCTCAGAGGATGTTATATAGTTGTTATTCACAAACCATTTTTCGTCAGTGCAATTTTCAAAGTGATTGAAACATAACATGACTTTGGCCACTAGGTAAAGATGAACTTGGCTAAAGCGAAAGCTTACCAACACATATTTCGAGAAATAGATAGGCGAGATAAACTCGGCTTGAAATACCAAATGTGTATAATCTAAGTCTATATAGCAAAACCACTTTTGTCTCAAGATAGGAAATAAATAGACTTTTGAGTGATAGATAAGTTCAAGTATCCACATACCTTTTAGTCGATGAAGATCCACCAGTTCCTCGAGTAGTCCTTCATCTTGTATGATGATTTCCATTGAGTTCTTGAGCTCAACTACACTTTTTATCCTAGTCCGAGACCTTAGCTATAGTAGACTAGAAACCAAGACTTATAGTTTTGATTACTAACATTAACAAACATGCTTGAGATAGCAACGCATGCGAGTTCGACCGAGCAATGCTCTAACAGTATGGGTGCAGGTCTAATAGTTGTTGATGATACATGCAATTGAAGAGCGGCAAGATGCATATCAGGAGTAACTCAAGATGTTGAAAAAGCAGAAGCACTTACTGCATTGGAGGGGATTAAGTGGGCAGTAGAGCACCAGGTCCTCTTTTAAGCTTAAAGGGGATTGTCTCAATGGGGTGAATGCGATTAATGGTAAGATAGGATCAACGAATTGGACTATAAACAATATTATTAATGATTGTTCAGATTTACTTAATGCTTTAATAAGTTGAAATGTTGTTATATCCCAAAAAAAAACCAATGAAATTGCGCATCTTCTGGCAAATGATGCAAAATCCTTAAAAAATTATGTTTTTTGTTACGAGGGTATATTATTATGGCTATCATATCTCATAACAGAAAAACCAGATGTATCAAAATTTTCCTTTCCTATTATTTTTTTCCCGAAAAGGAAAATTTGTTGAATAAAAGGGAAATTACAACGAGTTAGCTGGAAGCCTAGAAATAAGCTGAGCTCCAACTCCTTTCTGAATGACCCTATTATATGAAACAAGTAATTGGTAATTTTAACATTGAAATCATGACTTGCAATACAATTCTTCAATCTCTTCAGGAAAATCACCATGTCATCACCGAGCTCACCCAAAGTGGAAAAATCCAAGACACCAAAACTATAACCATGCGAGTTGCATTTGTCTACATATTTGTTCCGCTTACGAGTAACTGCATTTGAGATAGCAAAGCCCGGCCTAAAAGCACAGACACCAACGCCAGTAAAAGGTGAGACACCAGTGACAACAAAACAAATGTCTTTACCACTATCCCAATTGTAAACAAAAAGGTCAGCACAACTCAGAACCATCCTCAGAAAAATACCCAACGCCACCTCTTTTCCAGCTGGTACACACGCTCTGAAACATGCATCCACCAAATTATCACGCACCAAGTCATGTCAAAATTTATAGCCAACATCACTTGCACAGTGTAAAGCGTGATCACCGAAAACGTCCATCTCTTTATTTACACCAACTGCAAAAAAAGGGATGCCTAAGCGATAACAGAGTACTGAGCTAAATTAGCATGAATCAATACTTCGGTTAAGCCCACTAATAGGACATGCCAAGAGGTAATCTTAGGCATGCTTGATTTTGTTGCATCGCCAATGAGCAGAATCTCGTTTTGTCATACAGTGTTGGTTGGCATTTCCTTCTTCACAGTTTCGAAGTATGGCACTGCCAAAGATCTCATGAGATGGGGGGCAGTGTCGTCGATGCTGAAGGAAGAAGGTAAGGAACCACATACCTGAATATAATTGTCCAGAGCATATTGAAAAGTAGCACTTGTACTGGTAATACCTACTTTAAGAAGAATGTTGTCTTGCAAGGATTTCGTTTGGGCCCAAGAAGCAAGGTAACAATAATTACTTGTGTCTGACATGCTATAAATACCCAACCCACCATCTCTGAGAGGAAGTGTAGCTAGACGAAATTGCAAGGGTCCAAAACCAGGCCCATCTGCTGTAATGAGTTGTTGCAGGTATTTATATAGATAATCATCACATGCATTTTGAACTTGACTAATGATGAGTGCCAAATATTGTATATATTTATCCCTTTTTGTTGGCATTTTAACTCATCTTTTATGCATTAATTCTACATTTTATCCCATATTCTGTATTTTCATTGTTTTCAAGAATAAATATTTTTCTTACTTAACTTTGCATTTTTAGGTAACAAATAAAATCTGGATGAAGTGCGGAGCAAAAAGAGCAGAAAAGTAGTGAAAAGCCGGGAGAAATTACGCAAGGAAGCTGCGAAGAATGGTGCGCACAACCTCATTTTCTACACACAAAAGCGCCTCCGTTCTCAGCCATCAGATCATTTCTCAGAAGCATCCGACGGTCGCTCCTTCATAGATCATCAAAATCTGATGTCCCTACCGAGCACCACAGCGCTGAAATTCCAAGCCTTCAGATTA
This sequence comes from Papaver somniferum, assembly GCF_003573695.1. Classification (NCBI taxonomy): domain Eukaryota; kingdom Viridiplantae; phylum Streptophyta; class Magnoliopsida; order Ranunculales; family Papaveraceae; genus Papaver; species Papaver somniferum. The sequence continues at coordinate 92,897,755 of NC_039365.1, read as the reverse complement.
GATGGTAGTTGAATCCAGCGGTCACCTCATCACTGTGCATCAAATCCTGATGATTCCGCCCAACACTACAGCACCTAACCTAATCTAGCACCGTTGACTTCGTTGTGTTCCGCATCCAACGGTCGCTACAAACTGCTTCTCTCTTAGACGTCCGATCTACCTACCATCGTCACATCCTACGGACCAGATCGCTGCTCATCAACTTCAGATAATCCCGCTTCACACCCTAGCACCAAACCCTATACTACCACCCAAACACTCCCTCCTTCCCAAAACTTCATCTCCTTCACCCGACAGTTGCAGAGCTCTGCAACTCCACCACCTCCCCCCTCTGTCGCTGTCGTTTCCTTCACCACCACCAGTTCCATCACTGCCACTACCATCTCTTCACCGACAACACCCTAGCCTAGTTATTTTCTTCATCTCACAACCTCTGAAACCCTAGGTTTTGGGGTGAGTAAAATAACTCGAAATTAGGGGACAATAGGAGCAGAGGAAGAGCAACAAGGACTAGAGGAGGCATGGGTCGAGCAAATTTTGGGAGTTTGTAAGTAAATTTTGTGTAATTTAAAAAAGCCCTAATTTTCTGATTTGGGGAAAATGGGTGTAAACCCTAATTTGATAATTTGGGTATAAAAGGGAAGTGATGTGAGATGTAAAAACTGTTCTTGGACTAGCCAAGTTTCCCCCTAATTGGGTTAGGTTTGATTTTAATTTCATTGTCAATTTTCATCATTTGCATATTTTTCTTCTTGTTCACTGTGTTGTGTTGATGTTGTGTAATTGTTGATGTGTTGTTAGTTTAATGCTCCTGTTCATTTGTAATTGTTCCTGTTTAGTTCTAGGTGTTAGCATGTTCTAATTCACCACTAGGGTGAAGATGAAACCTTAATGCCACTGTGTAGGAGACTACAATTTTGGCCTCTCATCACTTTGCTCTCACATTGTATGTCAGGCATACATTGTAGTTAGGATACCCCTGTGATTGAAAGTGCAGCAGCCCATGTTAATTGATTATGGTCCAAACCTCAGACTAGTTATGCTCTAATCAGATAGCTAGTACCTTGGGAGGATAATTTGGTTGCAATTGGAATATCCGACTTAGTCTAGGTTAAGAGGTGGAATCAATGCCCTAGTTTGCCATCTACCTTCATTCTCATCCACAATTCCATCTTCTACTGTTTAACTTTGCTTTCTTGTTTTCTTCATTTGTTTTACTTTCACTTCTCATTTGCTTTACCTGCACTGCTGCATTACTACTTGCATTTCTGTTTTGCACTTTCTTTACTACTTGTTTGACCTGCAACTCTGTTGCATTTCTGCTTTGCATTTACTGCAGCTGCTGCTGCAACTCTGTTGCTGCTGCACTGCTGTGCATTCTCTATTGCTGCAGTGCACTGCTGCATTACTACTTGCTTCCCTCCTGCCACTTCTGTTGCATTTCTTCTACTGTTGCAATTGCTGCTGCAGCACTTGTGCTGCTGTGCTTTCCCTTGCTGCTGCCACTTCTTCTGTTGCTGCTGTAGCTTCCTCTGCTGCTGCTGCCTTTCTTGCACTGCTGCTGCCACTCCTTGCCTTGTGCTGCTGTTGCAGTACTGCCTTCTTTTCTTGGCCCTGTGCACTGCTTGTGCTGCACTGCTGCTTCCTCTCCTGCTGCCATTCTTTGTTGCAGCTGTTGTTTTCCCTTGTTGCAGCACTGTTGTTAGCCCAGCTGCTACTGCTTGCATCTGCTCTGCTGTGCACTCAAGCCCAAAGCTCACTTCCAAAAGCCCAGAGCACAATTTGAGCCCAACTGTAAGACCAAAACCAAAGCCCAGTTCATTAAGGCCCAAGTCAAATTCATTGTTAAGGCCCAATCCAACAAACTGTGGGCTTAATCAAAAGCTTAAGTTTAAGGCCAAAGCCCATTTGCATTTCAAAGACAAACTGAGCCCAAGCTCAGTTCATTCTATTTTTAACAAACCCACTAAGCCCAATTCATTCAAAGGGCATTCAAACCCATTAGTACTCAAAGCCCAATTTAAGCCAAAAGGCTTCTAAGCCCAAAGCAAATCTAGGAACCCAATTAGCTAAAACACTTCCGAAACACACCCAATCTCTGTGGATCGACCCGTACTTGCACGAGCTACAACTGACGACCGTGCACTTGCGGTATTACTGTAGGCCCGCGTTTCATTACGCTCATTTTTATACACTCTTCCGGACCTGCCAAGTTTTTGGCGCCGCTGCCGGGGATTGGTGCTGTGTTTTATCTGTGTTTTTCTTAGCTATTTTTGCATTTCATTGCATAGCATTTGCATTTGCATCTGCATCTGCTTCACTTCATTTGCTGTTGGACCTGCTGTTCTGAACCTGTTTTTCCTCTGCTGGGACGCCACCAAGGAAAAGAACCAAAACCCAACTGGGTTTTTGCAACAATATCAGAGCAGCTGGGCTGTGCTAAAAAGGTAAGCCTAAACCCATTCAATTGAGAGAACCCAACCTGTGGGCTTCCAAATTTATTTAATTGTGGGCTTGTAATAATTAACCCAATTTTTTTGGGCTTTTTATTTTTCTATTTGGGCTTGTAATAATTTATTTTTGGGCTTGTTGTTTAATTTGTGGGCTTGTATTTATTTTGTGTGGGCTTGTTTAAATTCTTTCATTGGACTTGTATTTTAGACTCTGGGTTTAAACCCAGCTGAGCTTATAACTGATTGTGGACTTGTAAGTGAAGCTCGAAACCAAAGTTTTAAAAACAAACGTCGGGCCTTAACCAACTGGGCCAAATTAAACTTTCAAAATTAAAACTTGAATTTTCGTAGGCCGCAGCTTCCATTTCGTTAGAGGCTTGCACAGTGGGCTTGCTCCCATTCAAAAACCAAATTTTATTTTCTTAAAAAAAAAAAAAAAAAAAAAAAAAAAAAATACTTTTCTCCCATTTTAAACCAAATTTTTTCTTTCTCCCATCTTAAACCAAAAGTTTTCTACTTTGCTCCCATTTTAACAACCAAATTTTTTCTTCTTTATCCCATTAAAACCAAACTTGCTCCCAAATTTTAAAAAAACCAAATTTTCAAATGTCTCCCACCAAAACCAAATTTTTCCCAAAAATCCAAACCCATTAAAAACCAAATTTTGGGCTTTGTAACATAGTTACTTAGCTTTTGAGCCAATCATGTCTGGATTTTGGTCTGCTCCTGGGGATGGAAATAAAACTCTTAGAGAACTTGCTTATGGGCATGTACCACGTTATGAACCTTCCACGGACCATGATGTCAATAGTCATAGGAATTATTATGGACATTTTCAAAGTCCCGAGCCGCAATACATGAACCCTAATGACTATTCATACATGCATCATTCATCGCAACGTGAAAATGAACATTTTGCTAGTGCCTCACTCACACAATCATCACTTATGGATCAAATAGAAGCTCGAATCACAGCTTTAGAAATGCAATCACATGAGGAATCTTTCACATCTAATTTTCTTAGGCAACCTGAAATCTATGCATGTCCCGCATGTGGTAGTTTAGACCACCCTGTTGAGCATTGTCATATTTTGCATAATTTTAGGCAATCTAGAGAAAATCCAAGGTATGAAATGCCCATAAATTGTGAGAATGGTAGTCATTGGGACCATAATCAATCCTTTGAGGGTTGCGATCAATATTTTGTAGACCCTAATGACCATGCATACATGTACCATTCACCACAATTTGAACATGAAGAATTTTGTACTCCCATGAATTTAGACTCCACCACAGAAGCTTTAAGACTTAGTGAGCAAAACTTCGATAGATCTACATCACGAATTCAGGCATATTTAGATCAGATTTTGCTTCACCTACAAAAGGAGGAAATTCATGAGGAAATGTATGTTGTCCCTAATGAAGTGTCTAGTCCCATTCATGTAAATGATGTTGAATATGAACCTAATTTAGAGGAACATGAATTGACTAACGACACCACCACTGTTAATGAGGACCAATATGCATGCTACCATGATGATGATTATGATGATTATGATGATGTGTTAGAAGAACATGAAAATATTGTGGAACCTGTTGGTTCAATAACATATGGCTTCTCGCCCTCGACCTTCATGAATGTTGTTTTTTCTAATACTCATTGTAATTCATATGATTTTGATATTGACATGGGATTCGTACAATTATTCTGTGAAGATGAACATGACATAGGAATAGTTGAATCTTCTGTAGACACTAATATGCATGAAAATATATTTGATGTGTCTGATTCTCTACCTAGGTCACATTGTGATATTTCTCCTGATTTGCCGATGCATGAGAATAAATCTGTTGATGATGTTGATAATTCTGATTGTGATCTTGCCAATTTGATTGATGATTGTGAGCATGATGTGACATGTGTAGATGAGTTAGGAGATTTTGATTTGATTAATAATGATATGCCTATTCTTCTACCTAAGTCACAATCTGATGGCCTTCCACCCAACCTAGATTTGGTTTGTACCCATATTGTCAAACCGATTTTTCTGAAAATTCCTAATCTAGGATTGGAACTGTGTGCTTCCCAAGTCCTCTTGGACTATTTTGCTTCAAAATATAACACTTTTAAAGAGCCACAGTTGGAAATTGCATGTTTGCCCATCCCGAAAACAGTCCATTATGAGTTAGACCTTTTGAATCCTGAACCCCTAAAATTGTTAGATTTTGTGCTTAAAAGTAAACCTGTTGAACAATTTAGGTTTAGAGGTAATTCATTCGGTTTTTCACTCTCATTCCCATTTAAGTCCAATTTTAGTGTTTTGAAACTTTCTATGTCTCTACACTTTTTCTTTTGGGTTGATCCTCAACTCTTTAGACTTTTGGTGTATGGTGAATTTTTTGTATATAATCCAGTAGCTAAAATTTCTTAAAAACCCTTTTGTTCCTTTTGTATATATTTTGCTAATCCAATATGATCTCGGCTGAAATATGTTGGATTTTTGCCTTGAATAACGGAGTTTCAATTCTGCTTTCGCCGAAATCGGGTATTCTCTCTCCTTTTACTCTACTCAGCATGTCCCTTTCCATATGTTGCATTTTAATTCTTTCCATATTTTGAAACATTGAGGACAATGTTTAGTTTAGGTTTGGGGGTATAGAGTAGATACCACGATAATATGCTATAATTGAAAACAAAACTCCTTCTTCTTTTGAAAAAATTGAAAAATTCCAAAAAAAAAAAAAAAAAAAAAAAAAAAAAATCAAAATTCAAAAAAAAATTAAAAAATGAAAAATCATAAAAATGGAGCTCATTTACCTTGAAATGTTGACTCTTGTGCAAATATGTATTATTATTAGGAGTCTTAGTCTAGATATTTAGGCACCCTGATTCTAGCACAATTCACATAGTGATAAGAAATTTGCACGCGCACGATCTACCAATACATGTATGGCCTCGATCTTCAAGGTGTTGGATAGGAAGTTACGATTGCCAATCACTTTAGAATACTGAACGAAACTGGACTAGCTTGTTCTTTGGTTGGTTGGGATAGAAGGTGGAGGTTACATTAAGAAAGACAACCATCGAATTTAACTGGGTGCATCAAAAAGGGCTACCTCTTGCAAAGTGTCATGTAATTTTTTGTTTCTTCTTGTTATGTATCAAAAGTGTTTCCTTGTTCAGAAAAAAAAAAAAAAAAAAAAAAAAAAATCAGAAAAATACCAAAAAAATCAAGTATTTATCAATTCCATCATCTCTTGTTCCAAAAATAAAAAGAGAATAGTCAATGTAAATAAGAGTCATGTAAATAGTCATCTTTTGTTGTTTCTTTTGTAATAAGCAAGGAGGGTGTATGCCATTGATGTACAACGCGAGTAATTGTGAAATACCTCCAACTCATTCACAATTCTCGTAAAGTCCGGACAGCTAGCTAGATTTCGACCTCAGTTCTTAGCCTGAGAAACTATCTCTTGGTGATTAGTAGTCATAACTTCAGATCTTTCTTTACACATGTGTAGATACACTTTACACTCTTATCACATGTCTTTTTTTTGTTATCAGTGCTAGGATTGTGCCTTCGATAGCTAGATTGACATCTCCATTTTGCTGTGAGCTTAACTGTTTTGCACATGTCACGTTTGATGGAATATGAGCTTATATTTTGTCCTTAGGTTTTGTAGGCACACCTCTGGTAAACCTTCACGAGACTTCAACTCGTCCACTAGGGACACTTAGTGGTTTAAAAGGCTTAGTGCATACGCTAAATGCATTCGAGAGACCAGCGACAGTGGTATAGTTAGGATTTCCTTAGTTTTGTTTTACTTGAGGACAAGTAAAATTCAGGTTTGGGGGTATTTGATGAGTGCCAAATATTGTATATATTTATCCCTTTTTGTTGGCATTTTAACTCATCTTTTATGCATTAATTCTACATTTTATCCCATATTCTGTATTTTCATTGTTTTCAAGAATAAATATTTTTCTTACTTAACTTTGCATTTTTAGGTAACAAATAAAATCTGGATGAAGTGCGGAGCAAAAAGAGCAGAAAAGTAGTGAAAAGCCGGGAGAAATTACGCAAGGAAGCTGCGAAGAATGGTGCGCACAACCTCATTTTCTACACACAAAAGCGCCTCCGTTCTCAGCCATCAGATCATTTCTCAGAAGCATCCGACGGTCGCTCCTTCATAGATCATCAAAATCTGATGTCCCTACCGAGCACCACAGCGCTGAAATTCCAAGCCTTCAGATTAGATGGTAGTTGAATCCAGCGGTCACCTCATCACTGTGCATCAAATCCTGATGATTCCGCCCAACACTACAGCACCTAACCTAATCTAGCACCGTTGACTTCGTTGTGTTCCGCATCCAACGGTCGCTACAAACTGCTTCTCTCTTAGACGTCCGATCTACCTACCATCGTCACATCCTACGGACCAGATCGCTGCTCATCAACTTCAGATAATCCCGCTTCACACCCTAGCACCAAACCCTATACTACCACCCAAACACTCCCTCCTTCCCAAAACTTCATCTCCTTCACCCGACAGTTGCAGAGCTCTGCAACTCCACCACCTCCCCCCTCTGTCGCTGTCGTTTCCTTCACCACCACCAGTTCCATCACTGCCACTACCATCTCTTCACCGACAACACCCTAGCCTAGTTATTTTCTTCATCTCACAACCTCTGAAACCCTAGGTTTTGGGGTGAGTAAAATAACTCGAAATTAGGGGACAATAGGAGCAGAGGAAGAGCAACAAGGACTAGAGGAGGCATGGGTCGAGCAAATTTTGGGAGTTTGTAAGTAAATTTTGTGTAATTTAAAAAAGCCCTAATTTTCTGATTTGGGGAAAATGGGTGTAAACCCTAATTTGATAATTTGGGTATAAAAGGGAAGTGATGTGAGATGTAAAAACTGTTCTTGGACTAGCCAAGTTTCCCCCTAATTGGGTTAGGTTTGATTTTAATTTCATTGTCAATTTTCATCATTTGCATATTTTTCTTCTTGTTCACTGTGTTGTGTTTGATGTTGTGTAATTGTTGATGTGTTGTTAGTTTAATGCTCCTGTTCATTTGTAATTGTTCCTGTTTAGTTCTAGGTGTTAGCATGTTCTAATTCACCACTAGGGTGAAGATGAAACCTTAATGCCACTGTGTAGGAGACTACAATTTTGGCCTCTCATCACTTTGCTCTCACATTGTATGTCAGGCATACATTGTAGTTAGGATACCCCTGTGATTGAAAGTGCAGCAGCCCATGTTAATTGATTATGGTCCAAACCTCAGACTAGTTATGCTCTAATCAGATAGCTAGTACCTTGGGAGGATAATTTGGTTGCAATTGGAATATCCGACTTAGTCTAGGTTAAGAGGTGGAATCAATGCCCTAGTTTGCCATCTACCTTCATTCTCATCCACAATTCCATCTTCTACTGTTTAACTTTGCTTTCTTGTTTTCTTTCATTTGTTTTACTTTCACTTCTCATTTGCTTTACCTGCACTGCTGCATTACTACTTGCATTTCTGTTTTGCACTTTCTTTACTACTTGTTTGACCTGCAACTCTGTTGCATTTCTGCTTTGCATTTACTGCAGCTGCTGCTGCAACTCTGTTGCTGCTGCACTGCTGTGCATTCTCTATTGCTGCAGTGCACTGCTGCATTACTACTTGCTTCCCCTCCTGCCACTTCTGTTGCATTTCTTCTACTGTTGCAATTGCTGCTGCAGCACTTGTGCTGCTGTGCTTTCCCTTGCTGCTGCCACTTCTTCTGTTGCTGCTGTAGCTTCCTCTGCTGCTGCTGCCTTTCTTGCACTGCTGCTGCCACTCCTTGCCTTGTGCTGCTGTTGCAGTACTGCCTTCTTTTCTTGGCCCTGTGCACTGCTTGTGCTGCACTGCTGCTTCCTCTCCTGCTGCCATTCTTTGTTGCAGCTGTTGTTTTCCCTTGTTGCAGCACTGTTGTTAGCCCAGCTGCTACTGCTTGCATCTGCTCTGCTGTGCACTCAAGCCCAAAGCTCACTTCCAAAAGCCCAGAGCACAATTTGAGCCCAACTGTAAGACCAAAACCAAAGCCCAGTTCATTAAGGCCCAAGTCAAATTCATTGTTAAGGCACAATCCAACAAACTGTGGGCTTAATCAAAAGCTTAAGTTTAAGGCCAAAGCCCATTTGCATTTCAAAGACAAACTGAGCCCAAGCTCAGTTCATTCTATTTTTAACAAACCCACTAAGCCCAATTCATTCAAAGGGCATTCAAACCCATTAGTACTCAAAGCCCAATTTAAGCCAAAAGGCTTCTAAGCCCAAAGCAAATCTAGGAACCCAATTAGCTAAAACACTTCCGAAACACACCCAATCTCTGTGGATCGACCCGTACTTGCACGAGCTACAACTGACGACCGTGCACTTGCGGTATTACTGTAGGCCCGCGTTTCATTACGCTCAATTTTATACACATCTGTGGGCCCACCAACTAACAACAATTGAATTTGCGGTGCAGATAGAGAAGTACAACTGAGAAGCGCCCGTGTAACTACGAAGGAGAAGCAATTCACTTTGCGGGTCACGAAGTTTCCGGATAGAAGACACGAGCTTGATAGTTTTTTGAATACGATCCAACACCAACTGACTGCAGAATTGGTCGTCTAAACTTACCGGACCCCCCAGAAGCTTGACACCTCCCACTGGTCTGCTAATATTAGCCAAAAAGATACCATCTTCATAGCTACGTAGGTCAATAGTTGGCCAAAAAAGTTATGCTTTAGATATATTGAGATGTAAGCCCCTGTTAGGTCCTTTAGTTTGTAAAATGAAGAGAGCTTTAGCAACCTGAATGGTATCACCAATGAGCGTACCATCATCCAAGTACCAGGCTTGAAGATCCAAGGTACATAAGTTGTTGATTTTCTTCGTTAGAGGGTAGAGAGTTAGAGCAAAAAACAGAGGCCCAAGAGGGTCCCCCTGCTGCACTCCTTAAGCCGATGAAAGAATGTTGTCCCTATAATATAACCTAGCTGGTTTTGCATTGCAGAACTCAATCCATCTAAATATGGAAGGACAATGTTGCCTGGCTTCAAAAATTAACGGTGATATATTTACGAGGTAAAAGCGTTACTAGAATCCACTAAGACCATAGAAAAATGGTTAAGATGGCCTTTGCATTCGATTAACCTGTTGACAGGGTACAAAATACTTTCATCCCATAAGGGATACCGACACCCATTTAAAAATTCCCGAGATAATCAACCATTTCTTTCGGTGGTGCTAATCACCTCCCTATTCTCCATCTCTCCACTCTGCTCCCTCCAATCTAAACCATACATCTAGAATTTGAATCACATTCAGGTGTGGTTCAAATATGAGGTTTAGATATGAGGTTTAGATTGGAAGGAGTAGAGTAGGTAGCTGAATAGCATTTCCGCATTTCTTTCCTATTATTAAAAAAGTAAAATCAGCCACCACCCTGTCATTTTGCAGCGGACCTAACAGTAAAACTTCAAGTGGATTGACATATCTCTTCCTCAGTCTCCCTCCAAAGTCCAAATACCCAAATGTAAGAGCGGGAAAACCAGCATTTACTTACTGTGCTGAACAAATAAAGTCTCTAGAAAAACCCTAGATTATTAAATTCTGATCTGCAATGGCTCCGAGGAAAAAATCAATTACATCATCTTCAATCAAGAAATCTAATCAAACTCCACAACAATCACAACCTTCGATCGAACGTCTCTTTAAGCGTCACACTCAAAACTCTCAAAAACCTAAAAATGTCCAAAATTCGCAGACTTCAACAACTCCGATTAATAATCCACCAAAAATCTCAACTCCTCCAGATCTCCCACCTATTTCTGATGCTATCTCACGTGTTAATGTTGTTGCGGATGAAGAAATTTGTGAGATCTCACCTGAAACTTCCAAATGTGTTAGCTTTAAGCGCTTCAAGTTCTCACCTGGAATGGTTAGTGATGTTCATCTTTTTTGACCTAATTTGGGAAAACCCATTGCTATTTTGCTCCAAATTCTCATTTCTTTCTTGTGGGTTTTTGGTTGGGATAGTTAATTAAACAAAGTCAGGATGATGGAGTCGAGGAAGTGACATGGAGGGTTTCTCCAGTTAATGACCGGCTTCAGGCAGTGAATAAGCATTTTCCAGATACAATTAGAGTCCTAGCAAATGCTTCGAAGCTGAATGCTTCACATTTTCGTCAATGTTCAAATAAAGATGTAAGTTATTTCTTTAAACAGTTAAAATCGTTGTACCAGTGTTGTTACATTGATATATTTGTGGGATGGGTTGTATAGAGTTGTAGTACCACTGGTGCAAAGCTTGAGACATGGTTATCTTCTCCAACACTAAAGCCCATAGAAAGGTCTTTGATGTTTTCAAATGAGCCACCTTTGAGAGAGGTTGATCAGAATCAGGATATGGAGGTTCATATCAGCCGTGGAAGCACAAAGGATAAAAAGAATGTTACGGCAGTCAGTCAGCAGAGCCCGTTCCACACTCCACCTTCTCTATCATATTCCTCAGACGTGGTAAATGCACTATTAGTTAAAATGTCTGATATCAAAAACAAATTAAATCAGGATATGAGACCTTATATGTTTGACTTTTTTTGGTACCTATCCTTTTATTTTCTTCGGTTTGGTTCCAATTCTTATTGATATTTTGGAGTGCAGCCTGTCAATGGTAGCATGTGCAAAGGAGCTTCTGATCAGCTGGGTTCGCGGCAGCATAGAAAGGTACCCGACTTATCACTATGCTGTGCATTTCCTTGTTGTACAGAGTTTAGGAGGGGCTTGTGATTTTTTATTTGGATATATACTCTTTAATTGTGATCTAAATAACCTGTTATTATACTGTGTAATGAATCAATGGCTAAACGTGTTTTATCGGCATTATTAATGATCACAGGGCGTCCCTTATGTTTTTGTAGGCATTGCTTGAACTTTTGGATCAAGTGGAAGACGTAATTGCCGTGGAAGATTCAGTGCCTCATAAGCTAGTGAAGCCTACTAAAAATCACGATTTAAAGGGTGGACAATTATCTATCAACTCTAATCCTCGACCCAATATACCTCAAATAGTTGATTCTCTATATTCTAATCTATTCTTTCTTGTACTAGAGGTTTGTTTCTCATTTTCTCTTGTTTCAGTGAGTAATACTCGCGAGATCTCATGATGATTGATTAGATTTTACCATTTTGTGTCTGCAGGTGTCTGAGAAGCATAAGACTGTAAATTCATCATCCTCGAGTCCTGTTAAGGTTTTTCTCTTACTATTGTAATGACCCATTTAATGGTCTCGGTTTTGGTGAAGTAGTGAAGATTTTCCCGCCATTTTGTAGGTTCTCCGCTTACTGAATGAGAAAAACGGGGAAGAGCGGACTTTGCATTTGCATGATGAATGGTAATTTTATTGGGTTCTTCTAGTGTTCCACACCTTTTGTTTTGCTTTCCATCTTTTAGTTTTTACTGAGTCTGTAATATGAATTTATGTTGCATGACTTATTACAGTTTAAATAATTGATGCTATCTCCTATGTGTAATATATGTACACATGATAGGCAAGAAGAAGCATGCCCTATGATCTGTATTTTCAGTTGTTGGCCTGGTAAAGGTTTATTTGAGGTTCTCTCTCTTCACGATTGAATCTCAGTGTAAAGTGAAATCTGTTTTCTCCGCTCTCTGTCCCTCGTGCCTTCGTGTTATTCTGTTAAATGTAAGCCTAGAGATTTTATTCATATCCACTGCACTCAATTCGTAGGTTTAATAGCGTGGTTGGGCCTGGAGATACAGTTCATGTGGTGGGAGAATTTGACAACCAAGGAAAATGTGTTGTAGACCACAGCAACAATCTGCTTATAGTTCACCCTGAGATACTGCTTTCTGGATCACAGGTAACCATTTCATATTCTCTGTGTTGCTTGTCTTCGTTAGACTCTGTGGAAATCCTATCCTAATCTAAAAGAATGCCGCAGCTAATTTACACGCATCAGTTATTAGATTCACTTATAAAATTTGAAATTTAAATGTATTTTGAGGAATTTGATGTTTTTCCCTATTAACCTCTCTGCCATAATGAATTTTGACGAAATGAAATATCTTTAGGTTTCTACTAGTTTCAACTGTGCAAGGCGAGCTGTGCTGGATGAGAGGCTAAAGAGAAATGAGTATTCAGTTGCACCATTAGTTGGTGTCTTGCTTCATGAGATTTTTCAGGTTTTCTGTCATCAGTATTGCTTATTCCTTTCTCAGCTCCCAGATTTACTTTTCGGTTTTCTCGTATAGACTTTATTGGTAAATTCTTAGTGCCATGTATAATCGTTCTTTTTGTAGGCTGGACTGGTTAAGGAGCACCCAACAAAAGAATTTTTGGAGGAATACGCAAGAGTAGTGCTCCACAAAAACTTAGAGAGCATGTATGCCTGTGGAGGTAGACATCCTTTACCATCACATTTCATTTTCTGTCTCGAGTACTGATATATCTTTTATAATCGTCTTTAGGTCGAACTACTTGACTGCTAGTACTGTTGTATGAGTTTGAAGGTCATCCATTCCTTTGCCGGGGTGCACTTGGTTACAATAAAAACTTCCCTGGGTTTTGAAGATCTAAGCTCTCCCGTTCTTTTGTGATTTCTGCAGTAAATGAGAATGAAATTCACAGAAAATTGATTGATGCAATCCCGAAATTGCTAACTTGGTTTAGGAGCTTTAAAAATTTGCAGGTATCATGTCAATTATGAGTTTGTTTGAAAATTCAGTGATCTTTACTATTTGCTGCTTTTCTTTCTGTTATCAGCGAAACATGCATATTAATAGTTTTTAGAAGCAAAAATCTGGTGAATAAAATGTCAAAAGAATTACTTGTCTTCAACACTAACATGTCAAGTGATAATGAATTACTTGGTTTCCTAAAATATTTTCAGGAACCTAAAGGTCCCACTGTTGATTTTGGATCGAAAAATGAGTACAAGAATGTAAATGTGGTTGAGGTACTGCTCTTTCTTGCTTTTATCTGGGTTGCTGGGCTTCAGATATTCTGAAGCATTTATGTAGAAACACACACCATCTGGCTACAGACCTGTGCGTCTCTATTTTCATCACAGAATAAGATCTGTGAGTTCAGTCCAAAGAAGCAATGTAATAAGCAAGCATTGCGCATGTGAATACTACTCACGCAAAGATACAGTTACACGTTGGTTCAGGAACCACTCTTGATTTATGTATACTAATTATGTTAATGCTGCTCGTAGCATATACTAATATATACAGGTGCTGGGATATATAATTATCAAATAGAGCACATTATGGTGTCATAGCCTTGCATATGAAGCATATGCGGTTGCTTTTAACTGAGTTCTTTGAACATACATGCAGGTTATGGATATTGAGGAGATGGTATGGGCACCAAAATATGGCCTGAAAGGAAAATTTGATGCATCTCTCAGAGTAAAAGTGCATACAGCTCAAAATGGATCCTCTGAGAAAATTATGCCGTTAGAATTTAAATCTGGAAAAGCAACCACTGGCCAGGCAAGTTTCTGGGTTTCTTTCTAGACAAGCCTGCTACAATATATCAAAAACGGTTAAAGCCTAAGTCTAATATGTTTCTCTTTTTCTTTTGGTGTTCTACTGTACAATCTCCTTTTTGCAGTCTTTTATGGAACATAGTGCTCAAGTGGTCTTGTACACCCTTCTTATGTCCGAGAGGTATGCTTGTTTGTTCTGACTTTCTTCTTCTCGATAACGCATAACACATTGATGCCCTTATGTCCGCAGTCCCTGGTATTTATTTCTATATTAAAAGCAGGTACCTGCAGCATATAGGTTCTGGTCTTCTTTACTATCTCCATACAGATCAAACACAGGTTCGGTTAACTGTGTTCTTAATTAACTTATACGATGAAATTATTAAAACGACTTTATTGACAATGGATACCTTGTTTGCCTCAAGGGAATTGTGCCTCAAAGATCTGACATAATTGGGCTAATCATTCGTCGCAATGAATTAGCAAATGATATCCTAAAGGCATCAACTGTACAACAGTTGCCTCCAATGTTACAGGTTCGCCCGTCCTGATTCAACCTTCTAATGTCAAGATGATGGTCCCTTGATTAACTTTTATCTTTTCTCATGCATGTACAATTGCAGAATCCAAATGTATGTAAAGGTTGTCGCCACCTAAATGCTTGCCTCACCTATCACAAGGTAAAAAATATTATATCTCCAAAAGTTGAATGTGACACTTATGCTCTATCATATGAGTGCAGTTGGTGGTAATCAGTATAAAAGATAGCGTCTTCTTACTCGATGTTTTACTATCTCAGTCGCATGGTGGTAACAAAGATAGCAGTGGACTGCCTGATCTTTTTGATGCACATGTCGAACATTTAACCAGGGCACACAGTGATTTCTTGCGACACTGGGATCGGTTGATTGATCTGGAAGCTAATGATAAACTGGTAATTTCTGGATAAGCTTATTTGCTATTTAAAACAATGAAGATACTATGGTAACTCCTGACAGTTGAGCCTTTTACATCATTACAGCTAGCAAAGAAAGAAATCTGGCATTCTCAGTCTTTAAGAAGTGGGCGCTCAACTAATGGCCTTTCTTCTCTAATTCTTGATGATTCAAATGAATTCTTACGTCACAAGTCTCCGAATGACAGCCAGTTTGTCTATCGCTTTGTGCAACGTGATTCGCAAGATCCAGAAATGACTGAGGAGACTGTTGGAAGTTGCCCTTCTTTGATGGGAAACTTGGAATGCACACTCAGAACCGGGGACTACATTGTATGTTTTATTTACTCATGCTTAACATATTTCACTCTTTACTTTTCTCGATTTTGAGGGTAATCTTTGATATACTCACCAAGGCAAAAGAATTCTACAAAATTTTGACCTGCAAATCATCTGATGAATTGAAATGCTTTCTCTTTTTTGTTCAGTGAAGTAATTTAGTGTGTGATCATTTGCTAACACATTTGTGTTAATATATAAAAAACTTGAGTAGTTGTGCATGTGCTGCTGATTATTGACCAGCTAAGTTGTATAAAACACAATAAAATGATTGGGACACAGCAAACATTAACGATCAGTCGTAAATAGATTCTCACAGTGCCAAAACGAATTCAAAAAGCAGAAATTTTTAGAGAAACCTTAAAACCAGTCTTTATAATCTCATGTACTATGTAAGGGGATGCAGGTTCATATTTGCTCACTAATATGCAGTCGTCACGGTGTCATATTGTTATCTCTGGATTAAACTGAAATCTGGAAGTCTATTTCTTTCAAAAGTCTTCTCTAATTGTCATACCGTCCACTACAGATACTTAGCACGGAATCTAGACGCGTGGCGTTGGCGAAAGGAGTTATCACCGACATTATTCGTTCTCATGTTTCGGTGAGAACTAGATCATTGTTTTGTCTTGAATATGTTTACTTGTTCTATGATACCTATTGCTTTGTTATGTTTGTGAGTCATCCTTTATAGTCTATAGTAGTATTCCTCTCTAAATGGATGCATGGGATGAAATGAGGACTTTTTGTGTATATTGACATAATTAACTAGCTTCTCTGAGATGTTGTAAATTTTATTGTTTATGTATGAAATCTAGATATCCTTTCCCAAATGTTTGAGGCTTCCCTGGAGCAAACCTTCTTCAGAGACCGAAGATCTCCTTCAGGAAGTTTGGCGGATTGACAAGGACGAATATACTGCATCATTCGCAATTATGAGGTGTTCAACTTAATTTTATCTCGTCAATTGTCAGTAATTTATCATCCCAGGAAAGATGTATCTAGCATAGATTTTTGGAGTCGATATCTTTCCATATTGAGTAAGAAAGAAAATCACAAACTAACAGACATTTCATGTTTGAAAGATTCAACCTCACGCAACTGTTTCTACAAAGTACAGAAAGTACTCACCTTCGGAAGATGATTGTTGATCTTGAGGTAATAGATGTTGCTTAATCTCAAGAAAACGGGATCCCTTGCTTAAATTCAAATCATGCACCCAAAAAGTGTGATAAATGATAATGCTGATTAATTTTTAATTGGTTCCTTGCAGGCACCGAGATTTGACAGTGGAGTTATACTTAGTCAAGATCCAGCAGTAGCTTATATACGGTCAGAGAAGAATTTGAATGACGATCAACGCAGAGCTATTCACAAGGTTATTATTCACAGAACATGCCTGCCCTTTCTGTCTTGTTTTCTCCCCGTTGGCAAATGCTCCCTCCCTCCACACACACACACACACACACACACACACACACACACACCTTTTTTTGTCCCTTCACAACAAACAAGACTATATATCCAAACCACACACACACACACCTTTTTTTGTCCCTTCACAACAAACAAGACTATATATCCAAACCAACCCTTTTGCTAATAGAACCAAATTTCATTTTCAGACACACACACACACCTTTTTTTGTCCCTTCACAACAAACAAGACTATATATCCAAACCTACCCTTTTGCTAATAGAACCAAATTTCATTTTCAGATACTCACAGTGAAGGATTATGCCCTTATTCTAGGAATGCCAGGGACAGGCAAAACATCCACCATGGTGCACGCCGTGAAGGCTTTGTTGATGAGAGGTGCATCTATTTTGCTTACATCCTACACAAATTCCGCTATTGATAATCTACTCATCAAACTGAAAGCTCAGGTTATCTCTATTCCAGATCTCAAATATGTCACGTATTGCTCATCTTGTGATGTTCTTCACTTTCCTTATATACCTACAGAGTGTTTTGTTCAAATCTTATTCGCCTTGCAAATCCAAATAGGCAAATATGCTGGACTATCCTTTGCATGCCATCATCCTTCCTTTTGTCCCTCGTAAAATCTCGCTAAAATTCATACTTATCGTTGTAGGGAATCGATTTTGTACGACTTGGAAGATCTGAAGCAGTGCACTCGGAAATTCGCGACCATTGTTTTTCAGGTTGAAATGATTCTTTCGTATTTGTATACTTCACTTTTAATCTTTCTTTTTCATCCATCTTAGTATGAGCTAACTGTTGTTCTTTTGTACAGCAACGAATACATGCAGCGTGGAGAGTATTAGGTTAAGAATGGAGCAAGTGAAAGTTGTTGCAGTAACTTGTATAGGGATAACCAATCCCTTGCTTGCCAAGAAACGGTTTGATCTGTGCATAATGGACGAAGCTGGACAAACTACCCTTCCTGTATGTATGATGCTTCTGAATCACATGCTTCTTCTTTTTACTTCCTAATACCGTCGAGGTATTTGGTTATTACTAATACAGATAGTTGATGCACCTATTTGAGAAGCGGTAACCTGTTTCGGACCAAATTCAATTTAGCCACACCCCTAGGTCTACATAGTAACCATTTTAAAATTCTTACCTAACTTTATTGTTTTGTGTAGTATTCATATTGGAACCATCAAATCATTGATATATAGCTTTAACAATGATATTTTCTATCATCTATACGATTATATCCAACAGTTGCCTCGAATTTTGATCTTCCGATTTAACGCTGGTGATTGTACTCTTTTGAAAACACCTCTCGTCACTGAGATCCAAGTTGATTTTTCTGGTGATTTTATTTATAGGTATCTTTGGGGCCGTTGATGTTTGCTTCAAAATTTGTTCTTGTTGGAGACCATTACCAGTTACCGCCACTCGTTGAGGTTTATTATCCAAGTCTTCTCTATCTGGGAACTTGAATCTTTCAGCTATCATGCTTTACTAAAGACTTCATACTAGATGTTCTTATTCTACTCTGTCTTATTCTTAGAGCACAGAGGCTCGAGAGACTGGTTTGGGAGTCAGCTTGTTTTGCAGGCTTTCAGAAGCACATCCACAAGCAATTTCAGCTTTACAAAGCCAGGTAGAATGAATTGATTATATTTTGAGGCTCAAAGTCTTAGTTATATAAATATATTTTACTCCTATAAGACTAATTAATAAATGTTCTTATATGCAGTACCGAATGTGTTCTGGTGTGATGGAACTATCAAATGCATTAATATATGGTAATAGATTGCGTTGTGGTTCCTCCCAAGTAGCAAATGCGAAACTTAGATTTTCGAGTTTGAAATCTAGTACATCATGGTTGAAAGAGGTAAGACTAAATAATTTCCTTCATTTCCACTCTTCTATGATCGACTATCAGTCTATCGCTCATGTTTAATTTTTTTTTTTTCATTTACACAGGTATTGGACACAAAAAAATCCGTAGTATTAATTAATACAGGCACGTGATCTCTCTCTTTCTTTGTTGTGTCGCTTAGATTTGATGGTCCTTCTAAATCAATTGTGAATTGCCTATCACTACTTAGATATGCTGCCTGCATTGGAGGTAAAAGACAACAAGACGGTCAATAACCCAACAGAGGCTTATATTGTAGCTGAGGTATGACCCTAATGAATTACATTCAGTTATTTCTAATAGGTTTGTTGTTTCTTTGACCAATTTGCTTAACATTTTAGTTGATCATAGCATTTGAGTTGTCGATTTGTAAATTCAGTCTCCTACCTGAATTCTTTGTCCCAGTGGAGCATTTTCATATGTTTAGAAATTATTATACAGATCACAGAAGAATTGGTGAACAGAGGTATTATTGGGGAAGATATTGGCATCATTACCCCTTATAACTCACAAGTGAGTCTCATCAGACGTGTTGTTGGAACATTGTCCGTGGAGATACATACCATTGATAAATACCAGGTAGTATTCTCACCCACATTTTCTAAATGGTGCTTTTTAGGAAATTTACCAGATACATTCACAAAATTTACCCAGTCATTTCTACTATCACCATTCCACCTATCTAGTGGTACAAGGAAAATGCAATATTCTGGGAAGGAGGGAGTATATGATTTCTTTATTTTATCTAACTTTCACTTGTGTTCACCTTTGCAGGGCAGGGATAAAGACTGCATAATTGTATCATTTGTAAGGTCTACAGAAAGTCCGAAGGGCTGCAGTTCTTCGCTTCTTGGAGATTGGCATAGGATTAATGTAGCTCTCACACGTGCCAAGGTATGCATAAGTACCATATAGAAGCATCGTCTAGCTTTCCTGATTGTTTTCCACCTATCTACACTGAATCTCAACCTTTCCTTGCATCACTTGCCATATAAAGCTACCATATAGAAGCATCGTCCAGCTTTCCTGATTGTTCTCCACCTATCTACACTGAATCCCAACCTTTGCTTGCATCACTTGCCAGATAAAGCAATTTGATATATAACAATACGCAGCAGATCTAAAAATGACAATTTTTTTTTAATTAGTGATATCAAAAGGTCAAGTGCGGTTTGGTTCTTGACTATTAGATACATCGATTACCCACTTGCCTGGTTTCAATATGCACAAACTGGGTATAATATGTTACTGGGTCATGTACTGGCTGAGATGGCTATTTAACGTATGGTATCTGAAACTTCAATTTTGATACTGGTTTTTGCAGAAGAAGCTAATCATGGTGGGATCCTGTAAAACACTCTCAAAGGTACCACTGCTTAGGCTTCTGATTGAGAAAGTGGACGAGCAATCAGGGATTATGAATGTCTCCAAGAAGGATATTCATCACTTTAGTGAGCTCAAAAGATGCTCCTCCAAGACCATTTAAAAGAGTGTACATTAATTGCAATTGTAATTCATCCATTTCTCTGTATATTCATAGTTTTGTTGTTTCATCTCCAAAGAAAGAAAAAGAAAATGTAATTATTGTGAGCTGCGAAAGAAGTCAGCCTTTTTGGTGCTAGCTCAAAAATTAACCACTTGCAATATTTAGTTTTTATTAAAATTTAGTCACGTTACAAGGGTGTGTTCGGGGGTTATTTTTGTATTGTTGGTTGTAACCATATATCTTTTGGCTGATCGACAATGATATTTTCTGAATTTGAGAAACTCTCATAAGCGTATTATCTTGGTTGGAAGACTAAAAAAGTGTTGAAATTTGAAACAAAAACAGAACATGGAGCTCAATTTGAAAAGGGTTGTATATCTATAATACTCCCTTTTTTAGTGAAACCTACTCTCCCTTTTTATAAGATAAATTTGATTAGCCAAAAATGATCTGAGTTGGAGACTCGTGCACTAGTACAGGGTCAAATGCACCAGTCATCAAATGGTACAAATGGGGCTTATTTTCTTGCAGGTAAAGCGTCCATACTCAATTGTCATCTCTTGCTTTAATGCCCTCCAGGGCCTCCACCGACTGTTTTCTCTTTCTTCGTTTAATATTTTTTTTTTGATTTTTTTAATGAGCGAAGGAAAAACAATTACAAAAAAAATACTACAAACAAAGAAAGAGCAGAGAGTAAAAATAGCAGCTAAAATGCATTAGGAGAAAAAATGCACTCGGATGGTGAAAAGATGTCCAAAGTTGCTAGACATTCTGCTTGATAACGTACAAAGATGAATTGGAATTTAGTTGCACAAATGAATTTGAATATATTCACATTTCTTCTGGCAACAAATCTTGACAACGAACCTTAAAGATGAGTTAAAATCCATTTTCAAAGGAGATAAATTTGGAATTTATATACATTTTTTTCTAACGACAAACCTTAAAACCACATGAGAATGAATTAAAAGTTATATGCATTATCTCCGACGACAAACCTTAGCGCTGCGCAGAAATACCTTTATAATTAGTAGTAATACCCATAGCGGTGGTCACATTTAAAATTTATCTGTACGACTTCCATTGCAAACCTTTATGCCATTGGCGGAGAAGTACATAGTAACTTTATTTTCTAATTAGCACCCCTAAGGCCAAGCATTATGGTGTGCCAGTATTCTTGGCTTTGGCTACACTATAGCGAGCAATGCTACATTATAGCATTTGTCATAGCCAAAACCAAGTACTATGGCATATGTAGCGAAAAGCCAAGCTTTGGCTAGTGAGTGATACAGATCAGGGGCGGAGCCAGGTTTTGAAAATTGGGTGGGCAAGCTATGAATTGTTGGACATTTAAGAGGTGCAAAATGGGTAAAATGATTAAATTGGGCTAAAATACGAAAAATTGGGCTTGGAAACCAGATGGGCTGGATGGGCAAGTACACACCCACCCTTCCATGTGGCTCCGCCCCTGATACAGATGTGCACACAACTAGCCAATGTTGGTACAGGTATTCAGCAAGACAAAATAACTAAGAGGTGAGATGAACTAATCACAGAACACGTGACTTGAGTCCAGAATTTTTAAGTTTAAGCCATGTTATTCATGTTCCAGAATTTCAAACAACTAACTTATAACTTACAGAACCAAAACAAATTAATTTTTTGTGAAGCAAAATACTTTTATTTCTATTTTTAAAATTAACTTTTGTTTCACAAAAAACAAAAAACGTTTGTACTTTTAGTATCCAAACATAGAACACCTGAATATTCTTGGACATATGATTCATTAATGACTGGTCGAACAATACGAACTTGACCGAGTAACTTTGCCGGATTGCCATTTTTCGAAACTTAGCAGATGCCTTCCTGTAGGGAAAAAAAATGTCTAAAACGAATTTAATACCGCCAGAATAAAAGAACAGGTGGCGGCGATTCCCGTCAAATTCTACTTATTTACGTCGTATAAGAAAACTTCCCTCCTCTTGAACGACAGCGAACTGTTTCTGAAATCTGATTTTACCTAAATCTCCGTGTTCTCTCCTCCCTCCCTTTTTCTTTTTTTCTCACTTCATCTTTTCTTTTCCTCTTTTTTACCATGGCAGGATAAACTATATAAAAAGCTCAACACTCCTTCAACTCAACCCTCCTCCTCTTCTTCCTTTTAAGCTCACATACTCAGTCTTTGTCTCTCAATTGATTGGCAAGATCGAGATCCTGATTCTTCACTAATCTTGGCTTCAAGAAATAGTGAAGACCTCTTCAATTCCAGTTCAAAGCAAAAAAGAAGAAGACTTGTTCAACTTACTGTACGGTCCACAATCAGGTGAGCTGCAATCTGAATAGATCGATATATGTAGCTTTATTATTTTTTGAAAGATTTATACTTTACACTTTCTTCTTGTAGATCTCCATAAAATTACAGTGTATTTTGTTCTTTTGTGTATTTTCTTAGGATCTCAGAAAATATTTTGTTTGTTGCTAGTTTACTGAGCCAAGTAAATGATCCACTTCAGATTTTTCAAGTAAACCGTGGTTGTACTGGAAACTCGAAGCTCTAATGTGTTGAGCCTAGTAACGAAATTATGGGTTTTTTTGGTTGATTCAAGAAAAAGTTGATCTGGAAGCTAGTTTTAGTTCAGATTCTGTAATTGATGGATCTGCTTAACTTTATTACTGATGCCAAATGGGCTAAGCTTTAAGCTTATTCTAAGTTGAGTTTCCAATATTGTAGAACTACTAAAGTACTACTTTAGCTTAAATTAGATTAAACACCTTTAGTTTTAGATGCGAATTAGAGGAAAAGAGTGTTTCATAACCCTCAACTTTTATGTGACCAAATATGCGATATTTTATAAGTTTTGAAATATAGATAATCCACCCATTACGTCAATCTATATGTGAACACGTGATCTATGTCTAATTGGATCTTCAACACTAGAGAACTCTAGTGATGTGAGTTGGGGTTTGGTTCCTTGGCCCGACTCCAATCTCTTCCATATCTAAATTATCTTGTACATAAAGAATGGAATTTTGTCATGGTCACCTGCTTTTGCATTTATTGCCTCTCATTTGTTATTTATTTGTGTGTATGGTTTGGTACATGTATGTGTATGTGTATGTGTATATGTCTAACTGTGAAAATAGTTTCCTTCTCATTTTGATCCATTTTTTTACAGCTCACAGCCGTGAAGTAACCAAAGGATATTATGGGGTCTAAATCGAACCCGCCTGGGAATAGAACTCGGAGCTCATTATCGATTTTTATTGTGATTGGTCTCTGTTGTTTCTTCTACATACTCGGGGCTTGGCAGAGGAGTGGTTTTGGAAAGGGGGATAGCATAGCGCTGGACATCACCAAGCAAACAGATTGCGGTATCTTATCAAACTTGAATTTTGAAACCCATCACAATGACGTAGATACTGAGCCAATTAAACCTTCAGAACCAAAAATTAAAGTCTATAAACCATGTGGTGTTGAGTTCAAGGATTATACACCTTGCCAGGAACAAGAACGTGCTATGAAGTTCCCAAGAGAAGATATGATATACAGAGAAAGACATTGCCCCCGAGATGACGAAAAATTGAAATGTCTTATTCCAGCACCTAAAGGGTACACAACCCCGTTTGCTTGGCCAAAGAGTCGTGACTATGCTCACTATGCGAATGTTCCGTACAAGCATCTTGCAGTTGAGAAGGCTGTCCAGCACTGGGTCGAGTATAAGGGCGATGTGTTCAAATTTCCAGGTGGAGGTACAATGTTTCCTCAAGGAGCCGATGCATATATTGACGAACTTGCATCAGTTATTCCAATTGCAGATGGCACAGTCAGAACTGCTCTGGACACTGGTTGTGGAGTATGTCAATCACTCTTATTTCATACTTTTTTTCTTTGTTTTTACTTGAATGGAGATCAAGTAGATTTTGTTTTACGTGACAGCTTAAAGCATAGAAATTTTGTAGGACTCTCACTCCAAACGTCTCAATGTTTTTTCTAAACTAACTACATCAAACGTGACACAGGTTGCGAGTTGGGGTGCTTACATTTTGAAGAGAAATGTGTTGGCAATGTCATTTGCACCAAGAGATAATCATGAAGCACAGGTACAATTTGCATTGGAACGAGGAGTGCCTGCTGTTATTGGTGTGCTTGGATCTAAAAATCTTCCATACCCATCAAGAGCTTTCGACATGGCTCAGTGCTCTCGATGTTTAATTCCATGGACATTGAATGGTAAGAATAAGATTCGGTTCACTTGAAGATGGAACTGTAGCAACTTCTGATTTTTCATAATTTTTGGTTGATACTGGATGGTATGAGTAGGAGCGGTTAATATTTGCTTGCTAGATCTATAGATGCAGGTAGAAATTAAGATCTTAGGAAGTATATCTCTTCTCTTGTCTTATACGAAGAAAATATTCGGAGTAGAACGGATGAAAAGAATTACTAGAGTATATGTGTTTTTATTGGTATTCTAGTCAGAGTAAAACCTTAGAAGTAATGACGGGATTAAGTTATTTGTTCAATTTTTTTTTACAGATGGAAAATATCTAATGGAAGTCGATCGTGTTCTCAGACCTGGTGGGTTCTGGATCCTGTCCGGTCCTCCCATAAATTGGAGAACTTACTACCAAACCTGGAAGAGGTCAAAGGAAGAACTTGCAGAAGAACAAAGAAACCTTGAAGAGTTGGCTGAAAGTCTATGCTGGGAGAAGAAGTATGAAAAAGGTGATATTGCCATCTGGAGGAAGAAAACGAACTCTGCTGCTTGTAGCAAGAGGTCTGCTGATTTCTGTGATGCTACTGATTTTGATGACGTCTGGTGAGTTGTTTTACATTTAAGTTTGGAAGATTTTGATTGACTTTGTATCGCATATTCATCGAATTGGTAGGTTTAGTGTAAGTATCATGCACAAAGTTAGGGCAACTCGTTCACGGGTGTACATCTTACTGCCCATTGTTTGATGTTTAATTATTCAAAATAAAGTATTGTGTACCGTCTCGATTTGTCCTTGATGTTTGCGTTCTTATACTTGACTGCAACTTATATTATAGGTACAAGAGTATGAAGACTTGCGTAACTCCATACCCGGAGGTTTCAAGTCCAAATGAAGTAGCTGGGGGAAAATTGAAGAAGTTTCCTGCTAGGCTTTTGGCAGTTCCTCCCAGAATATCTCAAGGATCTGTTCCAGGGGTCACAGAGGAATCTTATCAAGAGGACAACAGACTTTGGAAAAAGCATGTTAATACCTACAAAAGGATTAATAAGTTAATTGGCTCCGAAAGATACCGAAACATTATGGATATGAATGCTGGCCTCGGAGGTTTTGCAGCAGCACTTGAATCACCAAAGTCATGGGTGATGAATGTTGTGCCCACCATTGCTGAGGAGAACACTCTAGGCGTTGTTTATGAGAGAGGTTTAATCGGGATATATCATGACTGGTACGTCCTTTGCGAGTCTTATATAGCAGGCATAAATTTCCTAGCACTTTATTCATTATGCCTTTCGTGAGAAATACTCTAGATTACAATACGAGAATCAGTTCTGCATATGTTATTTGAGGCCTTTATTCATAGCTAACATGTCGATCCTCCATGATTGCCAACATATGCATGTTCAAGGAATCAATCAAAAGAGCATGTTTTTCTTTCGTAAAATTATAGGTCATAAGAAACTAGTTTTTTTCCCCTTTTTCTCTCGAAGGTTATGGTTATTTTGATTAATGGGATTCTCCGTTTATTGGCATCTTGGAAGTAATATGTTTAATACTGTTTCAGGTGCGAAGCTTTCTCAACTTACCCACGAACATACGACCTTATTCATGCTAATGGTGTGTTCAGCTTGTACCTGAATAGGTAAGCTTCTACTCTGTGTATAACATCTGGTGCTCGCAATTGGGGGAATGCATATATAATCTTGTGATACTAAGAGCCCCATGTTATCATGCCTTGATGCAGATACATGGTAGCCTACAGAAATTTAGCATTGTGACTGTAATATACTGTGGGATTCTTTTATGTGTCCTGACCATATAAGCTGGCTGTATGAACAGGTGCAAAGCCGAAGACATTCTCTTAGAGATGGACCGAATTTTGCGTCCTGAAGGGGTAGTAATTATCCGGGATGAAGTCGAAGTTCTAAACAAGGTGAGGAGAATAGTCAGGGGCATGAGATGGAACACTAAAATGGTAGATCATGAGGATGGACCACTTGTCCCCGAAAAGATTCTTGTTGCCGTGAAACAGTATTGGGTTGCTAGCAGTAACAGCACATCCAGTGACGAATAGATCACCTAAAGCTATTTGTGACCTAAATGGATTGATGCAGACTTCATTTGTCAAGAAATGGGAATCAACTTGCTTCAAGGACCAGGTAATTGTGCTCCTTAGCCATTTGTTGTAAGTTAGTATTTATTTTTGATATTCTTATTGTAGCTTTAGTCATATCAGGATTCTGTACGAATTTTGTAATCCAAATTCTAATATTAATATATAAGCACAGCGTATAAAGATGTGCAAGTGAATCTGCATAGGATGTTTTGCACACTAAAGATGTGCAAGTAAATTCTAATATTAATATTTTATGTAATACGGGATGCCTGATGGGGGAAAATTAGAAGTCTGTACTGAAACAAGAGTCCTGTTGATTTGTTGACTTGCGGTCTGTTGATAATACTAATGAGAATTAAACAACAAAACTGAATCATTTTATTGATAAAACTAATGAGAATTAAACAACAAAAACTGAATTGGTAGCACTACAGGAGTCAGCAGACTTCTTGCTACAAGCAGCAGATTTCGTTTCTTATTTTGCATATAGAAACAGTGAGTAGTTATTTTAATTTGGGTTGCTGATCGTGATATAATATGTGGTAAACCAATTTCGTGATATGATTGTTGGATTTTAAAAAATGAAAAGGTTTAGGTTCTCGTGGGTTTTCTCCCATGGAGGCAGCTGATACATCTTGATATTTTGATACTTCGTCTACTGTATTGTGTTGCCTTCTTTGTCTACTGTATAGTTGAATATTAGACATCATCCTCGAAGACTGAAGATCGACAAAGACATTTGGAGAACTTCTGTGTTATGTATATGTGAAGACTGAAACCATTCTATTTTACTCAGTATCTTACCGTTCTATCTGTTGAGACTATGTCGTATAACTTCTAGTAGGTTTACAAAGAAGAAATTTTGAGTCAACCTTGTCTTGTTAAAAATCTCGAAATATGATCTTAGCATAGATGTTCAAACTTCAAAGGTCCTTAACAATATTAGTTCGAAACAACTTATTGTTTGAGAATTAATTTGTGGATCTATTGAAAATAGCGCATACAATTGATTTTATCATTTGGGAATGTTTCAAACATCATAAGAGAGAAATTCAGAACTTTTGTTATTTCTGCTCAGGGTAGGTTGGCAAACCAGTTTGCAAACCATAGATATATGAGTTTCAGAAATACAGGGAAGGTTTGCGAACCAGTTCGCAAACCACAAGTTCAGTTGGGAACAGTTTACGAACCTGGTTCACCAACCTTGGTGAACTGAATTTTTGGTGTTGGAATAAAAGGCTTGAGGTTGGCGAACCTGGTTGGCGAATTGTGTCCATTTTGAGTTCACAAACCGAGCACGGTTGGGGCGAACCCAGTTCGCGAACAACGTACATTTGAGTTCTCGAGCCAAGTAGGGTTGGCGAACTCGGTTCACGAACTGTAGCACCATGACTCGTGAAATTTAGCCTTACGGTTCACGAACCGTTTCACCAACGGTCCCAGTAGATTTAGCAGATGCTCACAAACTTATTTTTTTTAAATATGTTTAGCATTGGCGTGACTCTCTTGAACACTTCTAATACTTCATTGATCACGTGAGTACTTATGTGCGGGCATCATGATTAAAATCTTAAGTGTTTTTAATGAACATCAACTTGCTTATTGTTCACACGGCATATTTGCCAAAACCGAATAGTCATTGTACACGGTTCCAAAAACGAACTACAGTGTATATTCTTCTATTGTATTTTCAAGACCAAAAGTGCTTGCTTGATTTTCAAGTTATCTTAACTTGAATTCTAAGCAACCCTCAATATTGAAAAACTATAAATAGAGATGTTCTTTCAATTGGGAAATTCAATCTCTGACACTTTGTGTCATAGTTGATAGCTATACTCATCCTCTATGAACTTAGGTTTCCTCTTGAGAAACATAATTAGGTTTACCATCAAAAGACTTCGTATGGGGATTCGTGAAGACAAATCCGACTATCTTTACCTTGATAGTTCGTATATCCCGATCTTCTTTCATGTTATCGAGGTTTCATAATCTCTTTCAGGAAAGATAGATAAAAATCGCAAAGTTCTCTTCATCTTAGACTTTGTGATTCCTCGAGATAGATATGTGAAAAATTAATCTTAAGTGATCGTTTGAAGATTGTTCTTGAGAGGTGGTAAAATATCCAGGCTTCTCAACTAAGTGAGTGTATGTTCTGAATTATGAGGTTTGCTAGCTTTGTCTATTGCAAACAAATTTTGAAGCCTTGATCTTTGATCTAAAGGGAAATCAAATAAGCTTATCTGTTAGAGGCAGATTTGTATTAAAAGTTCTTGAGAATTTTGAAATATGAAAATAAAACATCCGACTCGTTAAAGAATCAAAATCATATTTCTCTTAATTCTTGTTTACATAAAAAATTATCGTCAATCAGGAGATAAGCGAGGTATTGGATTTGTTAAACATGGTCTGACTCATATTTCATCAAAAGGATCTAATAATGCATCACCACTTCTGTTGGTCCATATATGTTTTTGTGGTTCTTGTGATCATTACCAACATACTTGTAAGCTCTTAGACAAAAGTTAAAAGCTGCCAGTATTTTATAGAAAAAAGATGAAAAACTACTGTCCAATATTGAAAGACTTACAAAAGGCACGACAAGATATCTTAATCCAAGGAAAAATAATGTCAGTCTGGGAGCTTTCGCCTTAAAGTCAACCTCACCTTTCCAGTGGTTTCGATAGTGGATGTAGCCGACACATGACAAGTGACCTTTCATGGTTCGTGAATACAAACGATTTTAAGGGTGGACATGTGACTTTTGGAAATGAGAGTTGTTGCTACATTAGAAAAAAGGGGACGATCAAACTTCCATGATTACCTTAGATTCATGATGTTGTTTATGTCAAAGGTATGTCTGCTAATCTACTTTCTGTCAGTCAAATTTGTGAGAAATGCCATAAAGTTATCTTCAATGCTAAAGGATGTGAGATTGAAGAAAAGTCTGGAAAAATGACTTTTCATGGCATTCATGGCAAGAATAACTGTTATCTTCTTGATATTCAGTTTAATCTTTGTTGTAACTTAACTAAGGTGGAGTCTACGCATCTTTGGCATAAACGTTTTGGTCACATCAATTATCGCCTCCTTAGCAAGATAATTAATTTTTTTTTGTTAGAGGTGTACCCAAAATCAGTACCAAAGTGAATGGTGTATGTGGTGCTTGTCAAAAAGATAAACAAGCAAGAGTCACGTAACTCATCACAAAACATTTCCACCAAACCTCCACTTGATTTAATTCATCTGGATTTGTCTAGTCCAATCCAACAATCTACCATTGGAGGCAAGAAATATGCCTTTGTAATGGTTGATGATTACGCCAGATTCACTTGGGTGTCGTTCCTTGCTCATAAGAATGATACCCTGAGTGAATTTAAGATTATTATAAATAGAATCCAGAAGGAATAAGGTCACAAACTAAATAAAATTAGGAGCGATCGTTGAACAAAATTAATTTAAATATACTAACACATTTGAGTGCTATGACACCCTAGGTACAATTCAAAAATATTCCCCACCAGTAACTCTACAAGCTAATAGAGTGCAGAAAGAAAGAACCGAAATATCCTAGAAATGGCTCGGGTAATGCTCCATAACAAAAACTTACCTTAAATTTTTTTGGGGGAAGCTATATTTACGCCATGTTATTTAATCAACCGTGTTTACCCACTGTCATGAACCTTAAACGCTCCTAACGAGTTATGATATGGTAAGCAACCTAACTTGGGTTATCTCCGTGCGTTTTGAAGTAAGTGCTACATTCTCAAGGATCGAGAAATTTGATTCTAAAAGTGATGAAGGAATTTTTCTTGGCTATGCCTCTGATAGTCGTGGTTTCCGAGTATACAGTCTCACAATCAATGTCATGATGGAATCAACAAATGTTATTATTGATGATTTTAGCAACTTTCATCATGATACCTCTGATGCTGAGTTTCCTCCTATAAAGACGACTGCGAAAGTCAAAGAAGCACCAACGTCAGAAGAAGTTGTTCCAACGGTTTCTGACCATGACGACTCTAGTGACGAGGAGAAAATCCCTGACAAGGGTATCCAATCGAACATACCCCTGCTAAAAACTTATGGGTTCGTATGGATCATGATTTTAACAATATTATTGGGGTAACAAACTCCACTGCTAAGACACGAGGTTAGGTTCAAAATATATGCAGCTTTGCATGCTACCCCTCTCAAGTTGAGCCCAAGAATACTGATGAATCTCTGAATGATCCTTCTTGGGTTAGTGTTATGTATGATGAGCTAAATCAATTCAAGCGACAAGAATTTTGGAATCTTGTCCACTGTCCTCCCAATGTGAATATTATAGGTAGCTATTGGATATTTAAGAACAAGTCAGATGAAATTTGGAACGGTGGTTCGAAATAAAGCAAGACTTGTGGCTCAAGGATACTCACAGATCGAAGGTATAGACTTTGACGAAACCGTTTCTCTTGTTAGAGGCACTTATAGTATGTTCCCCAATATCCAAATAGATGTTATGCCTTAACAACATTCAATGCTCCGCATACCTCAACATCCAAACATATGCAACACTTCTAAGAAATACGCACACCAATCAACTCTCCTAAGACATCAGACAAATAACATCAAAGTGCAGCAGATCAGCAAGACAAAAGACCCTTCGTTGGAAAATCCACCGAAGACTATCACTTCCTTCAGGGGTAATGAAAAAAATGCAACATATGGATACGTATTCCAAATTAAATCCTAAGCTCAAACGGTCAATATTATGTTAAGGCATCAGGCCCAAGTTCAAGTCTAGGAGGAATACTAAAAAAATATGTAACTTAGCTAATGTATACATTGAAGAGCAACGTATCATTGAGGAATTTCCTCCCTCAATGGGTGCATTAGATTTAACAACTACATCCATTATTTGCGCCCTTTTTTTGTCTGTAGATCTCTCCAATTGTTTTAAAACAACCACTAAACACAAAATATAGATATGTAGAGTAAAGATAAGGTGAAAACAAAAGTTGTACATTATATCACATCTACTTTCTTATCAGTTCATATCATATTAAACACAATGAAAATTGAACTTTTCATCTGAGAATTAGGTGAAAATTGGATATTTTACATGAGAGTATGTTAGAGCACTGCTCGGTCGAACTCGCAAGCATTGCTATCTCAAGCATGTTTGTCAAGTTTAGTTGTCAAAACTATAAGTCTTGATTTCTAGTCTACTTATATCTAAGTCTCGGATTAGGAAAAGTGTAGTTGAGCATTAGACTTCACGTTGTTCATCGATTGAAGACGAAGAACTACTAAGGGGAGCTTGTGGAAATTCATTAACAAAAGGTATGTGGAGACTTGAACTCATCTATCACTCAAAAGAATATCTACTCTATCTCCTATTTGAGACAAAAATCGTATAGCTATATAGACTTTAATTATACACATTTGATATTTCGAGCTGAGTTTAGATCATTTACATATTTCTCAAAATATGTGTTAGTAAGATTTCGCTTTAACCAAGTTTATCTTATATTCTTAATGAAAGTCAAAAGATGATCATGTAAAAATCACCTTGTAACATCTTACATGATTCGTGTGAGACAATCAATTGATGTAGACTCAGAATGTTTCGTGTTGATCATTCGATCACTTGAAAATTTCTTTGAAGTTAATAGTTTGTGTGAGATAGATATTGTCGTCTTCCAAGAATGTTTCCATGATTGAAATGGGAGTTTAGAACGATTAACCATGATTGGATATAAACACAGTTTGCGAACTTGCATATATGTAGTCCAAGACCGGCAATCGCGTACTGGTTGGTCAGGTGAAGTCCGGGAGCTATAGTATGCATACCCGTATGCGTACTGGCGAAGTCAGTTGAAGTCCGAGAACTTCAGTATGCGTACCCGTACGCGCACTATATTCAACTGAGTTCGTATGTGAACGATATCATGCGTACCCATTTGCATACTGGCGAACACAGTCCAAGTTCGGCTACTTAGGTTTGCGTACCCATTTGCATACTTGAGTAGGTTATGTTCTAAAATCGGTTTGTTCATGAACTAATACATATATATATATATATATATATATATATATATATATTAGGGAATGCAATCTTTTGAAAACCATGACTATAATGTTCATGAATTGATTCGAGTTAATCAAAACCGATTTTGTTTCAATTGTGTCTTGTATACTTCTATGAGAATATAAACAATTGAACAACTCTATAACTAGTTTCATTTGAGTCATTTGAATTAGTTATGGTTAAGATGAATATGGTTGATATGAAAGTGTTCATATGGCTAACTTCGGTTAACTATTGTTGAGCCAACAAAGGTGCATACGTTTAGGAACGGTTACTCATATCTAAATGAAGTCACTTTTCATTTGTGTGTAACAAGCTAAGTTCGATCTAATGGTTGAAAGATATTAGCTTGAGATTAATCAGGTTTTCATCTAACGGTGAATATTGAATGCTTTGTTACCAAGGTAGCATTGATTGCAAACCCTGATTTGAAGACTATATAAGGGAGAACTCTAGCAACTGGGAAACCTGGATAATCCCCACACCTCATGTGTGGTACTAGTTGTGACTAGAGTCGATTCTCCTTTAACCTTAGGTTTTTTTCCAAAACCATGTAGGTTAACGACTTGAAGACTTCACTGGGATTGTGAAGCCAGACCTTTGGTTTTCTATCGTGATTAAGTATTATCTTCTTTAAGATTGGCTCGAGATTTAATATCCGCTATGCAAGATAAAAATTAGTCACAAACATCTTCGTATCATCGTTTGTGATTCCATAATATCTTGTTTCGCTACCATACAATTAAGATTATTGTGAGGTGATTGATATTTCTAGGATGTTCTTCGGGAATATTAGTCCGGTATATCAATTGGTTTCTGTTCACCTTGATTTATCAAAAGATAGAACAAAACTCATAGGTATATCTATGGGAGACATATTTATCTATTCAATAGGCTTTTCTGCGTGAGACATATTGGTTTATCAAGTCTTCGACTTTGGGTCGTAGCAACTCTTAGTTGTGGGTGAGATCAGCTAAGAGAATCAAGTGCACAGAATCCAGCGTGGTTCTAGAGGCATAAGGAACACGATTGTACCTTGATCAGTATGATATTGGTTAGGGCTCAACTAAATTCCAGTCTGAAGTTAACTTGGAGTAGGCTAGTGTATGTAGCGGCTTAATATAGTGTGGTGTTCAAATCTGGATTAGGTCCCAGGATTTTTTTGCATTTGCGATTTCCTCGTTAACAAAATTTCTGGTGTCTGTGTTATTTCTTTTCCGCATTAGATTGGTTTATATAATTGAAATATCACAGGTTGTGCGTAAGTTCAATCAATTGTGAATCCAACCTTTGGTTATTGATTAAATTTACCGACACTTTGATATTAGATTTTGATACCATCCAAGTTATTTCTTATATTCAATCGGGCTCGCAAATTCCTATTTGTTTGATTACAGATTGAATTGAGAAATAAAGATATAACTCTTGAATGTACTTTTCTTAAGATTGAGTCTGACTGTCTAGTTGATTCTCTTGAAAGTATATTGGAGTTTGTACATACATATTTCTAAGCGAAATGTTGGGTGTGGTTGTTAGACCCCCGATTTTTCAATTGGTATCAGAGCAGGCAAACACGTTTAAGACCTCATAAGTCTGTGTTTATAGCGATCCGACTCTATAGACAGAAGTGTTATCTCTATAAACGTACCGCCATTCTTCGATGACTCGAATTACTTATGGTGGAAATTTTTTATGCGTGCCTTTTTTTCAAGCGCGTGATTTTCAATCATGGATTTATGTTGTTAATGGCTACAATCCTCCGGTTGTTACAGAAGGCAATGTAACTATTCCAAAGGATATTGATGATTATGATGCTGTCGAGATTCTTGTCTCAAAGAAAAATTCTGACGGATTGAATGCAATCATCCATGCAATTACCCCAGATCTTCAGCACCATGTGACTACGTACAGTCGGTCCAAAGATGCGTGGGATATCTTAGAAACCGTATTTGAAGGGAATACATGTGATAAAGAAGCTAGCCTCCAAAACCTAAATTCTGATTGGGAAAACTTTCGTATGGAAGATGAAGATTCATTTGATGAGTTTCTGAAATTGTTAATGCATCCTTGGCGTTTGCTAAGACTATTCCTGAAAAGGATATTGTGATGAAGATTCTCAGATCATTGCCATCTAGATATGATTCTAAGAAACATGCCATCGTTGAAGGAAATAACCTTGATACGCTTTCCAGAAATACTCTTGTTGGAAAGTTAAAAATATTTTATATTGATCAGAACACAGTCTGAACATCTGCGTTCAATGCTGTGACCAACACAAGCGAATCTTCTAGCTTGTATTGGGATGATGAATGTTGTTCCAATCATGTTGATTTTGATAAATCACTGATTACACAAAAGATGAAGGATATTGTAAAAAGAATCAAAAGATGTGAGAAAAGTCTCTCCCTGGTTAATGCTTCAGATGATTCAATACAAGAAAAATTATCCCAGGTTGTCAATATCTTGCATACTTCTAATGTGTGCAATGAATTTTCAGCTCTCGGAGCAGAAACTTCTTCCTACTCAAATTCTGATTCAGAGTTTGAGTCTGACACTGAGATTTTTGAATTCTTGGATAAGTGTGAAGAAATTGAACAAGAAAATCTCCAACTAAAGGTGTCGTTGGAGAATCTTGAATCATCACTTCAGGTAAAAAATCTTGGGATAGATTGTCTTAATGATGAATTCACCAGGACCCTGTATATGAAGGAAAAAAAGATTAATACTCTTAAGTGTGACCTGCAAAGGTTGTCTGGAAGTTCTTCCAAAATCTCAGCAACGTTATTTGGTCAGAAGTCTTTTGGAAACACAAATGGTTTAGGGTTCAAAAGCAAAACTGTGAGCACAAACAACTCTTTTGTTCCAGCCGGTTTTGGAATAATTGATGATGGATGTTGTGATAAACATGAGGCAAGTAAGCAAGACAATAAATCTTCCTTGATTTTTTCATTTTGCGAAAATGCAAATCATGTCCAGAATAAGTGTTGGAAATTAAATAGGAACAACAAAAAGATTGACAAACTTCAAAATGACATGCAAAGAATGAATCCGGCCTTGGGTAATCAACATGGTACTCCTGAAGACATGAAGAAATCTAAAAGAACCAGATTCATACGAGCTAAGAAGTCTGTTTATACAACAAACCTTGATAAGTTGTGATAAAATATATGAGCATTCGGCTCACTCCGTCATTATCTAATACTAGTGACGTCTGCATCCTCATCTTTAACTTGAGAAAAATGAGGATTGCATCAAGGTTGCTCAAGTATTGTATATTTTTTTTTTATATATTAAGAAAATCTTCTTAGTTAAAATAGATAATGGATCTTAAACCATAAAAGACTTTTTCAATGTTCTTTTAGGGTTTGGATGTCCATTGGTCTATTCATATTCATTTGTGATCAAAATGCCCTTCACTTCTCTTATCTTTGAAAGATACAGTTTCATGGCTCCTGTAACAAGATGTACCACAAAAAGGGATGAAGTTGAAGCAGTTAATGTGTATCTTTGTGAAGGAATCATTTCCTCAAGAAAGAAGAAGGATAGATCTACAAATGATGAAGAAGGTTCTTCCTCTAAATGCCTCTTGTCTGTTTGTCATTTTGATAATAACTTTAGAGGTATGGTGAAGGATTTCATCAACAAAAGAAATGATTTAAAATCTCAAATCATTTTATCTTTAGAAAAGATAGCTCACTATGAATGTATGTTTTCTCTAACAAAGAACACCTTGTGTGGACTAAAAAGAGAATTTAGTGAGTTAACTGATATTTCTGAAGATTTGAAGGAACTGAACGATTCCATAATCAATGGGTTTTTCAATAATGAGAAGGAATTCTCCGTAGATGCTCTGAGAAAGCTCTACGATATCTAGATAACTTCTTATGAGAATTTATTCTTGTGTTTTAAGAAGGATAACTAGGGTTTGGAATAACAATTATTTTGAGTACACATAACTATTGCCAACGCTTTTCATCTTGTAATGTTTTTAGATTTATTTATTTAAATTCTAAAGTTTATCTTGAAGATGATTTTGCAGTATTAATCTTTATTGGCTTCATATATTGCAAAAATTGTTATGGGATATGAGTGTTTACGCCCGTGAACTAGGATTGTCCAAATATTGATGAAAGATAGGATGAACTTTTGATCGGAAAGATTAAGTCTATTATATGTCTTTATGCAAATATTGATGAAAAATAGAATGAATCTTTGAATATTCCGCAGTATTGATCTTTCCAGGATCCACTTCTATGTGAAAGTATTGTGTGGCTCCATAAGTTCTTTTATGTTGAGAATTTCCGATTAAATTAATCATGGGTTCTCTTGTGATTAATTTAATTGAGTTTCCTGGATACAAATTCATGTTTCATGTGATTTGTTAATATCCAAAGAAATCCTTCTTTTATTGCAAAAGTAAGGTCGGTCTTGTTTTTCTTTCGGGAATGACATTTTATGGGGTAGAGTTCTTAATTGAACTTGTGCTTAATTGCCAAATCTTTGTGGGGAGTGCGGCTGTGGAATATTGTAGGAGTTTTCTTGTATCTTTATTAGCTCTTTGATGAATGCATTTAATTTCGACTATATGATTGCATCTAAACAAAGTTGATATGTTTTGTTTTGGTCATGAAGTATCTCCATAAGAATTTCATTAGGATCCCACTAGTTTTCGTACCTTTGCCAATTTATATTGACAAAAAAGGGGAGAATTAAGGTGTAGTTCACACTACAAATACATATGGTTTACAGATCATTATGTAAGGGAGAGTGGTTTTCATGTGAGATGAAGTATTGACTAAGTGGGAGTGATACATATCACCATAGTATTGTTGTCAAAGTTGTAATACAATTGGACTTTGATGATGTGTAATAATACTATGACACTGTATAACAATGATTGAGAGCAACTGTTTTCTCATTGTTATAGCTACGGATCTTCAACAACTATGATGTTAAGTGAACACGTTCAGAATCACTGGAGTACTTGGAAGTGACGAAGATTCCGAGTAATGTTGAAGAACCAAGGAAATAAAGCATTTGGATGAGAAGCTACAAAGTTTAATTATTTTGTAATCCACATGTATTGATAGTTTTTTCACTAAAATTGACAAAAGGGGAGACTGTTAGAGAACTGCTCGGTCGAACGCGCAAGCGTTGCTATCTCAAGCTTGTTTGTCAAAACTATAAGTCTTGATTTCTAGTCTACTTATAGCTATGTCTCGGATTAGGAAAGAATGTGTAGTTGAGCTTTAGACTTCATGGCATTCATCAATTGAAGACGAAGAACTACTAAGGGGAGCTTGTGGAACTTCATCAACATAAGGTATGTGGAGAGTTGAAATCATGAACTAACACATTTATATATTAAGGAATGCAATCTTTTGAAAACCGTGGCTATAATGTTCATGAATTGATTCGAGTGAATCAAAATCTATTTTCCTTCAATTGTGTCTTGTATACTTCTATGAATATATAAACAACTGAACAACTCTAGAACTAGTTTCATTTGAGTCATTTGAACTAGTTATGGTTAAGATGAATAAGGTTGATATGAAAGTGTTCATATGGCTAATTTTGGTTAAATATTGATGAGCCAACAAGATGCACACATTTAGGTACAGTTACTCAAATCTAAATGAAGTCACTTTTCATTTGTGTGTAACAAGTTAACTTCGATCTAATAGTTGAAAGATATTAGCTTGAGTCTAATCATGTTTTCATCTAACGGTGAATATTGAATGCTTTGTTACCAAGGTAACATTGATTGCAAACCCTGATTTGAAGACTATATAAGGGAGAACTCTAGCAACTGGGAAACCAAATCTCCACACCTCAAGTGTGATATTAGTTCTGACTAGAGTCGATTCTCCTTTAACCTTAGGTTTTTTAAAAAACCCTGTAGGTTAACAACTTAAAGAATTCAATGGGATTGTGAAGCCAGACCCAACTATTTTCTATGTAGTTGCATGTTCTGATCTTGCTGTTTTCTATCGTATTGAGTAATATCTTCTTTAAGATTTGCTCGAGATTTAATCTCCGATAGGCAAGATAAAAAGTAGTCACAAACATCTTCGTCTCATCATTTGTGATTCCACAATATCTTGTTTCGCTACTATACGATTAAGATTATTGTGAGGTGGTTGATATTTCTAGAATGTTCTTCGGAAATATAAGTCCGGTATATCAATTGGTTTATGTTCACCTGGATTTATCAAAAGACGGAACAAAACTCATAGGTATATCTGTCGGAGACAGATTTATCTATTTAATAGACTTTTCTATGTGAGACATACTGGTTTATCAAGTCTTCGACTTTGGGTCGTAGCAACTCTTAGTTGTGGGTGAGATCAGTTAAGGGAATCAAGTGCGAAGAATCCGAGTGGTTCTAGAGGCGTAAGGAACGTGGTTGTACCCTGATCAGTGTGAGATTGGTTATGGCTCAACTACATTCCATGTGAGGGTAAATTACCCGATGACCACGTGTAGACATCCCAAGGGATGGTTTCATGATGAGATGATAAGGCAGGAGCACTGAATCATACTCCGAAAAGCTGAGTTTATCTGAATCGAGATGCCTGCTACAAGGTCACATGAATGACGCGTGTAAGGAGTGGTCTAATCCGCTCAGATGGTCAAGTCTAAAAATAAGGACTGCATTTAATGAAGGATAAGAAGATACATGGTTGAATCTACATCGTGACAGAAGGCTCAGGCTATTTATATTATGACCCCGATATGATACAGAACGAGGTTCTCCAAGGAAGTGCTACACGATGACGAGCAGAGCGAGACATCTCGGGAGGAGAACCAAGCAATCCATCACGAGGGATACTATAGGGTCTGTCCGAAGCAGCGAAGATGATGTACGATAGCTCCACCACCTCGGCGAGGCCATACCTTCACGAGTTTTATATGTCTATAAATACCAGTCCATGAAGAAGGAGATGGACAACTTATGTAATGTTAGATGGTCTTTCTACAAAGAATTCCTGAGTGAGATCTAGATAGGGAGAGAGTAAGGAATCTAAGTGATATATGTAGCTCTTTCAAGGGTAAGACCTATAATCAATAAAGAATACATCTTCTTTCCCGTGGACGTAGGTCTTGATGGCCGAACCACATTATATACTTGTGTCAATCTTTACTTTTATGTTCTTTACATCTTGTTTATCTTTGAATCTTGAATGTTTAGGTAGTTTATAGCCTTTATATTTACTTGGGTGTAGTCATCAGAAAAGATGCAACTACATTTTTTCGCTAGAAACAGGGAGGTATGAAGATCTATTCTACCTCCCTAGTAACAACTCTATATTGTTTTCAGAATCTCCTTGAGAGAAATGGATTTCATACCACCGTGTATAAGTATACCGAATTTCATGAGTAGATCTCGGACTCAGCACGATCTACAGGATCAGTGGAGTTCTGAAGACCCTGATACTCAACAGATCTACACTTTTTTAGTTAATTTTCTTTAAGTTTTCTATTATTTCAAGATATCTTGTATCTTCCCCAAGACGCTCAAGAAATTTCAAGATCGTGGTGAAAATGGAGTTTCAAACACTTCGTCACTTAAACGATCTCCTCTATGAAAGGGCTGGGACGAATTTTTTATCCAGTAAACTTCATAAGAGAAGATATTGTCCTATGAAAGTTGAAAAAAAGGCAAGATTTTCATGATGTTCTTCATCTTCTAAGAAACTCAAGATAACCCACAATCTTCTTCCTAGAAATCTAACTCTAAATTAAGGGGAAGGGTTAATGAGTACATAATCATTCATCAAACTCAAAGGTTTAAAGATGATGAGAAAGATTTCGTAAAATGGGAAGATATGC
Organism: Papaver somniferum; assembly: GCF_003573695.1. Classification (NCBI taxonomy): domain Eukaryota; kingdom Viridiplantae; phylum Streptophyta; class Magnoliopsida; order Ranunculales; family Papaveraceae; genus Papaver; species Papaver somniferum. The sequence continues at coordinate 92,857,439 of NC_039365.1, read as the reverse complement.
TCAATTGTCATGATTTTTTCCCAGCAAAGGTATGATGTGTAGGAGGAGGTATTTTTCTCGGAAAGACAGACAAAAAAAACACCTTTCTTCCTTCATTAAAACTTTATGCAAATAGGGAATGTTTTGACATCTTCGCATGTCTCCAAAATTTAATGTAAAGTCTTCCTGTACTAAATTATCCAGCCTGAACTACGACAGTAATTGCACGTGACCTGCAAATCTAGGGTCCCACTTTTCTGAAAGAAGAGACAAATTAAGTATTATTGCATATATCTCATGTAAGGAAATGGTGACGAGACGATCTACTCATGCAAGCCGAGGCGAAACTGGTGGAATCCACCAAGAAGGACTAGACGAAATGGATCTAGGCAAGACGATGCACAACGGTGCACTCCCAGGAGAGGGACAACCGGATAATCAATATCGGAAGGGGTTAGCAAATAACTCCAGCTCTGACAAAGAGGGAAACCCATTCGAAGGACAAGACGATATCCATCTAACTCAACCAGGAGGGTTTAACGGTTTTCCAGGTAAACAATGAACTATGAGACGAAGAAGGACGATCCTTCTAACCATGGTAATACCGTTGCGACCATCGCAACCATCATGAAAGCACAAGATGCGCATGATGAGAGAATGAAAAAACTAGAAATACGTAACAGGAGGCTCGAGCGGAAAAACCGCAAGCTGAAACGAAGGGGAAAAAAGAGAGCACCGCTCTCTACCATAGAGGAGGCCCCCGAGGAGGAGAATCCTTTCGAAAACTTACAAGATGACGAGAGAGTCGATATCCCTGACACATCAAACGAGGAAACAATGGATCGCTTTCCCAAGGGGAGCCGAGGTATTCCAAACCAGGAGGACTGCTCGTCTGAAGGATAGTCCGATGTCGATCCTAAACATAGACGAGAGAAGAATATAGGAAAAGAAGTTAAAATTGACTACAAGGCCGAGAACCTCGCAGCCACCAACCCCAAGCGAGGAGAGACTTCAAAGTCAACCCGCTCTAAGATTGTATCGTATGACGAACAATCATATGGAGATTCAGGGCGACCCAAATATCACCGTCAAGAAATTTCTTTCTCACCCGAGAGAGCGCAAGAGAGAAAAAAGAAAGCCGAAACGAGGCACATAGACGATAAATTACAAGTCCGACTATGTCAACTCGAAGCGATGTGCAGAGAGGCCACAGGGAGACAAGAAGGCAAAAAGTTGGCAGAAGTAATGCAGGAGGATGGACTATCCCCCTTGTCTAGAAATTTACTAACGCAACCATTTCCAAGGAAGTGTTCGCTCCCGACGTTCACAACCCCATTTACTGGGATTGGGGATGCAATCGAGAACCTCAGAACTTACCGCATGACGCTAAACCAGTGGGGTCATTACGATGTGGTGATGTGTAGGTTCTTCCCAGCGAGTCTAAAAGACAATGCCCTAATGTGGTTCAAATTTTTTCCAAAACGATCGGTTAAGTCGTTTGCTCACCTATCTGAGCTGTTCTTAGAAACATACATTCATAACAGCAGAGTCAAACCGGAGATCGACATGCTGTTCCAGTTAGCTCGGGGACCAAATGAGTCACTCAGCTCTCTGGTAAATCGCTGGAGAAAATTATGTGTCGAGATCGGAAAAGTCCCAGAGGCCTACGCGATCTCGGGCTTCAAAAACAGTCTGAGAAAGACATACCCAATATTTGTCCGCATGTATGAAACCATGCCACCATGCCTAGGAAAACTGAGAGAAATTCAGGAGGACTACGTAGCCCTTGAGGAACTCCAATACGGAACCTTTGACAAACTAGTCAAGGGAACCAATAGAGGGGCCAATGTGGTAGAACCGCAGAATCCTCAGACGCCAGCCCAAGGAGCAGGGCGACCCAACAACGGGTCCACTCAATTCGATAAACATCAAAGTGGAGGATGGAAAGGGCAAGATCAAGGCCCAGCAAAATAAAGAAAAGTTTGTAGACCCAGTTGAGATCTTCAAGAAGGTCGACGGAAAATACAAAATTACTTATCCATGGAACAAAGGACAGAAGCCCGAGAGGTCTAAAAACAAAACTGATTTTTGTGAGTTCCATCAGTTCCATAGCCACACGACAGACTCGTGCAGAGATCTGAAAAGGATGGTGCAAGATATGATAGACGGAGGGAAGCTCCAGGAGTACATCGCGCAACCAGCGACCTAACCAGCCATGGGGGCACCCGTGCATTGTGTGGAAATCCCCCGTGAGGCTCAGTACTTAGGGTGCAATACGATATCGCACTCGGCCATCATATCCCCCACACCTGAAGGAAATATCGTAGGAAGAATTCATAAACGAAACTTCAAAGGTGACGAAGTTTTCAATGTGGCAAAAGAACTTCCCATGCAGGAGTGGATGAAACAATCCATCAGCTTCTCAGCCCTAGAGGCACCCGAAGGCGGAATTAACAACAACGATCCACTAGTGGTCACGATGGTTATCGCACTCCCAGAATATGAAGACGAGGGAGAAAAACCAAAGGTATTTCCATGGACAATGCCAAGAATATTGGTTGACGGAGGAAGCTCCGTTGAGATCTTGTTTTATGAGACATTCAAACAGACGGGCCTTAGAGATGAATGCCTCATACCGTCTACAAATAATGTATTGGGCTTCAATGTCTCATCCACTCGCTCTAAGGGGGTAGTAACCTTGGCAATTCGTGCGGGACAAATCCTCACCTTAACGACGTTCTGTGTCGTGGACGTACTATCACCATACACAGCAATTGTTAGGCGATCTTGGGTCCACAAGATCAAAAGAGTCGCCTCGACATATCACCAGAGACTGGGGTTTCCAACACCTGATGGAATCACAGAGATCATCAGAAACTTAGGCGAGTCTAAGTACTGTTACAACATGGACGTACAAAATGGTGAAAAAAGTAGGGCTGTCAATGGATGTTAACGTAACGGATATTGTCTCTTCCGCTGCCGCTGCCATTAAAAATTAGCGGATATCCGTTATCCGTTAAGTTCCGGCGGAAATAGGAAAATCAAAAACGTTGCCGTTACGTTGGATTTACCGGATAACGGATATTTATCCGTTACCATACGGTACAAACAGAAAATAGGCTAAAAACACATATCAGCTATTAAATCCAACAAAACAGGTTCTAAACATGCCACACACACACAAAAAACAGACATACAAATATTCAGATGTTCTAGGCTTCTAGCAAAAGAAAAAAACATGTATTTTGAAAAGAAAAAGACATCTCCATGACTCCATCTCCATTTGCTGCAACAAGCCAACAACTGCAAATGCATTCCTCCTCTAGGCTCCAGCTCCATATTCTCCACTGCCAGTGCCAAGTGCCAACTGTATCTGCAACTGCATCTGCAACTGCAAGTGCATTCCTTCCACCTTGCTCCTTAGTCCTGAACTTCTGCATTTTGAAAGGAAAATCAAAAGTGTTAGACATTTTAAGCTGGAAGTGTCATTGTCAGTGCAATAAGCATCTAAATTGCAAATAAAAGATTAAGATGTAAGGAAACTTACCAGTAACACAACTATCACTGTCATTGACAGTGATATCTGGCATCCAATCACCCAAACAAAGCAATGCTTCAACAAGTTCTGGAGCTAATGAACTCCTGTGAGATGTGAGAACCCTGCCACCAAACTCATGATGTCTTCCCTAACTGTATTCCTAGTGTAAAGCTTAGCAGTAGGATTTAGAGACTTAACAAACTCTCTGAAATAAGGATGCTCAACTATAATGATTGGATAACTATGTTTAGCAATCATTTTGGCAACTAGTATCCTAGTAGCAACAACATCATACTTCCAATTAGCTAACTTGGTTTGAGCATTACCTGTTTTGACAGAAGTGATCTTCTTTTGTCCTTTCTGATTCTCAGGCTTTTCCATGCAGATTCTAGCATGGTAATGCAAGCGGTTGGTTCCTTGTTTACTGGGAGCAGGTATCTTTTTATGACAATGCTTGCATTCAGCCATAAGTATCCCAACATGGCAACATCCTTCCCTTTTACTATCTTATTTCCAATTTTCCTATCAAAATCAACCCACACATCAGACCATACTGAGCGCAGTTTTTTCTTCTGTTCAGCTATAACTGGGTCTTCATCTACTTCTACATCTTCTTCTCTAGGACGAATTGCAGGTGTAACAGAAGCAGGTGTTGAATTAATTCCAGAACCTTCAACTTGGTTGGATGCAGCAGCAGGTAAATGTGATGCAACTGACAATGAGAGATTCTGTGAAGACCCAACATCGTTTGATGCTCCTCTTTCGCTTTGGGACATGATTAATTTCACAATTTTGAAATTATGAACCCTAATTTCAGAAACCCTAATTCCTAAATTGAAAAACTGAGTAAGATTGAAATTAAACTCACAGGAAATTAAAGAAGAAAATACTAATTTCGAATCACTAATCACACTCACACAAGATTTCTATAGAGAAAACGATGATTTCTCTCTTTTTCTCTCTGTTGAAACTGAAGTGAAGAAGAAGAGAATGAACTGAATTCATTCGAGTTTCGACGATACACAAACACAATACAAGTGAAAAAATTTACACGTGCAATACGCACGTTAGCGAATAACGGAACTAAACCTAACGGAAATGCACGGTTCCACTACCGTTACGTTAAGAAGGGATTGTCCGTTAACTTAGTATCGGATATCCTTTTACCGCTATGTCGGACGGTAGCGGTAACGACTAATGGATTATCGGTATCGGCTAACGGAAAATCGGTATCCATTGACAGGCCTAGAAAAAAGGATCAATTTCTCTAAAGCAAAGAAGAAAAGAGCCAAGAATGCTAAGATCCAGGCCAAAATTGACGAATACATCGCATCCACGAACGAAGCAAGGCGATCAGGCAGTGTGCTAACCTCAGACAATGTTCCAAACTCGAACTCACCGATGAGGTCCATACAGAACCTCTCCGATATCGGGGAACTAAGGTCAAACTTCTCAGCCTCAGATCCCACAAAAAGAGGTCAACATCAGAACACTCGAAAACCCGGGTATGGTTAGGATTGGAACTCTCCTCGACCAAGAGGAAGAAGAAAAATTAGTGCAAATACTAAAGGAATACTACAAAAGCCCGACCCGGGCGAAAACCGTTACATCTACCTGTCAGCAACTAACACCTCGATTGGTGCGCTGCTAACTCAGATAGATAAAGAAGTAGAAAAACCCATTTACTTCATCAATAAGACTCTGACATCCGCGGAGAATAATTACTCCAAGATCGAAAAGATTGTACTGTCTTTAGTTTATGCGACACAAAAGCTCCGATAGAGTCTGTACTAGACCATGCCGATAGAGCAGGAAGAATCTCCAAATGGGGGGCACAAATCAAACAATTTGGGGTGAAATATCAAGCCCAAAAAGCAATAAAAATCCAAGTGGTTGCAGATTTCCTAGTTGATTTCCTTTTAGACGATGCCGATGAAATCGAAGAAATCTCTGAAATGGAGGACGAGCTATAAGATCCTCCTGAGCTACTTCGCTCAGAGAACCCAAGGCGATGGGAAGTCTTTGTAGACGAGTCATGCAATTCAGAAGGATCTGGCATCGGAATGGTCTTTACGACCCCGACAGGCCGAAAGATCGTTTACAGCTTAAGGTTAGAATTCCACGCTATTAATAACATAGCCGAATACGAGGTAGTCATACATTCCCTCCACGTGATAATCGTCCTCGATATTACTGAAGTGAGACTCACGAGTGACTCACAGCTCGTCGTCCGACAGATAGATGGAATGTATCAAGCCTCGGACCCATGTTTACAACGATATCTCCAACTCGCCAAACACTATATCGAGCAGATACCAAACATCACGTTCTGACACTTAAAAAGGAGAAACAACATGCACACGATGCCATGGCGTTCATAGCCTCTATGCAATAGATCCGGAGGCTACGAACGTCAGAATCGAAAGGGTCATGCTTCCCTCCATACCCGTAGAAGGAGATATGAATTTTTTTAATGTAGACTCAATAAGCCAAGAAGAGGTCCTATCCGAGAAGATTGGAGAACACCAATCATGAGATATCTATCCAATGACGATCTCCCAAGCGACCAACAACTCGTACACAAAGTAATATCACGATCTGGGAATTACCAGCTCAGGGACGGAATTTTATACAAACAGTCATACCTGAGACCTCTATTAAGATGCCTTTCCTTTGCTGAAGGCCAAGAAATATGTGACTACTCGTTTTCCCGTAGTCTACGTAATGTGTACAGCTTAGAGGATCATATACTAAGTAGTATTGATGCCTTTATTGAAATGATGATGATTAGTAATAACTGGTATTCACGATCGCAATAATAACGAAGAACACAAATATAATGTAAAAGCTTCTGAGTTATCATGAGACACGAGAGATTACGTGGTTCGACTTTCGTCTACGTCCACGGGGTAATGAGTGATCGTTTTGTATTGAGTATGGTGGTTACAAATATCTTAAATGCTTCCCAAAGTAATAGAGAGAAATCAAGTTCAAGGATACTTAAGTTCCAAACATTAAATAGGTATAATCTTAAGACTAGATCTTATCTCCTAGATATTGAATGCCCTTAGTTTGTTGGTGAGGCTTGGTATTTATAGCCCCTTCTGCTCCAGGTATATCTTTACTGCCTATGGGTCCATCGTTCGCTAATATACCTTTCGTACCAATGGTACCTTGGTTCACCGCATGATTTCTCCAGTCGCACTCTGCCACCTCAGCTGACCCACGTTCCTTCGGGAACTTCCCAACCTTAGTACAGGTTATACCATCGTTCACCGCCAGCTTCTGCCAATCGGGTTCTGCCACACCTTCTCTCTTCACGTGCTTTGATTATGCGTGTAGATAAGAGATTTGTGCATTTAATACTGATTAGATGCGTCATCTGACTCTGTCTATTCGCCAGCTTCCTCCTTGTAGCCTAGGCTTTTACTCTTCTTATATCAACCGTCGAGGCATCCTTCCTTGGGACGGGATAAAGTAGATCTGTGAAGGTATCCTTTGTTACTCAGGATTCTCTGTCTAGCGAATGATTCACAGTTAAGTTTGTATGCAGCCACTAAGATCGTGACTCGTGCTCCACAGAATATTGGTATTCACAAAATACTAAAAGACATACACTATGGTTACACAGGGAACCATAGTGGAGGGAGATCCCTAGCTCACAAAGCGAGATTACAAGGATACTTTCGGCCTCGCATGAACGAGGACTCAAAGCAAATGGCTAAGTCATGCTTAGAATGTCAAAAAATTGGCAAAAGAAGGCACGCACCATCAATGGATTTAAAGTCCGTCCTAATCCCTTGGACATTTTCCAAATGGGGAGTCGACATCGTTGGACCCCTACGAACTGGCATAGGACAGAGAAACTACTTAATAGTTGCCACTGACTATTTCACCAAATGGGTAGAGGCCTCAGCCCTCATACACATTGGAGACCACGATGTCTTTAAGTTTCTCTTCGAACATATCATATATCGTTTCGGTATCCCAGCCACCATCGTATCAGACAATGGGGCCCAACTCCGAGGGAAAAATATTGATCTCCTTTTTAACTGTTTCAAAATAAGAAAGAACAAATACACCCCCATCTACCCAGAAACCAATGGCCAGGCAGAAGCCACTAACAAAACCATCGCTGACATGCTTAAAAAGAAGCTAGATGGGCATGAGGCTAGCTGGTGTGAGCAGTTGCATATCATTCTCTGGGCCTACCGGACCACAAGAAGAGAAGCAACGGGGATGACCCCCTTCGCCCTCACTTACGACACATAAGCGATCATACCAACCGAAGCAATGATCCCCACAACCAAAACCGAGGCATGGGATAAAAACCTAACCTCAGACATGATACTCTCCAATATAGACGATCTCGAGGAAAACCGAGAAATAACCCTACAAAGAATGGAAAATTACCATCGGAGGTTAGCCCGAGAATACAACAAGCATGTTCATCAGAGGCAATTCAAGGCGAAAAATTCTGGCGCGAGATCCCGCCATACCAGCGCGAGTCAGGAAAATTTGCTCCTATCTGGGAAGGACCACTAACAGTCATCACCAAGGCAGGCGATGGAGCATACAGATTGCTCAAACCAAATGGGGAAGAACTAGAACGCCCCTGGAATTTCAAATACCTCAAGCAATACAACGCTTAAACAACTTATCACTTAAGAAGACAAGTCAAAACAACGGCGCACAAAATCCTACTTGTAAAAGGTCATGAAACCTTACTTGAATGTACTAAGGGTTTATAAACCCTCTTTTGAGAATAATAAAACTACTCCTTTTGTGCACTTATTTTTATTTTTTGTTAATTTACACTTGTTAATTTTTTGTCTTATGATTTTTGCTCTAAGTTTTTTATTTCATTTTTCCTTCTTTCTTGCATTTTCATATAGCATAATCATGTCATATTTGCATTATAACAAAATCCCATCAAGATTATGGCACGATGCTAGCCACACCTTCCATTCCACAACGAATGATGCGGGTAAAATTACCTAAGCTGCACAAGACGGACACATACCTAAGGCAATGCCATCTAAACGAATGAAGCAAGATGAAGCTGGGGACACCCTAAGCCACCTAAGACGGACACATACCTAAGGTAATGCCATCACGATCATGAAATCTGATGATGTCATGTCATAACAGGAGATACCCATAATCAAGGCACTCACCTTCGGCTAAGGCGAGAATCACTTGACCGAGATATCGCCCTCCAAAACATGGTTAAGCAGAAAGTGACTCAAATATCCGATCACTCGACCAAGGGACAAGTGTAACCTAAATTGGACACTATTAAAAAGTCAAGCCCATGATGGCACCAGGCGAGAAAGGAAATATACTATACTCAACGTCCAACACTGTAAGAGATGCCTTATCCAATTAAGGAACTGATCACTCCTTGGCTTTGTCACCCATGATTGGACCAAGAATACGTATAAAAAAACCCCTAGATCAGAAAAAATAAACACAAAAGGCGAGATAGTTCAACAAGGAAAGCTATCATCCATTCGAATAAAATGTGCCAGTTACACGTGGGCATCTAACCCAAAGAACCTAAGGGGTTATCAAACAAAAAACAAGGGAGTATTACAATTATGCCTCACCAACACAGTGTCCATCCGAGCTGGGGAAACCTCTGTCAGGAGCAACTACATCCCCGATTGGGGAATTGGCGATTCCAATCTCGGATCGGCACAACCATCACGAGCAGGAGCATTCCCTTAATCTCCAACAACTTTGAACCGCCAGTAGCTTTCCCTCACTGCACAATAAACAACGGAGGATGCTAAGGCATAAAACAGGGGAAAGGTATATATATACATTTAAATATTAAGAAAATATTTTATACCTCAGTATCCTCAGCATCTCAGGCGATATACAACCACCAGACGAAAGCAAAAAAGTATTCGTTAGTTACTAAATAACAACTCACATAGCAGCAGGAAATGTTTCTAAGCCAAAACGGGTGAAAAAACACATGGCGCAAAGTGGTCCCAAGACCAATCGCTAGAAGAAACACTTTATATGAAGTGTTTCCAAGCTTGCCCGTGAAAAGAAATACAACGGCGAACACGAAATCTTCCAGCAAAAAGTTCAATACACTAGCAGATCTAGAAATTAGATTAAGAAAAACCGAAGTATTAAATAAATGAAAGGGCATACTAGCATGCTCAAGAAAACACGAATAAGCACCTCGTTACCATGGAGGACGGGGAGGAAAACGTTTTCTAGACATAAAAACTCCTATGAAGAAAGAAAGAGGGGCTTCGAACTCCACAAAAGGGATGAAGAGAATGAATTCTCCACCCCAAGAGGATTTTTATAGGAATAGAAATCCTCGAAAAACCAACCAATATTTCCTAACACAAGATGGTCAAGGCGTAGCAAACAAGACGATGGAAATCTCGAAGGACGACCATTAAAGAGAAAATATATTCTCTCTAGGCGCCTCAAATCCAACCGATAAGTACGCCTTTAAGATGCACACGTGGTGATAAAGACGGGGAAATTACGAAGTTTTTTTCCATCATGCCCTTGGAAAGTTGCAAAGAAAATGAGCAAAATGTGAGGGTAAATTACCCGATGGCCACGTGTCGACATATCAAAGGATGGTTTCATGATGAGATGATAAGGCAGGAGCACCGAATAATACTCCAAAAAGCTGAGTTTGTCTGAATCGAGACGCATGCTACAACGTCACATGAATGACGCGTGTAAGGAGTGGTCTAATCCGCTCAAACAGTCAAGTATAAAAAAAGGACTACATTGAATGAAGGATAAGAAGAGACATGGGTGAATCCACATCGTGACAGAAGGCTCGGGAGATCTATATTATGACCCAGAGATGATACATCATGAGGTTCTCCAAGGAAGTGCTACACTATGACGAGCAAAGCGAGACAACTCGGGAGGAGAACCAAGCAAGCCATCACGAGGGATAATATTAGGTCTGTCCGAAGCAGCGAAGACGATGTTTGATATCTCCACCACCTCGGCTAGGCCAGACCTTCACGAGTTTTATTTGTCTATAAATACCAGTCCATGTAGAAGGAGATGGACAACTTATGTAATGTTAGATGTTCTTTTTACAGAGAATTCCTGAGAGAGATCTAGATAGGGAGAGAGTAAGGAATCTAAGTGATATATGTAGCTCTTTCAAGGGTAAGACCTATAATCAATAAAGAATACATTTTCTTTCCCGTGGACATACGTCTTCATGGCTGAACCACGTTATATTCTTGTGTCAATCTTTACTTTTATGTTCTTTACATCTTGTTTATCTTTGAATCTTGAATGTTTAGGTAGTTTATAGCCTTTAGATTTACTTGTCATCAGAAAAGATCCAACCACATTCCAGTACGAAGTTAACTTGGAGTAGGCTAGTGTCTGTAGCGGATTAATACAGTGTGGTGTTCAAATCTGGCCTAGGTCCCGAGTTTTTGCTTCATTTGCGGTTTCCTCGTTAACAAAATTTCTGGTGTCTCTGTTATTTCTTTTCCGCATTATATTTGTTTATATAATTGAAATATCACAGGTTGTGCGTAAGTTCAATAAATTGTGAATCCAACATTTGGTTGTTGATTAAATTGATTGAAACTTGGATATTGGATTTTGATATCGTCCAAGTTATTTCTTATATTCAATCGGGCTCGCAAATTCCTATTTGTTTGATTGCGGATTGAATTGAGAAACAAAGATACAACTCTTGAATGTACTTTTCTTAAGATTGAGTCTGACTGTCTAGTTGATTCTCATGAAAGTATATTGGAGTTTTTCCATACAGATTTCTAAGCAAAATATTGGGTGTGGTTGTTAGACCCCCGCTTTTTCAGAATCAAATAAAAACTTGATTTTCACCATAGGGATTGCAGTTGAAAATTCCAGTTTTCATTCTTCATACTTTTTCACTTATAATTAAATCATAAAAATTATGAAGAAAGAAATTTTCATCACTGCAACCTATATCGACAAACCTTAAAAAAAAAAAAATCATATAAACAAAAAATCATATTAGTCATATTAACAAAAATCATAAAAACCACGTGAAAAAGTTAAATCAAACTATTAAGTAGACCTAAAAGATAAAAGTAAAAAGAATAAAATTCATTGCAATCATGGATCTTTATATGTGTGGAATAAAGAACAGAATATATTATTTTGTTAATTTTTTTTGAAAAGTGTTTTTTCCAAATATTTTTTTAGTAGATAAGGTACTAAGGGTATTTTTGTCATCCCAGTCATCCCAAACATGTTAACATAGAAAGTGAACTCAAAATTAGTGTAAAATTCTAATTTATGTTGATAATCTTATGTTACGGGCTCCTTGGACTGTATTGGTGGAGTTTCCTAAGCTTTTCCCAGCAGAAAAAACCTTGGTATAAAGACGCTCTTTCCCACCATGTTTGCTTTTAGTTGGGAAACTGCGGGCATGGATAACCATTGCCTATTTTCAAAAATTCAAAAACAGTTAATGGTTGTCCATTTTATTCGAACAAAACGGCTAATGGTTTCTTTTCTTTCGGAACGATCAACCGTTATCCACTTTCAGGAATGGAAAATGGACGATTATCAGTCGTTTTTTTTATCTTTTTACAATTATAAGAATTCTACATTAAAAATCTCAAATCAAAACGATGAAACAAAGATAAGTCCTTTGGTTCATCAGCGTACGCATAACAACAAGAAATGAATTCAATACCAATAAGGGTGAAGTGAACCAAACCAAATAATCAAAACTGAACCCAATGTCTGAAATAGGGGAAAGTAAAACCATGAAACCAAAATAATAAAAAATAATCCAATATCATCTACTAAATAAACTAGGAAAAAATATACAAATGAAAACATAATCTATTATGTTTAAAAAAAAATCAAATATGACTGATTAGAGGAAAAATCACATTGATCAAACAAAATGAAATGAGCTAGTAAAACTTACGGTCGTAAGAGAGAAAAGTGCACCAACCATGACGACGTTAGTCATATCGGAAGGAATCTTATTCTTCTAACAAAGAGATTGCAGTTGTCTCCTTGTTAGAATGTGAAAATCCATCGCTAGCGCTCTATCTTCTAAGAAAAAGTGCATCACGGAATGCAAAAATAAAAAGAAAAAGAAAGGAAAGCTTTTCTTACCAATTGTAGATGGTGAAATTTGGATAAAGAGAAAAAGTTTCATTCCAAGACCATAGGACAAAACTCAATTCTCATGGGAGATTCAACCCTTGGTCCTCAAGGTACCCATAGCCACGATTTCTAATATACGTCCCCACGAGATACTGCTGGTTTTGATGCCGTGACTCCTAGCGCACATCCTCGATGAGATATTGCTGGTCACATGGATTATGCAGAGCGTAAAACGTCCCCAATGGACTTATGGACCTGAATAACCATAACTTCAGCATGTCTTCGCGAGACGCAACTGATTTTGATGGCATGGTTAAAATCGAAGATTTATAACCTCCAAATGTTGTTAAACACTATTAATTCAATTAAAACCCGAATTGGTACTGAATCACTTCAAAACAAAAACTTGGAAAAACATGGTACATTCTTTTTTTTAAAATTTTTTTAAATTTTTTTAAACTTGGAAAAACATGGTACAATCTAATTTTTTAATTACATGTGCCAATACTACAACCCTGACATAGTTTTCCTTCCTGAGCCAAAAGCTCTGTTGTCTCGGATGGACTTTTTCTTTAAAAACTCAAGTTTCCATGACTGGTTCATAGTCCCCTCAGTTGGGATTGCCAAAGGACTAGTTATTGCCTGGCATAATAACATTCACATGAAACTTATTTCATCCAGATTTAATGTTTGCCATTTTGAATAAAAAATAAATGACATTGAAATTCTGATTACATGTGTATATGGAGCCATTGAAGTCGGCAATAAAATTGAACAATGGACCCACATTTCGGGCATAGCTCAAGAAGTCGACAAACCGTGGATTCTGATTGGAGACTTAAATGTTATTCTAGACCCAGACGAAAATCAAGGGGAGAATAAAGCGAGCTCTAGCAGCAAGTTTTTCATTATTCAGACAATCAACTCATTGTTCCAACCTGGTTTCTTTAAATCAAACTGGGAAACTTTTGGTATTGACATCACCAACACAGTCCAGGATTTTTTTAAATTCGGCGTTGTCAACCCGGACCTCAATTATTCTTTCATCACCCTTATACCTAAAATATCTACCCCACAAACTCCAAGCGATTTTAGGCCCATCAGCTTAAGCAATACGGTTTACAAATTAATCGCTAAAATTTTGGCGAACAGACTAAAGCCTATTCTTAATAAAATAATCTCCCCAAATCAATCAATCTTTCTCCCAGGTTTTCAAATTACCGATAACATTATAATCTTTCATGAACTCATCCACTCCATGAAAACCTCTAAGGAAAAAAAAAAAAAAAAAAGGGGTTTTATGGCTCTTAAATTAGACCACTCTAAGGCCTTTGATAGAGTGGAGTGGGCCTTCATCTCAAAGGCGCTTCTTGGTTTTGGCTTTAGTGAGAAGTGGGTTCATCTCATTTTCCAATGCATTTCTACAACTTTCTTCTCAATTCTTCTAAATGGATCTCCTGGCCCAAAATTCCATACTTCGAGAGGTTTAAGACAGGGTGACCTACTGTCTCCTTACATTTTTCTCATATGCATGGAAATATTATCATGACTCCTGGACAAAGCTATTGTTGATAGGAAAATCTCTAGGCTCAAAATCAATAAACATGCCCCAAACATCTCCCAACTATTCTTTGCCGACGATTGCCTTCTATTCACAAAAGCCAATTTAGTGGAGGCCAAAAATCTGCTAAATATTCTTTCGCTATCGAAGAGATCACTGGGAAAATGGTTAATCTCCAAAAATCTAGTGTGTATTTCAGTCCTCAGATACATCCCAAACACGGGAAAGTCATAGCTAAGATTCTAAAAGTCCCCTTGATGACGAAAAATGACAGATACCAGGGAACCCCACTTTTCTTTAACAAGAATAGAAAAGCAAATTTTGAGCCACTTCTTCAGAAATACTACTCCACTTTGCAAGGCTGGAAATTGAAACTTCTTTCTCAGGCAGGTAGAACAGTTTTAATTAAATCTATTCTGCAATCTTTTCCAACATATCAAATGCAAGTAATTGCTTTTCCAAAAGAGAGTCTTGATCAAATGGATCGAATTCAGAGAAACTTCTGGTGGAAAAAAGAAGGGCGGAAGAGACAAGGGGGTTTTATCACAGCCTGGGGAAGTATATGTAAGCCTATATCTCAAGGAGGTCTGATAGACACATTTTTGTGTCTAATTTTGTCTTCAATTTTTGTATTGCTGGTACTCGATTTTGTACTTATTATGGTGTTTTGTGTGTTTGTAGGTATTTTTGGAAAACAAACATTTTTGGAAAAATCGGCTCGAAAAGTTGATAAAAGCCCACCCATAGGACATTTGATATTCGGACCCCTATTTTGATAAGGGGTGTCCAGTGGATAAGGGGCACTCTGATTGCTATCTATACCCAAGCAGCTCGGATAAGGGGTGGCCCTCTTCAACAGTTCAAATTTATAAAAAGGCGGAAAATTTTGGTTTTAAGGCAACAGATTTAGGGTTGAAGATTTGAAGGTGTTCTACTGAGATTCAATGGCTGAAATTTTGTGGGTCTACTTCCTTGAGCTTAACAGAGATAGTAATGGTGTTTTGGATCGTATGGAATTTCCTGGCTAATCGAAACAAATGGTTGCAATCACCGGGAAATTTAAGGTTCAATATTTGGAGTTGTTAGAGGCAGACTCGATCGATCAAATTAATTGAGTTTCTTCTTAATGGATAGAAAGGGCTGACAATGATCTCAGATTCGTTTAGAATGGGTTGGATAATCTCCAATTGAACAAATATCAGTCTCAGGTTTACTTGGTTCTGGGAAGTTTTATATGGATTTTGGAATGGATTTGATGCAACTTAATCGCTGGAATTAATCGGTCTGGACTTGTTTGAGCTAAACAGGACTGGTAAGTCCTTCATATTCAAAATAATCTGGTTGTATCATCGATTGGAAAGGAACATGGGAGTACGTGTTTTATGGGATATATTTACGGGATTGCACACGATTTCGACGTGTAATGTTTGTGTTTGGAGTGTGATAAGCTGCAGCAGAAGCGTGTAGAAAAAAAATAAGGATACTTGACAGCAACCAGATCGCGTGAAAGAGCAAGAAAAATAAATTATTTCCCGCAAAAATCCGAGAAGTTATGGTGGAATATTTTGAAGTTAATGGGAAGATTTCTTCGCCAAGACTATAAGAGGCCAGTGGGAGCATATAGAAGGGCTATCGAGAGTTTGGGGTAGAGTAGAGGCAGAAAATCACGCTGCAGGAGGAGTTGCAGCAGTAGCAGGTGAAGAAGAAGGAAAAGTTGCAGACGACATCGCACAAGTGTCGTTCTGAAGAACGGGAAAAACAAACAGAAAATAACTGTCGCTGTTGAACAGTGTCTACGACAGTATCTTTGTAACAGTTAGGTTTAAATTGCAATAGCCTGCTTGTAACAGTGACGTCTGTAACACCATTACAACGTTGCAAATCTCTGTCTTATACAATTTCTTCAATAAAAACACCTTTTAGAGCTATGAAATAGTGTTTGAGTGTGTTTTTATCATGATGAGCTAAAACCCATCACTGGGACAAAGGAGGAAGATGCATTTCATCTATGTGGTAACTT
The DNA here is from genome assembly GCF_003573695.1 of Papaver somniferum. Taxonomy (NCBI): domain Eukaryota; kingdom Viridiplantae; phylum Streptophyta; class Magnoliopsida; order Ranunculales; family Papaveraceae; genus Papaver; species Papaver somniferum. Next base: position 92,841,212 of record NC_039365.1, on the reverse strand, counting down.
GAATTAATTCTTATTTATTTTTTGCATTGTTTATTAATTATTTTATGATTTTTATTGAATGATTGTTATTTCAAATGATGGGCCATGCTTAGATTAAATGATTTGATGACCTATGCTTTAGACTTACATTCATTACTTTTAAAAAATCTATCATGGCAAATATTAAGAGTTAATAAATTTTATTTGATCCATAATTATCATAAGATTAATTTCTGAACCGCATGAGTATGAAAAACAGTAAAATCTTAAGTCCCAGTAGCTCTTACTCTTGTTACACTCTTTTTCATATTTTTGTTAGTATTAATATTTTCTTTTATCAGGTATAAAATCACAATCTTCCCAAGTCCGAGAAACGAATTCCCTACTTATCACTGTAAAAACTACATCAGTTTTTGGCGCCGCTGCCAGGGACTGACCTTTAGGTTAGTTTTATATTTGTATTTTATTTTATTTTTATTTTCTTTGATTTTACTTCGGGTATAGTCTTGTCTTTGTTGTGCAGGTTATATTTCACATTTATTGTGGACTTGCCTGCAAAAAAGGTAAGTAGCGTACTCAAGATTTTATTTTTGTAAATAAGGTAGTATTATTTTTTAGCTTTTATTTATTTGTACATAATTAATTTATTTCTTTCTTTGTAAATATTTTATTTCATTCTTTTATTTTATTTTTATTAATTAAAAAAATACTGTGCACATACCAATTGCATTTTCGTCTGGCACCGATTTTAGGAAACCACGTGGTTTAGTATGGTGAACCCTCTGGGCGTTATCATCCGAAAAACCACAAACCTTAGCCTCGTACCATTGACCAGTCTCTGACTGTTGGTATATATTGCTAAAGGTAACCCGAACTTACCTAAATTAGTGAACCCCAGCATTTGCATGTGCACAATTTTTTGGTTACCACTAGCGGTTCTACTTGTGTATGCGCCGTTGGAAACGGGTAGGAGATAGACTTGAGGATAACGAACTCTTCAATTTGAGTCTGACCCGCTACACAGATTAAGGTGGTACTTCTAAGTTTTCCGATATGGTTAATGAAAATGATAATGAGGTCCCGGTAAAATTCCTTAGGGATCGGTTGAACCTGTCTAGAGTAATGCGTGACCCATGTATAGTTATACTAGCTTCTACGGTCCAATTTGATATTAGACCCGAGACAATTGGCATGCTTCGTACTTTTAGGGGGTTAGAGAATGAGAAACCGTATACCCATATAAGAGACTTTGAAATGATTTGCGACACGATGAATTATCCGAATGTATCCAAAGATGTGCTTAGGTTATGTTTGTTTCACTTCTCTCTCGATTATAAAGCCAAAGAGTAGTATCATTACATCCCTTCTAAAACAATTACCACGTGGGATGGTCTTGTAGAGGTATTTGTTAAAAAGTTCTACCCACACTATAAGACTATTGTTTTTTGGCAGTCTATCCAAGCCTTCAAGCAGAAATTAGGTAAAAAGCTTCATGATTATGTAAAAAGGTTTAGTGAATTGTTATACCAGTGCCCACATCACGGCTTTGAAAAAACCCACTTGGCCCAAATTTTGTATGAGAGCCTTGATAGTGAAACCCGTATGCAGGTAGAAACAATTAGTGGTGGAGAACTCACCCATCAGGACCCAGATGCTTGTTTTGACGAGTTCATTGAGTTAGCTGAGAAAACTAGGCAAGGGCTTCAATGAGAGAACCAGAAATACCTATAAATCATATCCATAAGGTTGATAAAGTTGATTATGGGTCTGATATTCTTAGGCGTCTAGAGGCCTTAGAAATGAATCAAAGATCACACCATGCTAGACACGAAAAGCAAGCCCATGCTCTTTATAACAACTCTAGGTTTGAAAACCGTCAGAGATTTGATCCATATTCAGATACCTATAACCCTGTGTAGATGGGGAAAAATGATTTGCTGGTTTTTATGGAATTAAGGAGACGGTCGTGCGGAGGAGACTCCTTTAACCGAGCAAATGCTCAACCTCACACAGATGCACTGAAAGAAGGGAGTGCTTTAAGTTCGATAGATCAATATGTAAGACTCCGTCCTAAACCAAGACAATGGTCGTTCCAGAGTCACTTCGGTCACAGGAGAGGATGGGTCAATCTGTAGGAGAGAAGTTGAGAAATGTGTGAGATCAATGGTGATCAAAAATTATAGATGTATTGGGTATTCTGCGTGAAGAAATAAAATAAGTTCTGATTGATTGAATTTGCTCTGTTGAGAGTAATTGCTCAGATGTTGAGTTGTTAATCTCGTGTTGTTTGCTTGACGAGAGATTGTCTTTTCCTTTCAATCATGATTCAGAGACTTATTTATATTTCCATAATTGTAAACACCTTGATCCCATGAAGTGTGACAGTTGCTGGAGTCAAAGAGTGGGGAAGTGGGAAATCGTGTCAAAACCAGTTGCTCATCGTGCGGAGACTTGGTTAATTTTCCACCCACTACTTTGCTAACTCCTCCAACTGATTGCACGACTTTCTCACATTCTCATCGTGTGTATGAACACACGTGTCGTAGACCGCCAGACCAAAATCCTAGTTAATATCCCCCATGTGACACGATTGACATCTCGTGATTGTGGAGTCAGTTGCTGACTTTATGAGGCGATGAGTCCTTGTGTTGTTGAGTCGAACGTGATTTGAAAATTTTCAACATGTCTGCTGAGACAAAAGTATATTTGTCGAATAAATGTTGATAACTTAAGGTGAGAAAATGTTGTTGAATTGTTGAATATTGATAGTTGAACCAATATTCCTTAGTCTGAGCAAATATTGCTCGTTTGAGCAAGTGTTGCTCGTCTGATGAATTGTTGGTGTCAGGACCAGATAAAATAAAATATTAATTTAATATACTGGCAGCTAGGCCGAGCATAATAATAAAAGTGTTGATCACGGGATCATCATAAAATTATTAGTATTTGAATCTGCTCAGAATTATGTTTTGCAAAGCTCTGGATTCGAAACCCTAATTTTTGATCAGTTGATGATTTATTGAAAATCAATTGAAGGAGGGACCGGCTAGATGGGATGACGAATCGACCATGTAACGCCCATATGCTCAGATGTGCAAAATACCAAAGTCCCGTGAAGACCAGTTGGTGAAAGGATGATTAAATGCTGGTTTAATCATTTATTGAAATAATGCTCGTGTGAGCGTTAGGTAGTAAAACCTGATTATGGAGAGATGAGGGACCGACCAAGGGGTCATGGGACCGGCTCTTGGTGGTCGTGGGACCATCTGATGGTCGTTTGAGCAAACTCCCAGTTGTTTGAGAAGAGTTTGGACCTAATATGAGCAATTGAGCAAATTAGGTAAAAAATTATTAAAACATGCGGGACCGGCTATTTACAAGCCCAGGGCCGGACTTGGTCGGTCAAGGAGACATGCCCGTGTCACCATAATGTTCGTGAGTCAGTCCTGAGAGTTTCGATATTTTCTGATGCGCGTTTGAGCAATATTTTGAGAAAATATGAAGGATTCAGGGTCTTGCTGAAACTTGGGAATCTTCATGAGATGATGAAATATAATAAAATAGGGGATTGTAAGGTGTGGGACCGGCCACGACCAGGGCATGGCCGGCCAGCTAGCAAGCTTGGTCCCGCAGCACCTTTCCCAATTTTATGTATTTTCCCTAATGTGAAGGAAATACCATGAAACTGAGGAATTTCATGAGGTTAGGGAATTTCCATGAGATTATGGAAATAATAATAATAAAATAGGGAACCATGAAGTGTGGGACCGGCTATGGCCAAGGAGCCCGGACCCGAGGCACTTTCCCTAATTTTATAATATTTTTCATGATTTTAGGGAAATATCACAAAACCAAGGAGTTTGTTGAAACCAAGGAGTTTGTTGAAATCAAGGAGTTTCCATGATGAGGGAAACATAAAAAATAATAATAATAAAATAAGGGGCATGTGGGACCGGCTGGGACATGACCGGACGGCTTGGCCCGGTCCCACGAGTTTTCCTAATTTTATATTATTTTTCATGACTTGAGGGAAATTTCATGAATTTAAGGAGTTTTCATAAAACGGAGGATATTTGCTCAAATGAAGAGATTTTCATGGGATCAAGGAAAATAATAAAAATATGATAAAACATAAAATTGGGCGTGGGACTGGCCACGGCACGACCGGCCGGACGGTGGGCCCAGTCCCCCAGTGCCTCAATTAATATTTTATTATTTATTATTTTCTTCCTATTTTGCATAGGTTCATCGTTCCTTCATGTTTTAGAATGCTCGTTCGTGCATTCAGGTGCTCGTTTGTGCGTTATTGCTGAGTACACTTGCACCATTTTGGTCGGGGCTTACTCGATATCGGCTCAGATGCCCGCACATTGAATATTTATCACTAACCCGTGGAATTCTGCTGGGAAGAACCACAAATTGGAGTGACGAAGTATTACGAAGAATCGTAGAATATTGCTGAAAATTCAGTTAACGATTAGAGATAATTAATTGATGGCTCTATACTAGCAGTCATGCTATCTAGGAGCATTAATTATCTGAGAATTGAGAGATATGATCTTGTTGAAACGTCATATCTCTTTTATGTAGTCAGGGAAAACCTTGTTGCATCCTGAAGACGTTATTTCTCTATACTAGCAGGCAAGCTGTCTAGGAGCCGTTCAATCATTAAGATTCTATACACATGTCTTTTATATAGTCAGGGAGAACATTGTTACATCCTGAAGACGTTATCGCTCTATACTAGAAGGCAAGCTGTCTAGGAGCCGTATAATCGTTCTATTATATATAAAAGTGATTACTGAAATTGCTCAGTATTCATGAAATATGTCGTTGCCTCAGTTGAGAGACTGCATATTCATGTACGCTCTGAGAGAAGTATACTCAGTCCGAGACTCTTGTGGCATGAGATTTCATGCTTCGATAATAGACATGAGCCTCAATACTCATCTGATTGCTGGATCAGGAATATGTAAAATTATGGTTTTACGATTTTATCCTTTGTCGATAATCCACCATCTACACCCTGGTTGGAGGAACCATCCTAATTTTTCTTGGTCTAAGGGCCAGAGTCAAGGTTATCCTAGTAGTTCTCAGTCTCTCTCGGGTTTTGGGTATACTAAGAACCATTTAGGGCCATATCAGTATCAGAACCTGTCGGATAAAAAAAATCAAGAGCTTAGAAGAGTCTCTCACCATCTTATCTCATAACAGTGCAGAGTTTAAGCAAACGGTTGAGAAAGGTTTACAGGAAAAATCTCGGGCTATTTCAGAGCTAAAAAATCAGGTTAGTATAATTGCATATTTTTTGAGCGAAAGAGAAAAGGGAAAGTCCCCCAATCAACCACTACCCAATCCCAAAGGAATTCACGAACTATCCTCTAGAGAGAAAGAGTTTGATCACGTGAACTCTATAACAACCCTTAGAAGTGGTAAAACGGTGGACAATAAGGTAGTCATGCATGATAATGGAAATAGTGTAGTTCCACCCTCTACTTCCGAAGAAGATCCCATATCCGAAGAGACTGATAAAGTCCCTAAAGAGTCCAATGCGGTCCCTGATAGGTGTCACTTTGTTCCTAGAGCCTCATATCCACAGTTGTTAGCTCCAACCAAGAGGGAATCAACTTTCAACGAAATAATGGAAATATTTAAAGAAGTAAACATTAACATTCCATTACTGGAAGCAATCAGGCAAATGTATGCTTATGCCAAGTTCCTTAAGGATCTTTGTACTCGAAAGCGTAAGCTTAATGTCCATAAGAAAGCCTTTTTAGCTGGTCAGGTAAGTTCAGTCCTTCTGAACCAAACAACCCCTAAGAATAAAGACCCTGGATGCCCCACCATATCTTGTACGATTGTCAATCACATGGTTGATAAGGCATTACTTGACTCAGGAGCTAGTGTTAACTTACTCATGTACCATGTGTACACCCAGCTAGGTCTTGGTGAGTTGAAACCGACAAAAATGACACTACAATTAGCTGATAGGTCTGTCAAAGTCCCTCGTGGTGTCATAGAGGATGTACTGATTGAGGTTGATAAATTTATTTATCCAGTGGATTTTGTTTTTCTAGACACTCGACATGTTCAGGACCCTAGTGCTCAAATACTGGTGATTTTAGGTCGCCCATTTTTAGCACATCTAATGCTTTCATCAACTGCAGGATCGGACTTATGAACATATCCTTTGGTAATATGACTATTGAACTAAATGTATTTAATGTTACTAGACAACCTTCTAATGATTTAGAGGAAGTGAATATGATTAGCACTTTAGTTCATGATATAGTTCAGGATAATTGGGACGACACTTTATTGGATGATTCTTTGGATGAATTTGATGAGATTCTGTTAAGTCAGTTAGGTGACCAAACTGTTAAACTAGAAGAAGCTCTCGAGTATTTTAAAGACTCTACGTACCCTGATGTTCAAGCCATAGTGCTAGGCCTTACGGAGAGTAGTGTTGATCCTAAGTTTGAGGGTAATGATCTAAAAGAAGCTCTTGAGTATTTTAAAGACTCCGGGGATCCGGAAATTCAAGCAATAGTTAGAGGTATGTCCGAGAATACTGACGACCCTAAGTTTGGGGGTAGTGATGGCCAAGTACCCCATTAGAAGTCCCTAATTTGGGACTAGAGCCTAGTATACGTGAGGTATTACTTGAGTCTCTCCCGATTTCATCAACCCGATCCTCCTGATACTGTCCAGGAGCAAATCCATCTATTAGAGACCTGTAGTGCGAATGGATCTATTAGTCAACACACTCACATGAAGCCCAAGTGGGTGCTACAGTTAAACCCAGTTGTCTTGCAAGAAATTTTAGATCAGGTTGTGCTCTGTCTGTTCATTTTTCTAATCCGGTGCAGTTGTCTCATAATTGTGGCAGTTTTATTTGGTATTGTTGATCCACAATTGTTTCGACTATATATATATATATATATATATATGATTTGAAAAGGTAATTCACCATTTTGTGGTATTTGAGGTCTAGCTGAAGACTTCAAACTTAGCACTTCTTGGGAGGTAACCCATACTCATGCAACACAGTAATATCTTTCCTTAAACTCTTTTGCTTCAAATGATAACTGTTTCTCCTTGTTCATGTTTTAATTTTATCTTTAGAACATTGAGGACAATGTTAGATTTAAGTTTGGGGGTATGGGAGAAACTTTTTGTTAGTTGCAATAAATAAACTTCAGAGCCTAGAAATTTATGCTTATTAAGGATGACACTAACAAAGCTAAGTGGATGGAAGCATCTTGATTGTAGGAGTTGAAGAACCAATCTGATTAGATGGAAACATCTAAAGAGTCTATTCATAAAAGCACAGAGCTCAGGTGTTAGAGAAAAAAACGTGGTAGTTTCGCCATATCTCGTTGAATCCTTTTCACCTTCTATTTTTATTTTATTTTCTTTTAAATATGTTTCTAAGTGATTTGTTGGGCACACGAATCAAGTTGTTACCACTGCTAGGTTGAGATAGAGTGATTGAGATACCAAAAAAAAATAAAAAAGAATTAAGACCAGACCGTCAGACCAACCGGAATAAATTCAATAAAGTCGACCATTGGTGCCTTGTATATGCCAGCTGTGTTGATATTAGTCAGACTGGTATCTCAGTCCATTAGGATAGGTTCATCCTAGTAGTGTCCTTCAGACAGATATGGGAAACACCGTTCACCTTAGTCAACATCAAAATCATCTACGTTTTTCTCTATATCCATCTTCTTAATCTATCCATGTGATTGGTTGACTCCGGTATGATGTTCAGAAACTATCTGATTAGAGCTCTGTCACTTATATATGAATTTGAGTATGCTTGAGTGCAAAATCGTGTAGAGTAATTGGAATTTCGCATCAGGGTACTTCCTTCTGTAGTCAATAAGTATGCCAACCAAGGAGATTCTTTAGTGCCTTCCAAGGTTCCGCGTAGATAGCTAGGGTCTGGAGTAAAGGTTTTGTGAGTATACCTCTGGTAAGCCCTCCCGAGACTATAACTCGACCACTAGGGCCACCTAGGGGTTCAAAGGCTTGTTGCACATGCTAAGTGCAATCACGATGCCTGCGACAGTGAGTTAGGATTTTATTTTCTAGGATAAAATTGCTCGAGGACATTTGCTATTCGGACCCCCATTTTGAATAAGGGGCGTCCAGTGGATAAGAGGCACTCTGATTGCCATCGACACCCAAGCAGCTCAGATAAGGGGTGACCTTCTTCAACAATTTGAATTTAGAAAAAGGCGGGAAAATTTGGTTTTAAGGCAACAGATTTAGGGTTGAAGATTTGAAGGTGTTATACTGAGATTCAACGGCTGAAATTTTGTTGGTCTACTTCCATGAGCTTAACATAGATGGTAATGGTGTTTGATTCGAATGGAATTGGCTGGATAATCGAAAAAAAATGGTTGCAGTCACCGGGAAAGTTAGGGTTCAATAGTGGCTAGAAAGGGTTGATAATGGTCTCAGATTCGTTTAAAATGGGTTGGATAATCTCCAATTGAAAAATATCAGTCTCGGGATACTTGGTTCCGAGAAGTTTTATATGGATTTGATGCAACTTAATCGCTGGAATTAATCGGGCTAGACTTGTTTGAGCTAAACAGGACTGGTAAGTCCTCCGTATTCAAAATAATCTGGATGTATCATCAATTGGAAAGGAACAGGGGAGTACGTGTTTTTGGGAAATATATTCACGGGATTGCACACGATTTCGATGTGTAATGTTTGGGTTTGGAGTGTGATAAGCTGCAGCAGAACCTGTAGCAGAAGCGTGTAGAAGAAAAATAAGGATACTTGACAGCAACCAGATCGCGTGAAAGAGCAAGAAAAGGAAATTATTTCCCGCAAAAATCCGAGAAGTTATGGCGGAATATTTTGAAGTTAATGGGAAGATTTCTTCTCCTGTTGACTATAAAAAGGCCAGTGGGAGCATATAGAAGGGCTATCGAGAGTTTGGGGTAGAGTAGAGGCAGAAAATCACGTTGCAGGAGGAGTTGCAGAAGCAGCAGGTGAAGAAGAAGGAAAAGTTGCAGACGACATTGCACAAGTGTCGTTCTGAAGAACACGAAGAACAAACAGAAAATAACTGTCGTTGTTGAACAGTGTCTGCGACAGTATCTTTGTAACAATTAGGTTTAAATTGCAACAGCCTGCTTGTAACAGTGACGTCTGTAACACCATTACAGCGTTGCAAAATCTCTATCTTATATAATTTCTTCAATAAAAACACCTTTTAGAGCTATGAAATATTGTTTTGAGTGTGTTTTTATCATGATGAGCCAAACCCCATCACTGGGACAAAGGAGAAATCTTCATTTCATATATGTGGTAACTTGAATTAATTCTTATTTACTTTTTGCAATGTTTATTAATTGTTTTATGATTTTTATTTAATGATTGTTATTTCAATTGATGGGTCATGCTTAGATTAAATGATTTGATGACCTATGCTTTAGATTTACAGTCATTGCTTTTAAAAAATGTATCTTGGCAAATATTAAGAGTTAATAAATTTTATTTGATCCATAATTATCATAGGATTAATTTCTCAACCACATGAGTATGAAAAACACTGAAATCCTAAGTCCCAGTAGCTCTTACTCTTGTTACCTTCTTTTCCATATTTTTGTTAGTTTTAATATTTTCTTTTATCAAGTCTAAAATCACAATCTTCCCAAGTCCGAGAAACGAATTCCCTACCTATCACTGTAAAAACTACATCAAGGTCTAGGAATTAAAAACTCTCATAGCTTCAACATTGTTCTTCTCACAAAGCTTGCCAGCCGACTTATCTCAGATCAAGATCATCTATGGGTTAAACTCCTTCGAGCTAAATACTTTCCAAACTCTCATCCTTTAGAAGCTACTAGATCCTCCAATTTATCATGGATATGGACAAGTATACAAAAAGGCTTAGATCTTATTAGAGGAAACTTTGTCTGGCAAGTTAAGGACGGTAAATCAGTGAGAATTTGGGAAGACGGATGGATACCTAACTCAGAAATTATCACTCATCCCACAGATCTTCAAGAACAAGCCCCAGAAAGTGTGCAAGAGTTGATAACGGAAGACAATAATTGGGATCAGGAAAAAGTGAAAAAATTCTTCACTCCAGAAGACAAAAGCAAAATACTAGCAATTAGTCCAAGAATTCAGGAACATGACAAAATGAGATGGAAACATCATCACACTGGAACTTTCTCTGCAAAAAACATCTACAACTTCCTAATTGATCAAGTTCAAGATAACAATACTTCAGTGGATTTCCCTTAGGAAAAAATATGGAAAATCCAGGCGATTCCAAGAATCAAATTATTCATCTGGAAATTAATTCGGAAAGCTCTTCCAACCGCGGCAAGACTTGGAGCCCACAAAAAAGAGATCAATCTTGTCTGCCAACTGTGTGATGCACAAATTCATGAAACGGACAATCACCTGTTCAGATCCTGCCCATTTGCCAGAGCTATCTGGTTTGGTTTTTCTCTTGACAGGATTAATTCAGTAGGAGCCACTGATACTATGGGTAACTGGGTTAAAGGGTGGATATCGGTCAACGACACAATTAACCTAGTAGGAAAAATAACCACCATTCTTTGATTCATTTGGAAATACAGATGCTCAGTGCTTTTTGAGAAGATATATCATAACCCAATTGATCTGATCAACCAGATAAACAGATTCCTACAATCTATTCCATCAAAAACAATTCAACAAGGAATTAATCTCAACAAGGTGAAGCCGGTTAACTACAAGTGGTCTGACTTAAACTCGGATTGGATAATATTCATAGATGCCTCTTTTAAAAAAGAAGACCTGTCTATGGGCTCCGCCTTTATCCTTTATTCCGTAGACCACGAATCCTTTATGCACTTGTCGGCGGGTTCGGAAAAAGCTTCCTCAGCTATACATGCGGAATCAATAGCATTATTAAAGGCGGTCGATTGGCTGAAAGAAAATTTATTGTCAAGCGTTTCAATAGTCTCGGATTGCAAAATTCTAGTTGATAACATTAACATGATGAGCGATATCATATCTTGGTCAGCCGAAAACACTACACAGGAAATCAAGGTAATTTTGCACGATCTTCTTCAAGCACAGGTAAAATTTATACAAAGAAAATACAACTCAGCAACAGACTACATAGCTAAAGAAGCAAGGATAAAAAATCTTGTCCTCCAAATTACAACAAAAGGTTCCAAAGACTAGTATTCACTCTAATGTTTTTAATTCATATGAAATTGGAAATCTCATGTATTATATTTGCTAGTTAATAAAATATCCTTTTCCATAAAAAAAAAAGACAAATTGATTCGTAATCGTTCATTATTTTCTAAAATTTGTTGATAATCAAAGACAGGGTCCCCGATTATATTTAAGCTTTCTCAAATCATATAAATACGACGTATTTCGTCTTAAATTTGATTCAGATGAAAACAGAATTGAAAACCCGTGGTATAAGACAAAACCACAAAACCATGATGTGTATTGTATGACAAAATCTTGTAAGAACACTTATAACTGTAACGGAATGATACCACAGCATAAATAAGTATTCTAGTTAGAATTTAATCGGATCGAATTGTTGGTCGACTCCCCCACCGCACCCGGTTAACTACTAATCATAACGGCCGTGTATTGCGTTATAAAACCCCACACTACTAGATCATTTTTCCAGATAAAACAAACCTTAATTGAATTACCAAGCATTCACGATCAACACCGTTGGTATGTATTCACATAATCCCGAGAACCTAGGTCTAAGGCTAAGTCCTATGGACTAGATTGAGCTGTTAGATTGGCCAAAATGTGTTGCAAATTAAAAAATAAGTGTGGGAAAAAGGTTAACACATGTACCTGCTATTTTTCTCTCCTAACATTTACTCGCAGTTCAATTAGCAGCTAGTTTCAAAAGCTCAACCGTTCAGCGTTCAAAAAGTAACCAAAACGCTGAGAGAAAATTTTCTGATCTAACGGCTGAGATTTAAAACGCTGAACCGTTCAACGGTAGATGGTGGTCCCACTAACATGATATTCTAATCTAGCTGCTAGATTAGCCATCCCATAGGACTTAGGAGATTGCCCTACCTGACGTGGATAGCCAATTTAGCAGCTAGATATCTAGCCCATAGGACTTAGCCTAACACCAATTTTTCCGGCAAAGAAACAAAATCAAATCAACTACTCTCGTAATAGATGTCTCGCAGTACCCCTACAGAGTTTACTAGAGATCCTTGCAGCAAACTATGGCATCTAACCAAAACAGCTCGACTAATGTTTAAGATCATGAGTAAAACCAAGTGCAATGACATCCTAGAGTGAATTAGTAGACATTCGTAGACAAAGTTACAAAAATGATGAATATACAGTTATTAGGACAGCTTAATGGTTTTATCAAAAGTATTTAAAATTTCTTAATGGTTAAAAAGAAAACTAAGATACCATTTTTTTTTTTATAAATTCAAGGTATATATGGAAACAAAAAATCTTAAAGTACCGCAACCAAAAACACCCCCAAAACCGTTGCGACACAAAAATATGACCCCCACTCATCTTTAAAGGGACTCTGCAAGTTCTCATAGGGTGGGGCCCACCCGTCCCACTCACATGACAGTTTTGAGAGAGGTTTTGGGACGGTACGTGTAGAATCACTTTTTTACGTATAGACAAAAGGCAGATAGGTAGACCTAGATCTGAGGGGACATATTTTGGAAGTTGTGAATAAGATAAGAATCCCCTTATTCCGCTGAAAGTGATAGAGCACTTGAATTATTTCGAGTTTGAATCATGAAAACAACAAATGAAGACTGGAAAACAGGGTACTGCCCAAAAACAATGGCTTCTCCAATTACGCATAAAAACAAATCTCCATTTATCCTTTTTTTTTTCTGAACAAAGGAAGGTTGTAGTAGATCTCCATTTAGTTTGGTCGAATAATCACACCGATAAAAGATATCTTTTAAGGCTTTGCTTATTGAGCCAAGTTTACATCAAAGTCATGTATCCCACTTCCTTTCCAACTCCAGAAAGTTTGGAGTAAAAATGTAAAACAATTTACAATGGGGAAACACTAGAAATGATGTGGTCTAGACTTAGTCTAATGGTACTCCAAGATCCAGGATTTGGAAAAAAAAAAGCGTGGTCTAATATGTCACTGTTACGGAGATTCCCAATTGATCCAAGCGATTGTTTGGATCTAATCTGGGGGCAATCCAGGCACGCCATTAGAAATGGCGCACCCAAAAAGTGCTATACGCCATTACAAAAGGCGTGTTGTAGCATATTCGAAAATTTTGTTCCCTCGTACGTCGTTAGAAAAGGCGCGGCACGGTATTTCAATAGGCGTCCACTGGTAACGCCATTACAAATGGTGCGTCGTATTTATACTTATTTAACCTTTTTTCTCTAACACCCTGTTTACACCCGCAGGTTATACGACAAACTATGTGCGTATACTTTCTACCAGGTTCCTACACCGGTTTACACGGTAATGTTAAACGATGAGTTATTTACGTATACTTTCTCATATCCCAATTTAGTAGTTGAAAGCACTCAGACCAATCAATTTAAGCTGTTATCATTAAGTCATCTACACACTGTTTTTCACCACAACTTCGGATAAAAATCTCGTTATCCTTATCAACACACTGTAACAGCAAGATTCTGTAAAAGGGGATTTCATTTATAAATAATAACAATTATTTCCTATAAATACACTCCATCAACCACTCAAAGAAATACACCATAAAATTAGTGGCAATCCTTCTTGTCTACCCGATTAAAAATGGATTCTAATCACAAGGGAAAACAAATTGTGTGTGTAGAAGCAAACCAAATTTGTCCGCTCTGTTTCCTTGATGACCATTCAGCCATGCAATGCCCTTGGATGTATTCCAAGTGCCCGCAAAAGGGTTGTGCTGGCATCAAATTGTTACTAGAATCGGGACCTGAACAGAGTAGGTACCTTCGTTGCCAATTCGACAATTGTCGTGAAGAAGCTCAGTGGTTGGAGGATGCAATCAAGTCCAGAGATGATAAAAAGATTAACGAACTTTGCAAAAACTTCAAACAAAAAGGGATGATTAAGGTTGAACATGAAAAGGGGGCGTCATGCCCAGTCACTGGATGTAGGTTTTTTATGAAACTGCATCGTTCTAAAGATAAGAACACCTATGATGCACATTTCTGGGAATGTCCTAGCTGTCATTTGGTGGAATGGGCCGAGTAAGTACATTTGAGTTTGCTCTTTGATTTATGGTGTTATATTTTGTGTTTATGATGTAATGTTTAATCGTGTGTTTTATTCGGGTCAATGACGCCCGGTCTGCTGTAATGTTTATGATTTATATATTGTGTGCTATTTACGTTTTTTATGTATGTTAACGTTTATTTGAGTTTCTTTATGTTTGTGTTATTTAAAACCTCCTTTTCATCCAGCGACCAACGTGTTGGTAAACACATTTCCTTCGGTGAATATTTGCACCTAAGTCGTCAAACTCCCCAACCACGAGATCCCAAACCACTTTATTCCATTCCACGTGTATGATAACAAATCAAAAGGGAAAACTGCATAATTCAATGCTCATCTATACATTGTTGTCTGACATCCAAGTGGTGGACAACTCCATCGGGTGTGATTTGAAAACACACTGTGACGGGTGATGATTGAAGATGTCAGAGACACTACTATTCCACATCTAATCTGTTGTACTATGTATCAGTCTTTATCTGCCAGATAACAGAAATAAATCACGCAACATAAAATGGCATGCAAAATAATGGCCGACAAGTGATGACACCTCTTGCTTGCAAGTTCCCCTTATTTCAAATCTATTCCTTTGTAGGATTTCAAAATTACGTTTAAACCCATTGTAGAATTTTATTATAAATCTTTGAAGAACGCGTCACAATTCAATTATCTCTGGAGGTTTAGTGCTCTCTAAACTCAACCAACAGATAAAGTATTTTCCCTCCCAATTTTTCAAAGTCACCTATTTTATTTCCACCACAATAATCACTCACGATGCCACGATTTACAATGCATGAAGATAACGCTCTAGTCATAAGTTATTGTAAGGTTGTAGATATGGATCATGATACAGAAAATCCTCAGGCAGGTATGGTGTTTTGGTGTCGAGTGAGGGAAGACTTGTTGATTCAAATTGAGAATGGAAGCGTTTGGTATTCTGCTATACGTATCCAACACCGCGTTAGCATGCTAAAAAGGATTTGTGGTCGTTTTAGGCAGTATCGGGTTCTTGCAAATGGTAATCGTGCCCAGGCGATGGCCATGTATGAGGCAGAATTAGGGAATTTCAAACATTTCGTGGCCAATTATTTTTTTGGTACTCACATATAAATTAAAATCTTGTTCTCTTGAGATGTTTATGCGTGGTTAATATTGTTTGTTCGAAATCGTAAAATGTTTATGATGTTATGTGTTTTCTTACTTATTGCAACAAGTAACGCACAACTTTTGAAATAACTACTTTTATTTTAAACTTAATAGTACATTAGAACAACATAATTAATTAGTCTCGTGAGGGTTAAAATACAGATTTGACCCACAATAACTTTTGATGATGTTGTAATGTCTTAAGCCTCTTCTCCATTTAGATTTCCCAGAAACGGAGGAGGAATCTCCGCAGTATCATATTCATCAGCAAATGTATTCTTAAATATTTCATACACCGTTCCATGTGTCCACAATCTACCCTCCGCCTCATATGCATTTTTTCCCAGTTGGTACTGCGTAAAATTCATTTTTGGTGTTAGTATACGGTTAATGTGTGAAAAAATAACGTAAATGCAAATAGTTGTAATAAAACTTACAGCCGTGGCAACGTCATATCCCCCATCAGCCATTCCCCGGATACTCTGTTTCACAAAGCCGACATATCTCTTAACATGTTTTTTCAACATGGTCACTCTACACTGTATTGGCTTTATGTTTCTTGCATTCTCGTTGTTAATCTCACTTCTAAAATGTCCAAGTATTCGCTGCCAAAAACTAGTCGCATTAATGTTTATGTCGATAATAGATTCTCTAGCAACGCCACAATAAGCACGAATTAACGCGACATCCTCTTCATTTGAAAATCCAGCCATATTGTTGTATGAAAACTAAGAAGAACTTGGTATGATAGAATAAAAAAGGAGATGGGGAAAGTAAGAATATTGGAGGTGTTTCTGTTAGACATAAAACACACAATACTTATAGATTTTATGAGATGTGTTAGGTGGCTTCCCTTGCCTCATGCAAATGCCCCAAAAAAACCCTTCAATGATTTTAAAGACAATCACTGCTCTAAAATAGAGCACCACATTTATGAAGGGGTGGTAACTGTTTTGCATACAAGATATCTAGGGACGATACTCTATTTAGGTGGTTGATTGAATCACGTGGGTGGGGATACCAAGTAAAGAAAAAAGATATCTCCAAAAGTATGGAGATTCGTATCAAGATGTGTGGACGGGTGCAATATTAACATAATTATGTTTGGACAAAAAAGATAACACAACAAAAAAAAATTAATAATGCATGGGAATCCAAGGGAAAAATTTCCTACTCACATGACACATCTGCATTAAGTATCCAACCAACTATCTTACTGACTTTTACCACCCAAACCAATACATAATAACAAAGCTATGAAATTAAAAAGAAGGGAAAAATTACATAAATATGAAGAAAAAAAGATGTTATTGTAATCGTGTGACATGTGATTACATAAAGATATACCCACAAGACCCGATTTTATGATGTCGTCACGCTTCGCGACTGGCTAAAAAATGGGGGTTCATATAGGAAAAGTGATGCCTCATGATGAGGTAGCAATTGTGATACAAAAATCTCTTTCCCTTCCTTTGTAGGTACAACTGTCCCGCATTAGTCTCCTGCAGAACATAAACATGTTGTAATGATAATTGTTATTTATGGAAACCAAAAACTTCAAAAGCATGTTGGCACTCACGCCGGTGAACCTACAATCTTATCTACGGACCATCCTTCGGGAACATTGCGATATAGTGGTATCTGGATTGCAACAAAATAATTCACCTCCTTATTTATTGCGAATAGACGTGATTGTAAGGATTTCCAAGTACGAAGGTTGTGATTTCCAATTATATCGGTAAACTGTTGCGCAACAGACATCCAAAACTCGTTAGATTTCTCGACGGTTAATACGTCTGGATCATTAGAATACCGGTCAACCGATCATCCATAGCTATAATTTCTTCAGACGTGGGTGTTTCGATTGGTAATTGTGGGATTGGTTTACCTCCTCCAATTGGAATACCGGTCAACCGATAGAAATCTAGAGGGGTCAAACCTATCTCAAACTCACGGAAATGAAAGGTTCTAGTCTTCTTCCACCACCTCTCAAGTAAAGCTTCAATTAATCCATTATCCGCATACTTAAATTTAAATTGAAACACGGAAGAAAAACCACACATATGAAGCAAGAGCAGTGCACGAGGGTTATTAGCAACCACAATCTGGTAAAAATCATTTACCGTGGTCCAGCTACCCCTAAATTTAAAACGTCTATGCATCAAGTTCTCACATTTATGCTATAAACGGACATTATTCTGAGATGTTTCAGATAACTTCTCAAACATAGACAAATCGATATGATCCATAATTGCCTAAAACAAACAATAACCACAATCAAAATTTTAATAACAAACAAACATCCACCGGTATTATCTATACACAATCAAATTCACATTACGTATGAACAACCCCCGTATGAAAACATCAAACAAAATCATATTGTCAACATCATATTCACCCATGTAATCTTCCACACATTATATATGCCCAATTCAACTACAATCAATCAAATAACGCCATTGGAGGATTCAACTTCAACCAATCAAATAATTTGTGTTTCACCTAAATTAACCCAAATATCCAAAACCCTAATTTCAAAGGAATAATTTTCAAATCAATTAAAACTTTGTGCTACTATTCCATGACAATATAAGCAATTCAATGATCCGATTATGAGTAACTATCATGAACAACAAATAAAGAAAATCAATCAAAATTAAAATTTGTTACCTAGTTTTGATTTGTTGATGAAAATCAACAAAAATACCACCCAAAGCTTCCTCTTACCGGCTGGAACAAACCCTATTGAGATTATACCTAAACACCCACCAATTTGTTACGACACACCATTGAATCTTCTTAACCCGTTTCTTATTTTTTGTTGAAAGAACTAAACATACAGAAGAGAAGAAGAGAAGAGGAGAAGAAAAGAAGAGTCACTGCGTGTTTCAGGATTTAACCCTGACACGCCATTACAAATGACGTGTGGACCGGTCAACGAAGTCAATACGCCATTCCTAATGGAGCGTGCTCTTATTTCAATGATACGCCATTTCTAATGGCGTGCCGCGCCAATTCTAAAGGCGTTCCAATGCCGGATCCTGGATTACCACTGCGGCTAGGTAAAGAGTTTTGCTGACGTGGTTCCAGGATTCAGCTTGAATCCTGGAGGACCATTAGACCCAGTCTAAGGGATGCCTGTTGAAATGATGCGTTGGAATTGTAAAATCCTGTTTTAAGAATCGAGTTCCCTTACCAAGGTTTTCTCCTATGAGTAAAGTAGTTACAACCGAAACTAGATTTTTTTTGTCATAGGAAAGAAGATACATTACACTAAGAACTTAAACTAAATTTTACATATCGGGAGTATTTCCTGAGATCTCCAAACTCGTGAGCGAAGACTCAATCCACTGACCTCATACTTGAGAGTCAGGCTCCTGACCAACTGGGCTAACCCCTGATGGTTAAAACAGACGCGAGAGGGAAGAATTGATCCCGCGACCTGCTACTTGCATTGTATCTCACAGAACCACCTGTGCCAACCCTTTTATGCCGAAACTAGACTGGTAATTGTAGATACCTCCTGGGTATTTAAAATATGTTCAAATTTTCGTTGATCATTAATGAAAGAAACATATATCCCGAAAATATTAGCTTTGAATTTGTTGTCATTTAATTTTAATGAAATATGTTGTAATTTCATAAAATTCTATCAAATATGTTGTAATTTTTTTATTAATAATGTTGTAATTTGTAATATAGGATTAAATTTCAGAAAGTTCTAAAACTAGACCAACATATCTGGCTAAAAATTTCTGAATTAACATATATACTGGATAGAACCGATTATGGTTTGAAAAGTAAAGGTATTTTCAAATTAAAATTGCTAATGAGTCTAATTATAGGACACAACTAAACACGAATCAACCGGTTCCGAATGCCCATTGACAGACCTAGGTGAAGAGATACTCTCAACTTTTATAAAGCAATTGACGCAGAATATGTTTTCCTAGTGATTTTCTTGCTACGGGAAACAAAAAACATGCTGTAGAGCAACTGGTGTTAGATTGAGCTAATATTAGCAATATTCGTTAGCGGGCATGTCATCACTGAGCAGCCAAGTTGCCAACGGCAAAGACCTGGCCAGTCGGACAAGAGAGCCGAGAAGTCATATATTTACCCTTAATGATCAAATTAGCGGTTTCGTTATTTACTGTGGAGTAATAACAACACAAAATTGATTGAAAAGACCAAAATCAACAATTCCCGGATGAAAAGGACATTTAAATTTTGATACTGTTTAAATGAACAAAAATGTAAAAATAGCGGGATGCTTAAATCCAGTTTCATCCTTGCTATTTTTTTGGTGTCCATTTCATCCATACTAATTTATACGCGCCCATTTAAACCATGTTTTAAAAATATTTGGATAAATGAACCATTTTTCATAATAATAATCAAATGCGGTGATTTTGGTTATCTCATCGGATATGTCCTCTCATGTATACCAGAAAAAATTCTGACAACATAAACACTCCAACATTTACATTTGTTTATTTACATGTTTAGGAGGGAAAAATATTAACGTGTCTTTTACGATCTCCATGCTCCTGTTGAAACTTGAACAAATGATATTCTTATCCTGTTCTTCCATTTTACCACAAGACACATGTTCTTTGGTTTTGGTTCATGTCACGACCTGACCCACATGTCTATGAAATTTTTTACCTTCTCCAACACTGCTTTAACAGCTCATGGTATGGGAATGGGATTTGTATTCTCAGGGAAAGCATCATCAGGTCGAAGACTTGATCGGGTCAAGTCTTCCGATTGCTCCCTAGTGCCTACAACATTAGGATGTCACAGTTAATTCCATCACATCATAAGTTATTTTTCGAGGTAAGAACCAGAAACATGATGGTAACGGTTCTGGTTCTCGCCAAACATGTTTTTCTTCCTACACCATCATGAATAAAAATCATTTTGGAGAAACCTTCGTCCTTTTGAAATCCAAGCTAAATACATGAAATTGATGGAGGGAAAAAGAAATTCCAATGACAACCACAGTACTTCCAAAAAAAAAACATCATTATTCAAATCTCTTAACTATGCATAGAGAGAAAAGGGAGAGACGTGTGATACCAATTATATCTGAACTGAAAAGAAGTATGTCTGACACGGGAGGGGGCCAATGTCTTGACCTAAATATTCCCGTGAGACTTAGCTCCAGCTCCTACTATCCTCTCACTCGCGTCGCCCGTGAGTTTCTTTTTCAGTCTTTTGAGTTTTGACTTGTTTTTCCCATTTATTGTGAATCAATAATGGATAAACTGATAAAAGATGAACATTTCAGAATCCGTACAGTCACGTTGGTTCATCTTTAGCAACTTGAATTTGATACTGGCAGTCCTATTAGGAGGCTAGCTAACACCGCAGCCATTAATTTGACACTGAAAAGAGGCTAGCCAAGCGCAGTTCTAGGTTGGTGGAAGAGTTCACTTTGGTTTCTCAAAAAACACTAATAGGGGTGGGTCCTGCCACCCCTAATTCGGGGTACGGGCAGTAGCTAGGGACGGCATAATATGAGAATTATACGGTTCAGATAGATCGGATTCGGTCAAAAATCTGGTCAACGGTTCGTTGTTCGGATAGTAGTTCGAAACGCCATTCGTACGTGCATAATCGTTTTATAAATGTGAGTTCGGCACTTAAAATTCGTCTTACATATATGATAAATTGATAAATATTATGACCTTATTACGAGACTAATTTTATGTGTATATGATTTATAAGATGAAAATAAATAAATTTAGCATGATTATTTAACAAGAAGTAAACAATTTAATCGCATTAGTGTATTATAAAATGAGTTTATAGAATTTTAAACAAAAATCAACACATAAAACACTGGTTAAACAACTACCAATATAAAATTTTAACTGAATAATTATATTTAAATATAAAGTATATACAAAATCAAACAAAAACCAATCAACAGAATTCTTGTCGGAGAGTTATCTATGGGAGTTCTAATTCGGAAATATCATTCGGATTCGGTCAGTTCGCATACGTTCGCGAATCATTCGTGAGGTCCATATAATCCGCGAACTAGGTTCGGAATTCAAATAATTCGAAAATATCATTCGGATTCGGTCAGTTCGGATACGGTCGTGAATCATTCGGGAATGATTCCTAGAATTACTAAATAGAGGCTCATCCCTATTAGTAATAAGAAATGATATGTTTACCTAATAAACTTCCCGATTTTTATCCCGCATTTAATAACAAATGGGACCCACATACGCCCTTTACATATCCCGATGTTGAGAAGCTTTATCTCTTCCATTGATTTTCTTATCGGGATTTTTTCTTTGCGGGATAGTGCCGGTAAGTGTATCGCTTCTCGTTAGTGTTTCAGGAGATACCAAATTGAAATCTTCGGCGACACCATAATTATGATTCAATCCACCTTGAGGCGGGTGGGATAACTATCTTTTATCCTCCCTACTTCTCTAAAAGTAAGGGTTATGTGTAGTCTCACTACCAATTTTGTCCTGCCATGGACACCACCACCAATTTTCTTTTGGCATGAACTCATTTATTTTCTTTCTTTTTTTACTCAGAAATGACGATATTATTAGAAAAAGACAAACTACCATTAAGATGGTGATAATTTGCCAATAAAGGAACATACAAGCTCAATTACAGTAGGGCTCTGAAAAAAACTAACGCATTACAACATCACAATTATGCAAAACAGTGTTCAACGAAAACTCATTAAAAATATCCGTATCAGCGCACCAGTTGAAGATAAAAATCTTGACGTTATTAAAAATAGAACTCACGGGTTTATACTTCCCATTGAACAATCTCGCGTTCCTTTCAATCCACATTGCCCACCAAATAGCAAAATGATAAATATCCCACATTCTTCTTCTAATTGACGTAGATTTATCTTTTTTCTTATTCCACTCCCATATTGTGCTTCTAACACATTCTTGAAAAACCCACTGCAACTTATAAAAGTTCAAAAAGTAGTGCCAAACATCCCTTGTAGTTTCACAATGTAAGAAAATATGTTGGTTTGATTCTGGTGCTTTAAAGCAACCAACCATTTACCGTTGTGACATTTCTATAAGAACCAAAAGTTGGTGCCGCATTATAACAAAGAGTCCACACAAAGAAGATTGCCTTTTGAGGAATTTTAGGATTCCAAACGCTTCTGTGTGGAAACCTCAGTAATCCATCATCTTCCAACAATCAACGTACGGTAAATTGTTTACCTGCTTGCCACACTCTTTGATCATCATCACCATCCACAACAATACTTGGAAGTAGATTAATAAGATGTGTTATATCATCTAGTTCTTCATCTTTTAACGCCCTAAAAAATACAAAATTCTAACTATTATCATTATTGATGGCCATCATCTCTTGAATAATAGCATCCTTCCTCCTACTGGTTTTATAAAGAGTCGGGAAAAGAGTCTGCAAAGCTTGCCCATTAATCCATTTGTCCTATCAAAAGAGACACCTATTGCCACTATTCACCTAAATTGTTGAATTCAATTCAGCCACAAAACCCGTACCATAAACTTTTCCTATAAAAAGTTTTTAGGTTTCTTCCAAACTTTTGATTAACCACCTTCCTCCATAGGGCATTCTCCTCCTTGTCATATCTCTATGTCCACTTATCATACAATGCTTTGTTTATCGGTCCCAGCTTCTTAATACCAAGTCCTCCTCTCTTTTTAGGTAAGTTAGCTATCTTTCATCCCACATTGCTCAAACAGTCAAAAGGCCAAAAAGTCAAATGGTCACATGACCGACTAGGTTCCTCACGGATAATATTAAAATAATATTATTTTAATATTGTTAAAATATTGATCGCACGAGCAAAGTTCTACTTGCTCATTCGAGCAAAATCAAGAGTTTCAGTCAAGATCAAACTCTTCTGAAAACCCAAAATATTGCTCGAACGCGCGTCAGAAATTATCAAAATTCTCAGAATTGAGACACGGACAGTATGGTGGCACGGGCATGCCACCTTGACCGACCAAGGTCGTCCCTTAGGCTTGCAAGGATCCGATCCCACATATTTTAACAATTTTGACCTAGTTAATCTTCTAGAGTTCATATTAGATTCAAACTCTTCCCAACCAACTTGGAACTTGTTCAATCGACCACCAGCTGGTCCCACGACCACCAAGGTCCGGTTTCATATCCATTGGTCGGCGTCTCATCTCTCCATAACTAGGCTTTACTGCTTAATGCTCAAGCGAGCACTATTTTAATAAATGATTAAACCAGCATTTAATCATCTTTTTACCAACTGGTCTATAAAGGACTTTGGTGCATGCTCACTCGAGCACCTGGGCGTTATATGGTCGGCCATCATCCCATGTAGTCGGTCCCTCTCTCACTCAGTGATTGATTTTCAGTAAATCATCAATTGATCAACAATCGATCAAAATTAGGGTTTTGAACTGAATGCTTCGCAAATCATAATTCTGATCAGCAAGTTTAAGCACTAATTAATAATTTTATGTTGATCCAGCAATCAATATCTTGATTAGTTATATAATATTCGGCCCAGCTACCAATATTTTAAATTAAAATTTTATTTTATTTGGTCACGCTACCAATAATTGTTCAGACGAGCAATATTTGCTCAGACTACCAATATTTATTCAACTATCAATATTCAATAATCCATCAAATGAGCAATATTTGCTCAAACGGAACTAGTAATATTATTCAATAACCAATGTTTGATACTTCATTAATCGAGCAATATTTGCTCAAGCAAGCAATATTTGCTTAGTCTATCAATATTCATCATGTTGATTCAATTATCAACATGCATTCGAGAACTATACATATGTTCCCGCAGACATGTTTAATCCATGAATCATAGAGCATTCTTAAATCATGCTCGACAATTCTTAGACTCATTGTCTAATCAAGTCAACAACTGACTAAATAAATACACGTCTGCCTTGCAGAATCCATAATCATGAGACATCAATCATGTCACATGGGGGTATATTAATTAGGGTTTTGGTCTGGCGGCCTACGGCACGTGATGAGAAATGTGAGTAAGTCGTGCAAGCAGTTTAGGGAGTTAGAAAAGTAATGGGTGGACAATCAACCATGTCTCCGCACGACCTGGAACTGGTTTAACCACAATTTTCACTTTCCCACTCTTTCACTCGAGCAACCGTCACACTTACTGGAGATCAATATTCCGGAAATATAAATAAGTCTCTGAATTCACGATTGAAGGACAATCTAAGAATCCATCAATCTCAGATAGACAGAATTATCACAAGAATTCTCATGTGAACAATCACTCTCAACTGAGCAGAATTCAAACTTATTCGAACCCAGCAGTTCATTTGCAAAAAACCTACAACACATTCACGATCCTTGATCACCATTGATCTCACACACTTCTCAGCTTCCCTCCTACAGATCGACCCTCTTCCCTCTTTGTAACCGAATTGACTCGGGAACGACCATGGTCTTGGTTTAGGCCGGAGTCCTACAGATTAATCTCTCGAACTCAAAGCACTTCGTGCAGTGCATCTGTTTGAGGTTAAGCAATTTGCTCGTTCGAGGAGCCCCGTCCGCACGGTCGTCTCTTCACTTTCCTAAAAAACCAGCAAATCGTTTTGTCTAGTCAACACCTGGTAGCGTGATATCAAGGTTAGTACTATAGTGTTAAAGGTGGTGGCATCATATGATGTATGTTGTTGGCATGTTATATTATGTTATATTAGAATTCCCTGTCAAATAACGTTGTGCCTTTTTGGCGACATGCTCAACGGCCGTGATTATATATCATCAATTGACACCAATACCACATGGATTATTCTATATCCTATGGTATTTAATTACAATTCTCGGCAATCGCACGAGCTTCTTAGGTAACATGGAACATCCAAGACAGTGCAAGGATTCAACGAGCATCAAATGTCTAAGAGGAAAGGCTAACTCTTTCATATGAAAAAAAAATGTTTGAGTGCTTTTGGAGTGCTTTATTTTTTAAGGATTGCAGGATCATGATATTGAAAAAAACGTGACTTGAATATGATAATGAAATGTCGTCTTATTGTACAAGACATGATTTGTAAGAGCAAAGGCTATGGATAGTCTCCAAATGGAAACTAACTCTTTCATATGAAAAACTACTCGTCCATATGAACGAGTGAAGTTAATATGGGCAAATACAAAAAAAAGACACTACACAGGAGACAGTCTCCCGTTTAGTTAAAAAAAATGGATTTTGGACCAGACGGGGAACTGTCCCCCGTCCAAATAAAATAAAATAAAATAAAATCTTCTTAGACATGGGACAATCTCCCGTCAAAGAAAAAATCTAAAAAAAAACTTCATAGATGGGGGATAATCCCCCGTCAAAATAGAAAAACGAAAAAAAAAAAATTTAACGGTGGATAGTCCCCCGTCTAGTGTGAAACTCCCAACCACTCGTTCATCTGAACGAGTGTCTGGAAGGATTTGGGAGAAAAATGGGATAAAGACTACCCATAGCAGCCTCTAATTAGACCAAATTGGTAGTCACTCTTTCAAAATGAAAGGGTTACATTACCCATAAGATTTGCTCTAAGCATGAAAGTTTGGAAGAAGAACGAGCTGCAGTTTTTCCCGGTCTAGTATATATGACAGTCAACTTGCCCACTGCTCATTATTCGAATCTGAAAAATACAATAGCGTACCACCAACTATGATTTGATTTTGTTGAGCACGTTAAAGCGTGTCCTGATAGGGTACAACGCATGATCCCTCAAAGGTTAATGAAGTTGGTGAAGAAACTAAGAAAGAAGAAGATGAGATTCATCCTCTATTGAGATCAAACTAAGATATGACCGTTACAGATTAAAAGAGCGCTTAAGATAGAATACTAGAGGAGCGTAAAATGAAAATGACAAACAAATATTTCTTATATAGATATGTATTCGGTATTGGTCTGATATTACTAAGTACCCTCTTAGGCCAAAACCTCAGTTTGCGTTAGGGAAATTATCCTTAGCACTCTTATAGAGTTATGGCAAAAATATCGTTTGTTCCTTTTTTAGGCGGGTCCATGTCTGTTTGGTCATTTGGTCAAACGCCTTTACTGTTTGGTCCATAATTATTTAAAAGTAGTAGAAATTGACGTTTAATCCCATTTGTACTGGGCTTTGGACGCTCTAGTCCTGGCCTCTAAGGCCTAGTACTAACTAATCCTAATTTTCAAACTAATTTAGTCCATAATTATACGAGTCAGTTCAGATTTCAGCCGATCTAGAAATTACCCTTTTTTGTTTTTACCATAACTATCCTTTTCATTTTTTCGTATTCATTTCAGGCTTAGATTTTTTTTTGGAGAGACGACGATTTACAAAGAAGAAATTTGAGAAAGAAGAACAATATCTGAACTCCATTGAAACGAAACCAAAATCTCTTAACCTTTGATGGAGGCAGTAGAAGCATAAGGGAAGCAGGTAGAAACAAGTGTTATGCCATGACTGCTAAGCATAAACCAGGTTTAGATCTTAGAAAATATTACGTTGTTCACGATCTTCACCTTCAAGTTCGACAGAAATCTCATTATTTAAATCGTCTTGAAGATCACCGTAATGATCCTAATTCTAGAGGTAATTATCTAATTGACTTTTCTTTTTAACATCACTGCCTAACCTAATTTCAAAAAAAAATCGGTCAAATTAGAGTTCTTTTTGCTTAATTGATGTGGTTTTGTGTTAGTTTTAGGTACACTTTTACTTGTTCTACACTGAATTTGTTGTCGATTTCCCTTTTTTATCTTCAATTCTGGCTAAACTAGGGTTTTGATAGTTTAATATTTCATCATTTGATTAATGCTGAATTATGTCTGATTATTAAGTTTAGAGTGTTAGTATAGGACATTGTGGGTGTTGGTTTTATTAAAGGAAGGAAGATTTCAGAATTTCATGAGTAGGGAGGAGTTTTAGAGTAATTGGAATAAAATTTTGGCTTACGAAGCGTGTGTATTTACGATAGCGAGGATGCTCAAAAAAGAGTTTTAGTTGGTGGAAGTTATGGGGAAATCAAAGGTGTTTGGTAAGGTAAGTTGTAAGTTGAGATTTTTTATGTTTTGTTTGGATTTGACGATGTTTTAAACTTCCGGCAGCAGGCGTGTCGGAGCTCGTAAACCATTGTCGTTCATCCTAATTATTAGAAGCATCACCACAATTTTCTTCCAGATTTATGAAAGTTAAATTTTTATTGATCTCCCTGCAGCGAGTCATGTCGACCTCTATGAGACGTAAATCCGATAAGAGAACCATATATAGTATGGTTCGGTTCCCAAACCCAAGGTATTTCTTCTTTTAATTTATTTTATAATAATCTTTGTTGAACTAGCTAGTCTACATTTTTATGTGTAAGGTTAAGATTATAAAAATAAAACTGCCAAAAAAAATTAGGGAAAAGTTTAGAGAGTTATTTAACTTTCACTAGAGGAAATAAGAGAAGATATGTTTTTGAAGTTTGATCTATTTAGGTCTTTTGGATTGATTTTGTTGCAATTTGAAACTTAAGTACTTGCTGCTGGTGTACAAACTATTCAGTTAAGTTTTCTTTAGACTTTTCGTTCGGATAAAAAGTTGGTATCGAATTAATGTGATGGTGAACAAACTTAGCTAGTCTTAGAAAATCTAAATGGTATGTTGTAAACATGTGATGCATGTATGTATACAAGCAAAAGTGCATGCTTATGTTGATAACGCTTGATTGTTGCTTGGTGGTTATATTATGTATGGGAGTTATAAAGATTCTTTTGAAGCAAGGGAGTTAGGAAGATGAATGGTGTTTTACTCTATTTTGTTTTAAATCTTATTTTGGTTGAGTTTGTTTCGGTAGAATTATTTGTAGCACGTTCGAAATGTTTGATACATTTTTTGGCATAGCTCGTTGTATCTTCAGTAGGTTAGACTCATCTGGTCTAGTCTATGAAGCTAATAATATTGATCCCCGACTTGATGTCAGAATAGCGTATCTTTTAGATCCATGAGATATGGTCGTGTGGGTTATGTCACGTCTTACATATAGTGTACGTATTTCTATTCATGGTTGAGAATAAACAAGGTTTATTTTGCTGGTAAGTGTAATAAATATAAATTCATACGATAAAAAGATAGTGCCAGTTCTTTGTTTGGTCGTACACATAAATATATTTCGCATATTCGGAAATGATGCGATTATATGTTTGATTTTACTGGTTGGCTTGGGTCGGAAGTAGACGATTATATATTATTCAAAGTTAAAAGTTCTCTGGTAATAGTGATATCTAGAGTTGCAATTGATCTCAGGTTGTATGTAGTCGCGATTGACCATTCTGCATTTTATTATACAGTTTCCTTTCCATAGGCCATTTGCACTTGATCCCGAAAGTAAAAATTAACGGTGTATTTTCTTGTACACCATATATGGGTGCACATAAAAGTGCACCTTTTTTTGTGCTTGGTATACGTGGTGTATATGCTTGTACACCAATTATTCGAAGCTTTCGACAACATTTGGCGTATGAAGTCTTAGCTAGATTTTTCTATTCTAGGTGATCGATATCTGAAACGAAGACGAGTATTTAGGTTTAGTTGGTCATCTCAATTGACGATTCAGCTGGATTATTTGAAGCGTTTCAACAATTTTTGAAACACTGAATCTTAGTTAGATTTTCTTATTCTAGTTCTTAATTTTAGGGACTAGATGGCAGAAGAGGAGGAAAAATGAAGAAAGTTTAGTAATGGGAGAAGCTGAAACTCTGTAGGAGGATCTAAAGAGATGGAAAAGCTTATCAACGGAATTCTTGAAAAATTTGAGCGATTGACTCAACAGGTAGTAGTAATCTTCATTTTCGCATGTTTGTTCATAATTATGCCTTAATTTGTTGTTATTCAGATGTTTATATGTCATTTCAGTTCAATTTCTTCTCTCTAGGTTTTATAGATGCTTGAAGCAGGAAAAACACTTTTCAAAGATATTAGTAACAAATTTGAAGAGCGTATTAATGCATAAGATAATTGAAGATTTAGAGAGTTGTTTTGATGATATTGTGAGATTTTATTTTAAGATATTAATTTCACTGCTATATACAATTCACAGGGAATAGATTGAGAAATGACATATGAGATTAGGGAACGAGGTCACTGGGCATAATAAATGGAGAAGCAAACACTAGTATTCACATGACTTTTTTTAAAGGTCTGAATTCTTGTATCTTTCTTTGTTTTTTCATTTCTGATTTTGATTTTGTTTTTTAATCTTTTGGTTTTGATTGTTTTGATGTTTATTTTGTGCACAGTAGTGATCAAGAAGCGCCTTCAAAAGTTAACAGCGGGATGTGATTTGGAATCAAAACAGGTTGAGGAACATTTTTTAGTTTTGTTTTTGTAATTGTTAGTGCTTTATTTAGTGTTGTAAACTATTGCATATGTAATTCCCAATTAATGCAATGACACGTGTTCCATGGGGTACACTTGAAAGTGTTGGCGACCATAAAATGTCCGGATGTTTGCTTTACTAGTTTGTGCACTTTTTTGTTTTAATAATTAATGTGTACATATTTGTACACATGTTGATTATTTAGGTGTACATAGTTGTACACATGTAATTCATTTTGAAGTCTAAGAAATTAGGGAAAGCACTAATGTGTACATAATTGTACACATCTTATGTTATTTAGGTGTACGTAGTTATATTGATTATCTCGGTGTACATGGTTGTATACTTGCGGGAACTATATTTTATGTATACAAACCAAAAATTAGGAAAAGCACTAATGTGTGCAGATGTTGGATTTTTTATAGGTAAATGTAAGATTTGAAATTCAATCTCCAAAACTGAAATTTGGCTATTGTATTGTTCGCAGGGTTATAGCAGATTGAAGGTGCTTCCTTTGAGCTGTTTGAGGAAATTCCCAACAAAGTTTCCGGTTTCACGGTACTCGGTTAGTGTTCTTCACCTATATTTCTTCTTGGCTTTAACTTTAAGTGTCGATAAACTGGTTCAATTTGTTGCATAAGAAAATGTGTTCGCTTAATATAGGAATTTCACATGTGATATATTTTAGTTAAACGTGTGACGTTAGAAGCTGTGTACCTTACAACCTTAAACAACACAATGCACTTAATAAAGTATGTTGATTTCTGGCATTAAATTGAAGTGGCACTACAGGGTAAGTAAGATAATTACATATACTTCATGATCACTATACCTTATTACCTTATTAAACCTAAAATACGTGTGTACATATTTGTACACCTATAATATAATGTACATTCACATGTGACAAAAATTATATGTGTACATAATAGCCCATTTTAGGACTCTTAATCAAATTTCATGAACAATTTTTTTTCATGTTTTTGGATGCCGAATCATTGATGCTACGATTCACTGAATGTTGGTTATGACAGAAATTATATGTGTACAAAACAGCGCACTTGTAATACCAGTGTACATTTTTGTACACTTTTTAACACAAGTGTGTTGTAGGTGTGCACCAACGTGTGTGAATTTGAACTTGAGTATAGTATTATGCACCACCAGTTCATATTGTTGTGTGAAGTTGAACTTGATAGAACCGTGCTATTGTTTTTCAGTAGTAAGAATTTGATGATTTCCTAGTTCCAGATTAGTTTTGTTCTTCCATTTAATCCTTGTTTTTCTGAGATTGAGACTTGAGTCTGGCTGCATTTATTTGTAGTTTGATTGTTATTGAAATATAAATCTAAAATGTCCTTGATTTGGTTTGTTGGATTTTTGTAGGTGTGTGCACCATTATACACCATTGTACAATCTCAATAATATATATGATCTGTTTTTCCTTGTATGGATGTTGCATTAGTTGGATTTTTTAGGCGTGCACATAGTTGTACACTATTGTAATGTATAATAAGTTTTGTGGGAATGGATGTTAGATTTTTGTAGCTTCGTACATAACTGTACAATATTGTGCTCTCTCGAAAATATAAAAAAACTAATTCCTGATAAGACCCTCAATTGTTGTTTTTCGATATCATGAGATGATTTTTTAGTAGCATGTTTGCTATGAGTTCAGGTAATTTTCGATGGAGCTTAAGAAAGTGGAGAAGAACAATAAGCGGGTATTTTTTTGTAGATGGAAGATTTATTGGATTTTCTGATTTTAATAGCATGCTTGCTATGTGTTAGATTTTAGTAGCGTGCTTGTTAGTAGTGCTTAGGTGGACGATTCATGTTGTATGCGGTGCACAAACTGGTGCACCTTGTCTTGTCTTTGGATTTTTCTGGAATTTTGTAGAAATGCGCCTATTTGTATATCAGTGTAAACTAAAATTTTCAAAAAGTGGGAATTATATAGTCATATGGGTACTCTTTTTGTAGCTCTCGGAAAGAGCTTTCCGAATATATAAAGTTTGTGAATTTTGGATAAATGGTTCGGAAAATAAATTGTTTTTTAATTCTTTGGGGTTTTAGGTGTTTACACAAATGAGAATCTTTGAATTAGTGTTTACCCATCAATCTTTTCAAAATAGGAGTTTACACACATTTTTAAAATTCTACTACGGTCATCAAATTTGAATATTCAAACAACCATAATTTTTTACCTATTTACTGAATTTGCCATTTTACTAAAATAAAATAATGAAATAAAAAGGAAAAAAAAAGTTTGTTAGTATTATCTATGGTTTGTTGAAGAATTTATTTGACCGAGTTTTTTTTAGGATATTTGAATTAAAATGGACTAATTTGCTAAAATCTAGGTGAATTCTAGTAACATATTCTTAGCAAAAACGAATCCTTTTTTTGTTTTGTTTTTTAATGTAATATATTGCTAGCAAAACCAGATTTGATTTTTTATTTCGAAAACAATTTTTTGTTTGTTTTTTGATTTGTTTCTCTATTGCAGCCAAGTACATTGCTAGCAAAAACAGATTTGACTTTTGATCGCAAAACCATATATGTCTTGCAAAAACGGATGGTTTATTTGCACTAGCAAAAACGAATTTGTTTTTTCTTTCTCAAAATGTAGTGGAAAATTTCATTTCTGAACTCTAATAGAAATATAATTTCCATAAACTTTTGTTACACACTTCTATGCTTCCAAAAATAACTTACACATTTACAGTACATTAAAGTACCCAAAATCTTGAGATTTGATATTCGTTAGTTTCCATAAACCTAGTATATACGTGTACTGTATTATGTTAACCCATAAATACCGGAATATTTTGATTGATTTACCAAATAGTTTGATTAACAGTAAGACATTAATATAAATATAGAATGGATGTTGTTATATTAAGAAGGTTAAAACTGGAAAATAGGATGAAGAAAAAAATCTAAAATACCCCTATAATCTGTACTAAATGCAATATTATGTAGAAAAGTGGGCAAACACGTATTTCAAATTTTTCTATGGGGAAACAATAATTTGAAGATTGTGTGACGGGTAATCATCTAAATTTTATAATTATTTTTATATTATTTAAAATTGTTGACATCATCATGAGTCACTTTGGACTAAACTGTAAATATGTGGACTAAACTGTAAATTAGGAAGGTTATATATGTATTTTCTATATTTTAAATAAATTTTGGACTAAACCGTACCTAGTAACTCGGGATGGACTAATCCCTAACTTTTGACGCGGTTTTGGACTAAACCGTTTTTTCCCTTAAAAATATTAAACTGACAAAAATACCCTTCCGTGTTAATTTTTATTTATTTTCTTGTAGCAGTTCATTCCAGAAATGAAGTCCATACAAAAACCTAAAAAAAAACAGACTTCATTCCAGAAATGAAGTCCATATAACAACCCAAATAAACAGACTTCATTCCAGAAATGAACTCCATATAAAAACCTAAATAAACAGACTTCATTCCATAAATGAACTCCATACAAAAACCTAAAAAAAAAGTTCATTCCAGAAATGAAGTCCATATAAAAACCTAAAAAAACAGAGTTCAATCCAGAAATGAAGTCCATATAAACAGACTTCATTTCAGAAATGAAGTCCATATAACAACCTAAATAAACAGACTTCATTCCAGAAATGATGTCCACATAAAAACCTAAATAAACAGACTCCATTCCAGAAATGAATTCCATACAAAAACCTAAAAAAACAGAGTTCATTACAGAAATGAAGTCCATACAAAAACCTAAAAAAAACAGACTTCATTCCAGAAATGAAGTCCATATAACAACCTAAATAAACAGACTTCATTCCATAAATGAACTCCATATAAAAACCTAAATAAACAGACTTCATTCCAGAAATGAACTCCATACAAAAACCTAAAAAACAGAGTTCATTCCAGAAATGAAGTTCATACAAAAACTTAAAAACACAGAATTCATTCCAGAAATGAAGTCCATATAAAAACAGAGTTCATTTCTGAAATGAACTCCATATAAAAGCAGAGTTCATTTCTGGAATGAACTGCAGCATCATCATCTTCGTCGTCTTCAACAACAACTTCGTCTTCAACAACACCACCGTCTTCATCATCAACGACAGTAGTAGTAGCAGATCTTTATCTTCTTCATCATCAAAATCAAGATTAACACCATCGTCTTCATCGTCAACAACAGCAGCAACAACATATCTTCATCTTCTTCACCATCTTCATCGTCAACAGCATCAGAAAAAAGAAAATCAAGATTAACACCATCGTCTCCATCTTCTTCATCATCATCATCAAAATCAAGATTAACACCATCGTCTTCATCGTCAACAGCAGCAGCAACAACATATTTGCATCTTCTTCATCATCTTCATCGTCAACAGCAGCAGAAAAAAGAAAAATAATCCTAAGAAATCATATTCAACAATACCAACATCATCGTATTCATCGTCTACAACTACCGATCTAAATATCTAAATCCATTTTCACCTTCATCACCATCGTTTACAGCAGCAGGAAGAAAAATAGAAGAAAAAAAATGGAAACGCCATTAACAGGAGGAAAAAGAAGAAGAAAGAAAAAGAGAGAGATATTAGATCTGGAAAGATGAGAGAGAAAGTAAATCTGAGAATGATTTATTTTCTCTTACTTTTTGACTATATATATGGTCCTTATCCAAAAGGGTATTTCTGCCACTATAAGGTAACACTTACATCATCTATGACATCACCCTAGGACCAAACCATAATTTTTAGAACCAAATTATAATTTATATTACTAAATAGGACCAAACAGACAATTGACTAGGTCCATTGGACTAGACTGTCTCTAATATATTATTTGTAGGACCAATTGGTATTTCCTTGCAGAGTTATATCGTTTGATAAAAGAAACCTTCCTTATCCTCACAGTTTCCTATAAATTCTCTACCATGACACTTACAATTCTTGGCATTTAAGCGGAATTGGATTGCACGATGCTTTTACCATGACACTTGCAATTTTCTCATTTAAGTGGGCACCATAGAAGTTTTTCCTATCAACTCCTGTAGATTTGGACGTTTGATAGAGAAACCTTCCGTCCGTCAAAATTTCCTATAACATCTCTATCATAACACTTGCAATCTCTATATTTAAGAGGAATTGGGAAATTTTGGGCACCATAATTCTTGTTGTTACCATACCACTTTCAATTCTGTGTATTTGGGGGAAAGCCGATGTATATAGTATAGTGGTAAAGTCACTGGATGATGATACTAGTGATCCGAGTCTTAAACTCGTCAACAAAACTAGGATCCTTTCCCATTTACATAAATGGATTCTGAAATTTGAAAAAAAATTCACCCAACTACTTTTGGTCCATTTGGATCGAGAGAAATTGAAGGAAAATTCAAGAACTTTCAATTCCAAGTTAAAGCGAGTGGATAAGATCGTGACTGAAGTTATAACAGGACTTTTCATCGGGCGAGTATTTTTAAGTTTTTGTGCGGTATAATTCAAATGACGTAATAGTTAGATGGAAGGATCTCTTTTTCTTGCCTCCATGATTTTGTGTATTTGATTTTTTTTTGGCTAGTTTGTATTTTTCCAATCTTTTTGCCGCTTGGGAGTCTTCTATGATGTTTGTATATTCTTTTGGGGCTTACTAATTTTTTTTAAATATTATCATTTTTTGATATAATCTTTTTATCCGACACATAAAAAAGACAAACAAACTCTCGGGCACCAAATTATTTTCAATGAAAAATAAATTCTATGCATTTAACATGATTGAGAATATTTTGGACACCAGAGAGACTGCTTGCGCTTAATTATGCCGACACATAAAAAAAATAAAAAAATGATAAGGTGTAAAAACAGAAACGTCACCCCTATAATATTACTACAATTCTTAGAGAAGGGTAACTCAAAAATCATGCACCAGAATCCATAATCTATGGGTGAGGAGAATGGTTTTATTTGCATTCCATCAGGACTTCGTTGAAAAATGTGTAAAAGTTTTTGTTGACCTTTTAGATTCAGAGAGAAGCTTTCCAGATTATGTGGTGCAGAGCTAATGACAGTAAACTGTGCATGGTTATATTACAAGTTAGAATCTCTCTCTCTCCCTCTCTCTGGATGATTTCATTTTAAACTAAAGATCTAAAGAGAAAAGGGAGATCGTCTTCATGCACAAAAGGTAGTAGCAAAGTCTGTATCAATGTTCCATTTGTAACTATTTCTTCATGATTACATTTTGCATTGATTGATAAGAAGAAGAAAAAAAATATCTTTCTTGCGGTATATTAATAGCTCTTCATAAGTTAACCTCTCTTCCATCTATTCTAGTGCTTCAATCTTGGGTTACTCAAAAGATATATTCCATTTAGAGGTATTTTCATCTCTTGGTTTTGTAATCTTCTCCTGTCTTCGTTTCTTTGTCTGTTTAATACTATCTTGTTTGGATATGGTTCTTAGCAGCTCCATTTCAGTTAACTTACAGTAGAGTTTGTTGATATTTGCTTCACATGGTTTTGACTTGTCTCCCCAAATTATACAAAATCAAGGGCTTTGTCTTTTATTTGTCTTTTTCGATGATTTATTCTTCTAGTGATTCAATCAGTTTTTATCTCAGCGTTTTATTTTCCAATCGTCAAGCTTGGATTGGTTTTCTGTAACTCCCATGAGTTATTTTCAAATCAAGACCTAATATTTTGTTGTCGCCCGGTCTTATTCTAGTAACTTCAGAGAATATTAGATCAAGTTCTGTGATATTATATATCGAAACTAGATATGTCTCTCCTTTACTATCACCATCTTAGATTATAAGTTCAGGTAATCTACGTTTTTGGTTTTGGTGAAGATTTATAATTCTGTTTTTGGATCTTACGTAATCAGTCGAGTTCGATGCATGCAAGAGCTGATTTCCCACGTTCATCATCGATGTGTTGAGAAAGGATGATAAAGCCAAACCAGCTGCTGATATGGTTTGTACAACTGATGATCTACTGGAATGGAAAGATTTCCCCAAAGGCCTTAGGATTCTTCTCCTGGATGAAGATATCCACTCCGCTGCCGAGATAAAACTAAAGCTTGAACAAATGGATTATATCGGTTAGAAGCACACCTCTGATTCCTATACTAGTTGGTTGTTTTTGTTTAAAGTTTGTTTAAGGATAAGAAAAATAGCATTACAAGTTTACGAGGTGAATTAGCTGCCGCTGAGATAAAACGTGATGCATGAGTGCGGTTCATATGCCTTCCGTGTATAGCATTATGAATGAATTTATGACTTCCTGCTTTGTTGATCTTTAGTAAACAACTTATTAGAATCAATTAATGCATTAGTGCAAATACGAGAAGTCTAGACGGATCTACTTGTCATATTATCTCAAGCAATTAGTTCACCACTAAAGCTTGAAATTCTTGATAACCATTTTGTTTCTCATTATCAAATACATACTATCATTACCAAATCTTTTGTGTTCACAGTGTCTGCATTCTGCGACGAAAATGAGGCCATGGAAGCACTTTCAAACAAATGTGAGAGCTATCATGTTGCGATTGTCGAGGTAATTTACACAAGCAAAATACATAGATACACATCATCATACATAAACACATTATACGCTGGGCATCCATATATGTACTTTCTCACGTCTTCACAAAACTCAAAAAATACTTAATATATATATATATTTTTAAAGCATAGAAAAAGAATAAATGTGTATTCCTGAGTAGAAAAAAAACTTACTATTTTTTGCTCAAGTATCTCAAAAAAATAAACAATATCATATTTTAAAAGTCCGAGTCAGTGGTATTTAAGCTGCATTTTCTGTATAGGTCAGTACAGGGAATAACCTTGGGAGTTTCAAGTTTTTAGAGAATGCGAAGGACTTGCCCACCATCAGTAAGTGTTAATGCCTCTGGGTTATGGACCTTCTTTGTAAAGTATACTGCAGTTTCAACCATTTCACCCTTTTCTTCAATTTTTAATTTGATTATCAAATTGAACAAAATTATGTGATTTACTAATTGAAGCTGAGATACATGTATTAATGTAGACGTAAAAAACTGTTGGTGCAGTGATTTCAAGCACTCATTGTGTAAGTACAACTATGAAATGCATTGCGGTGAGTTTCTTTAATTACTTGGGATCTAACACAACACAATCTTTTAGAAACTAAGCTCTATGAATTCTAATTAATAGTTCACAGTGTTTTTCAAATTTTCAGCTTGGTGCAGCTGAGTTTCTTCAAAAGCCACTATCAGAAGAAAAACTAAGAAACATATGGCAGCATGTTGTTCATAAGGTTCGTTTCAGCAGTCTCAATGATGGTTTCTTAAGTAAACATTGAATTGGATTAATTTGATCTCTTACTCTAATATGCTATAATATTATATATCTACATGAAGCAAATATGCCAAAATTTCTAATTATTTTTTGAGCTGGTAACTGCTGAACAGGCCTTCAATGCAGGGGAACATTCTCTCTCAAAAATGTTGAATCCCACCGAAGAAACCGTATCTCCCGTTCTTCAACCTGCAGTAGAGAAAGACGAAAGCAAGGTTCAGACGTCGTTGGTAGAAATAGAGGATTTAACCAGAAGGCATGAGCTCCATCATGACCAGTCAACCGCCAGCGATAAATTTCCCGCACCATCAACTCCACAATTGAAGCAATCTGGAAGATTATTAGGAGAGAGCGAGTGCCAAGAACAACCAAATTGCCCCGTAGAGAAAGATCCAATGGACCATGACGGGGATGCAAAATCTGTCGAAAATTCTTGCAATATCTCAGTAGAAAATATTACAGCTAAGGTAGATAGTTCATCAATGCTCGTTAATGATTCGATCAAAGAAGAAGGTCCAACTAGTGGTTCCAAGTCCGCAAACCACTTACGCCCTAGACAAAAAAGTAATGACAGCATAATAAACTCCAAGGTAGAGGCAGGAAATCCAAAGAAGGCTTCTACTTCACATCAAAATTCATATGTCACCAGAGCTAGTAGAAAGAAGATGAAGGTACGTACTTATCACCAAGTTCATATATATGATCTCAATGCCTTATAATTGACCAAAAATTGTAATTGTCAAACTTCTCTGTGCACTCTATGATTATTTCGTGTTTAGGTGGACTGGACACAAGATTTGCATAAGCGGTTTGTGAAGGCAGTTGAGCAACTAGGCGTCGACCAAGCAATTCCTTCCCGTATTCTTGAGTTGATGAAAGTTGAAGGATTGACAAGGCACAATGTAGCAAGTCACCTTCAAGTTAGTAAGATATTTCCTTTTATGTTTGAATTCTGGAGGGAGCCGTGTGAAATCTCTGGCTTTGGTCTGCTGTTTTGTCACTGTCATTCTTCATATAAATACAACTATAAAAGTTTTCAGTCGAAACTGATCAATTCAATGTGATATAATGTGTTCATGTAGAAGTATAGATTGAACAGGAGACACATTTTGCCCAAGGAAGAAGATAGGAGATGGCACCATCCAAACAGACATTCCACACCGAGGAGCAATTATCAGCAGCACAAACCCATCATGGCATACCCTTCTTATCCTCCTTCAAGTCACCCAATCTGTCATGTGTGGGGCCATCCTAGTAGTCACTTACCTCCTCCTACAGCTCAAACGTGGGGTCATCCTAGCTTTCCCACGTGGCAGACTCCCGAAAATTGGCAATGGAAAACATTTCCTGGGGTAAACTTCTTGCGCATGAGACCTTTATATTTTACGAATATTTTTGTTTAAGCAGGTATAATTTATTCATCATGTTGCAAAACTTAACCAGAAGGGATGTTTTACCAGTATGATATGAACATTTCATGTTTCAGATGCATGTGGATGCATGGGGTTGTCCTGTGATGCCACCATCTCAAAATCCTAATTTTACCATTCCTCAAGTAAGTATGCATGTCCATGTATGAATGCATGTAGTTTGATGATAGTATATATATCATTAACGAATCTGTTGGATGACCAGATGCAGAACAATGCCTCAGCAGGTTATCAAAGTTTACTAGACACTACATTTGAAGATAGCAGCAGCATGGCTATGATTGAATCTAATCAACTGGTAAACCACATCTTCAAATTTGTACCTAGTGTTCGGCTTTAGTAACACTGCACGCTGACACAATATAGGCCCACATAAACATAGATCGTTGCTTTTATTTTCATTCTAAAATCTAGTCCTTTAGGTTTTCTGTCAATCTAGTTGGTACGTACTTTTTCTTCTTTCGTGCTAAACCATTTTATTTGCGTAGTACAATAATTTTGCTTACTTAGATGTGCATGCACATGCGACTCTAACTTGATAATTGTTACATTGTATTTTACACAGGCGGAGGAAGTAATTGACAAAGCTGTGAGGGAAGCATTAGATATGCCATGGCTACCTTTGCCATTAGGTCTGAAACCTCCATCAACAGAGAGTGTTCTTTTCGAGCTACAAAGACAGGGCATCTCCATCATTCCTCCTCAAAACCCTAACACGATGTGGCAGTGATACGACACCCACGTGAAGTTTTATCGTGATCTTGTCCATCGCGTGTAGACAAGATTAGAGTACAGTAGATTATCTACCGTTGAGGATGAGCCATGTATATGCTTTTTCAGCCAGATTTGAAACTTGTGGTTCTTAATAAATGGTCGTAAGGGCCCACTGAGTCGATCAGAAATTCAGTTTTGTCGCTTTCATGTTTGAGATGTCGAGGGATGAGGTGGGATGGACCTAATGCTGTTTGTCCGGGAATCGAAAAATTCTGTACGTGGCAGGGAGATACGGTGAGTTGGCTTGAAAAGAGAAAAACATTGTAGGAATAGGCAGGACCCTTCAGACTGTTCGAAAGTTATCCCGCACTTATTTTTCTCAATTTTCCAAGTAGACTTTTTGAACAGCGTTTCGTTGTTGAGGTCTCTGGCACCTAGTTAGTAAGTTCGCGAATCCATACGTATCAGCCGTATAACTGGGAATCTCGATTTAGATTCGTGAATTTCTAGCTCAAAATGAATTATACGTGTATTTACGAATTACCGAACCATACGGTCCGTGTAATACTTTGCCACATCATCACTAAATTATCATTTTGTATGTTATTTTTGACTTTCAAAATTTTACATACACCAATATGATTCCAATACCACCAACATACATATTATTTGTTGATTGTAATTCATATATCATATATATAGTTCATGTCAACTATTAAAAATGACTTTTTAACAGGTTAATATATGCCTAATTTTATACGCCGAATTCATATCTCTAAAACGAATTATACACGTACGTATGACGTTTCGTATTACTGCCGAATTACGAACCGTTGATGGAATTTTTGACCGAATTTGAATTTTACAAATTCATATAATACCCGTACGTATCCCGTTCCAAACGTTTTCCGTACCCCGAATTGCTAATTAGGCTCTAGCATTGTTGAGGTCTCTAGACTAGTTGCTCACTGGATTGTAATAGGAATGCATTCAGTATAACAATCAAAAAGAAAAAAACTGCCGAACAATCGATCCTCCCTAGTTTGAGGCCAATGTTTTTTTTTACTCGAGGCCTATCACAACAAGATAAAAAAAGATAATTTGAAGTAATATGAAAAATCCTTTATCCAACTATATATATTACCGAATGAGTAAACTACCCCTGATTGACTAGTATAAATTCAGGTGATTTATTGATGTTTAATCTTGCTAACCTAGATTTCCACTAATCTTAAATCATCAATCAAAACATGTGAAAATTATGATTTTTTTTTATTGAAAACCACAACCCAGAATTGGTTGATGCTTATGCACTCGTAGATCGATTCTGGGTTTAGTATTTTCAATTGACATAGAAAACCTAGAATCGGTCTTTATTAGGGCTGCACATACTCCGGTACGGTCCGGTTCTCTTATGGAACCGGTCCCTGTACTTGGTGTTGACCGGTACCTCATTTTGAGGACCGGTACCTGTACTTGTACCTGGAGTTGTACCGGTCCGGTACCGGGTTTTTTACCTGAAAAATATTACAAAATATAATACAACATTTCCATAAGTTCAATGTTCAACAATCCAAAATAAGTTCAGGTTGCATACATATTTAAGTTCAACATTTTGCATAACTTCAAAACAACAATCCAAAATAAGTTCATAAGTTCAGTTTGCCAAAAAGTAAAAACAACATTTCCACTACCATATAAGTCTGTCTACGACAAGTCGACAAGAAATAATGGATGGCTGCACAGCCTGCACTTGCAAGTTGCAATCCTAGGCCACAAATCTGCACTTTCCCCTCCAATAAGGCCATTGATTGGATAGGACAACCTCAACCTGTGTGTATTACAAGTTTACAACCAGTTCAAAACAAATAGCAAGCAAATACATAAGAAGTTCATAACTACAGTTGAATTTGTGCAGATTGAATATTTTCAGTCCATTCATTTCCATACATTACATATTCTCATACACACCCCAATACTTATTGTACTTGGCAAACATACAGTATACAGACTCAATATTATCAACAAATCCAAGTTAGGAAATACCTCCAGTGAGACATACACATAGTGATACTGTCATACATACTCATACAAGAAAGATACAACTAATTGCAAAACCATTCATAGAATCACAGTTAATCAGTTATCACTTATCACACAGTAGTACAGAGTACAATAAATCTATGTATTCATTATAACATATTAACATGTATTGCTCAATCAATCTGAATTCTCAAACCCTAAATTGATCTCAAACTCTCAATCAATGT
The DNA here is from genome assembly GCF_003573695.1 of Papaver somniferum. Taxonomy (NCBI): domain Eukaryota; kingdom Viridiplantae; phylum Streptophyta; class Magnoliopsida; order Ranunculales; family Papaveraceae; genus Papaver; species Papaver somniferum. The sequence continues at coordinate 92,798,711 of NC_039365.1, read as the reverse complement.
CAAACCCTAAATCATTTACATCAACAAGGTTAATCTCATAAGATAGATTGCTAAATTAGAAGAACAAGAATAAGTAAAGACTGTAAAGTACCTTGGAAACAAAAAGGTTTAGATTGAATCTGATAGACGAAGAAAAAATTGGTATCCTTGGCAGTCACCACTTAACCTGCGTGAGTATAAACACTAGGGTTAGTTGATTAGTCAAGCGATAGCTACTTAAAATCGTTTACAATTCCTAGGGTTTCCTTTTGTTGAAACAGAAAGGAAATCGAAAAGATTACCTGATTGATTGATAGCTACTAACTAGTAAGACTTGAATCACTTGATGATGATCGTGAATTGGTGATTTCCTGATTGATTGGTGAGGGTAGCCGTAGTTACTCAGAGATGAAGAGGCTGCTCTTCATAGCTTCACTGCTTCAGAGAGAGAAAAAACGAAGAAGAAAGAAAACTGAGAGTGAGAGAGTTACCAGAGTTAGCGATTAGTATTAGGGTTATCTATATTGGACGGATATGATTAAAACTAGTTAGGATCTTAACGGCTGAAATTAAACGGTACATATGGGCCGGTTCCTACCGGTACTCCCCCTAGAACCGGTGTCTGTACCGGTCTAGACCGGTTATCAACTTCCAGTACCGGTGTCTGTACCGGCTAGACCGGTTCCGGTTCGGTATTTCCGGTTCCACTCCGGTCCAGATCCTCCCAACCGGTTCTTGTGCAGCCCTAGTCTTTATCAATGTACACAAACCAATTATTAGAATCGGAAGCTATAAATGTACACTTTTTTTTTGAAGCATGTTAAAAATAGAAGGACATTAGGTTACAATTTGTCGTGAGTACGTGGTACCCATAAAATCATGGAATATAATTTGACTAATAAAAGATGGGATTGCCTGGTCCCATATTTTAGTTGATAAATTTCCCAATTGACTTCCATCTGTCGCGTGATTGGATAACCCATCTGCCGCTTGATTTTCTTCCCTATAGTTGTGCTGAATAGCTATAATTGTACGCATAGACATATTATGTGATACTTTTATAAACAAAATATTTATTCATAAGAACATTATAGTGTTTCGTTGTTGAGGTCTCTAGTCCAGTTGCTCACTGGATTGTAGTAGGTCCGGTTTAGCAATCAATAGGAAAAAGAACTACAGAACAATCATTGGGCGCTACAATATCCATCCATAATATGAAAGCTACAAAGCCCTACCGTGTCCATAATATCTCATGTTTGCCTGAACATCTGAACATCGTTATTGAGAACTCTTGCTTTTTCGGTTGCTTGGTCCTAATGGCAGCTCCAATTAGAAGCAACAAATTTTTTTTGATGTAACACGTGGATAAGCAAATGCGGAGTTATAATATTGGAAAATTAACATGCGCGTTATGGTCCCGGGGCTGTCAACATCTATGTAAGAAAGGTCCAACAAAACAAATGATATGAAAAAAATCCCAAAATACCCGAACTGTCTGAAATACCCCATGTTTTTTCCAGCCCAAAACTAACAGAACAAGTTTCCCTACTCATTTCATCGATTCCATCGTTATCTTCTTCTAGTTCTCTTTCCTAGTCTATGAAACATAAGAAAAAATCAGATCTGCCTTCATCCGTGGCGAAAGTCATCCATTGATTTTCAGTTTTCCCTTCTTCTCTTCTTCAATGCTTACTTACTTCAACCAATGAAACCAATTCTGACCTAAATCGTCTCAATTTTCTGTTCTAAATCCTCAAAATGGTGAAGAAGCAAACTCAACTGAGAAAAAGAGAGATGAGTAGTTAAAGAAAACAGTGAAAAAACCCCAAAAGGTAAGAATCGTACCAACTCTGTGGTGATGGTGTTAATTTTTTTGGTCTTTTTTTTGATGAAATAAACATGAACGTAGCCATTAATTAGGTTGATGCTTCATTTTTTTTTTCAATTGAATGTGAAACAAAGATTATTAGTTTAAATCTTTCTTGATTTTTTGGGTTTCCTGTTAGGTTTAGGTTTAATCTGGTAAACTGATCAGTGTCACTCCATTAATTAGGCTTAGGTTTCATTTTTTTTCAACTAAGTGTGAAACCGTTCAACTTTAAAAAATTCTGTTGGTGTGTTTTATTTCTTGTTTTTCTGATCACCGCTTCCACTTGTGGTTTATATATGCTTAACCATTTTCTGTTGGTGTGTTATATTGTCTTCAATTTTTTGATGAAACCATATTTCGTTTCACCATCTCCACTTATGGTTACATATTTCTGTTGGGTGTGTTTACTTGATGTTTGCTGTAACCAGATTTGGTTTCACCATTTACAGTTATGGTTTCATCATTTTTCAGTTATGGTTTCATCATTTTGTTGGTGCTTATGGTTTACTTTTAGTTTCACAACAAGGAAAAAAAGAGTCACAGAGCCATATAGATGCCCGTTACATCATTTGTGCACGAAAACATATGCAATAAAGGCTTTGATACAAAAGAAGGGATAACATATGCACTATTTTTTCATCTCCATTTTGGCGCGTTTTCGAACCTTTCTATGAAAATATATTGAAAGAAGAAGAGTTAAAGAAAAAGACGAAAGCCGTCAAGATGATCAACAATAAAAGTTGTAAAATGTGAGACCAAAGCTGGCCTGTAAGATCCTGCTTGACAAAAGAGAATAATACTCGTATGCCGTGCCTAAAATACAGTACTTTAATTTGGCAGATTCAGTTTTTGTTAAAGTATAAACTGCTTGTAAAATGGTTATCGACCGACTGTAAAGTTGACAAATTACAGTTTCTATAAAAAAAGATTTAATTTATTTCAGTTTGTAGTCCCTTACAGCTTATGTCTACAAATTATGATGTCTAATTTTTTAGGGAACATTGGGTCACTAAAAAAAAACTGGGACAAATTTTCACTAATTCACTATATTGTAACACTTGATAAGCATGTAAGCAGATCTTCAAAATTTATAAATGGTGTATCATATATCTGCGGCACCAAGAAAACACCACTTAGTAATTTTACTTTAGCAAACAGTAGACAACATTATCTTTTATCTTGTCAAGATGCGAAAGAAAAATAGCAGTAAAAAATGATGAAACCAAAAACGGTTTCAGCAAAAATATGATGAAACCAAAAAGGGTTCCAGCAAAAATATGATGACACTTTGGTTCCAACAAATAGTAAAATCCCGCACGCTCTGCCAAACTTAATCTAAAAATGAAACAAACATGACACACCTGCAACAAATTAACATGTTTAGCTATAGAAAGAATAGAAAAGAGAATAAATGAAAAATAACTCGAAAACATCAAAATGAAATATGAAAAGTATATTAAATACATATTGTATGTAGTATAAATTATATAAAAAATGAAATTCGAAGAATTATCATCGAAATGGCTTCACATCTGTCGAGCATGGCATGTCCTTCGGTTATGGGTAGTCAAAACATGGCAGCTACCACAAGTTCTCATATTCTTCTTGGAAAGTGAACATGTATTAAAAGTTCTCCTCTTCTTACTTGGAATACCTAGTTGTAGCAGAGCATCGAGACTAAGAACAATGGATTTTTGGAAACACTATAACTGGCCTTTCAACTTTGGGAACTAGATTAGTTGCTCTTGAATATGCTTTTCGGTAGGACTTCACCGTAAAGTAATTTTCAACATGATTATACGAATATTCTCCTTTCAACATGACACAACGGATAGCATAAGCTAAAGGATAAATTTCTGCAACATGAACACAAAAAGAACATGAAAAAAGACTTTAGCATAAAATACGATGAAACTAACAGAAAAAAATGTTACAACAAAACCAGGAAAAAAACAGACCAACAGGAAAAAAGGTTTCACCAAAAAAAAAAAGATGAAACCAACAAAAAAAAATGATGAAAACCAACACAAATTAAATAACTATTTTTCACAAGATTTCTCAATACCCGATTAGTCAATATGATTTCTCAAAACAACTAACAATCGAGTAATACTAAAATTCTAACCTAAAATGAAAGATCGAGAAAAGTTAAACATAGGGGTGTAAATAATACCCGAAAATACTCGGCCTGCATGTACCCGCCTGAGCCTGCATGTACCCGAACGAGCCCAAAGCCTGTTGCATCTCGTCACGGGCCGCCTGGCCTGACCTGATTAGTTTAAATGGGCGGGCTTGGATTTTCCCTAAAATTTAGTAGCCTGGCCTGGTACCTGCCCGAATAGCCCGGCCTGGTATCCGTTTAAATTTTTAAGGGTTTTTGTTTTAATGTTAGAGCAAATTTTCATTGTGTTTTGGTTATACTTTAGGTTAAAATTCTTATTTTCATTTCTATTTTACATTTAGAAGATTAATTATTTAAGATTATTTTAACCTATAATTCATTTAATCTCCAAATCATAAATAGAAGTTAGATCAGCTATTACAGAATTTTGAAAACTCAAAAACCCGAAGCCTGTTTGGCCTGCTTATATAATGGGCTTTAGGAAAGTTTTGGGCCTCAAAATAAGTACTTCTACCTGGCCTGCCCGGCCTGACGGGCTTTTTGGGTAGCTGATTATGAGGCCTGTCTGGTCTGGCCTGCTGTAGAAAACGGGCTGAGCTGCTCGGCTTGTCCCAATTTACACCCCTAGTTAAACCTAACAAGCCGACAATTAAAATTAATTTAACCAAAATTGAGATTTAGGGATTAAAATATTCAATCATGACGATAATGAATTGGCGTATGATTTATTACTTACAGGTATCCTGATTAATAATCCGTCGAATTGTTATTGTTTCACCAACGATCATCACATCGTCATCCAATATCAACTTTTTAATTTTCTATTTCAAAAATTTCAAACTGTTTATCTACCATAAAACCGATATCTAATTCTAGGATCAATAGAGAAAAACCAATTTTAATTGGCTTAAAATGTTTCTTTCAAAATAAAAAAAAATCATCATCGTTATTTGATTTCAGTAGAAAAAAAAAACCACCCGAATCCTTAGGAATAGAAACCAATGGATTATTACTAGATAAAACCAAATTTAATGGAAAAAGTTTGTTTAAACAGTTATCTTTAAACGATGAAAAAATCAAATAATATTGGTTAAATTTCTTAGAATGTCAACTCTAACAATTCATTCCGCGGAATTGATGGAAAAAAAATAAGTTTGTACAATTTCCAAAATCATACCGACAAAAAGAAAAATTGTTGCTTTAATCATCTCGTAGGGTTCACCCTCTTTATGATTGATTATTGGTTTCTTGCAAAAAAAAAAAAAAAAAATTAAAAACCATGTATGAATCACATGATCAATGTGTAATGGACAAAGATACAAAACTTATAAATTGGTCATAGGTTAATGAACCATGCACGTGATTAACTACCGTAAAGTGATCAAATCGCGATGACACAAAATTTTTGTGATTACACTTCATTAAAGGAATAGAAGGGATAAAAACTATAAATTATTTTACAATGATTTTATTTCTTTTTATATGTAAAAACTAGAGAAGAACGAAAATCAAACTTATTCGAAAAATTTGATCACCCGTACCACCATGGATTAACCGATGGATTTTAAGTGCACCCAAAAGAAAAATTGTTTGAGAATAACTGTATTTGAAAACACTGGGGGTACTAAAATACACCACCAACTTTTTCGAGGCAATCTGTATGGACAAACTCAACAGAACTCGGAGAGTAAAAATCAATCAAGGAAAGTGTCTAGAGTTATATCTCTATCTCTCTTGTGATTAAAACGTTTACAGAATTGAATCCGTGAACCTAATTACAAAGAGAGTTCTTGGACGGTACCAAATACCAATATCCAAGGATCAATCAAGTCGTATCCAACAAACTAGGTCGGACGTATCTACTGTGATAGGTCAACGTACAACCTGTGATATTTCAATTATGAAGATAAACAATATAATGTGGAAAAATAAATAACACAGACACCGGAAATCTTGTTAATGAGGAAACTGAAAATGCAAAAAAAATCCGGGACCTACCCCAGATTGTACAACAAACTGTATTAAGCCACTACAGACACTAGCCTACTACCAATTAACTTCAGTCTGGAATGTAGTTGAGCCCTAAAAGGTATCCCACCGATTAAGGTACAATTGCGCTCCTTACGCCTCTTGAATACCAGCAGGACTCCGCGCAATTGATTCTCTTATATGACGTCAGACCAACTAAGAGTTGCTTCAACTCAATTGAAGACTTTAAACCAAATCTGCCTCCCACAGATTAAGCCTATAATTGATTTCCTGATTTACGAACGAAACGAATGATCAGATCAAACGTAGGATCAAGGTGGTGGAAATCGATAGCAACTTGAAAAAATCTGGCTATCCTCAAAATCCGAACTTATGCAACCCGAAGTGCAGCCTAGATTATTATTCACCCCACAAGTATAAAACTTGCGAAATCACAAAGGTTGAGACGAAGAGAACTCTGTGATTTCTATGTATCTTGTTCAAGTGATAAATCAACTATCGAACTAGATCAGGATACTCAAGTTATCAAGATAAAAGATAACTGGACTTGGCTTCACGAATCCCAATGAAGTCTTTGATAGTCGCTAAACCCTAAAAGGGTTTCTGGAGAGAACGACTCTAGATACAACTAGGACACACCAAAAAGTAGTGTCAAAATTCAAAGATCCCAGTTGCCAAGAGTTCCCCTTATATAGACATTCAAAGCATAGGTTGCTTTAGGTTTAAGCTAAGATAGCTTTGGAACCAAGCAAACAATATTCACCTTAGATGAAAACTTTGAATCTTATTAATATAAACAAGATGTACACTTTGGTTAGGTAAACCGTAACCGAACCGTGTACAAATACTATATCCAACATGGTTAGCCGAAACTAGCCGGTTTGAACTTAAAAGCTTAACAATCATTTTCATGAATACAAACACACTGTTCTTGAGTTACAATCATGTGATCAAATAAGTCTAGTGTATTATAGAAAATTGATCAAATGCAAGTTATCTCAGAGAAATAATTTAATCGAAATTGAACCATAATCGACATAGTTGGTAAATGTACAAAGTACAAATACTTGAGTAGTTCGTGAAACGCCCGAGTCAAGGTACGCGAACCGGTTTGCAAACTTATAAGCAAATCCGAGTTCCGGAGTTTACAGAAAATTTTAATTTCACGTACCGGTTTGCAAACTTATGTGCAACACTAAGTTCCGGAGTTGACAGAACTTTTTCAGTTCACGTACCGGTTTGCAAACTTAAGACTTTTACCGGTTCCGGAGTTCACAGAACCTTTTCAGCTTGCATAACGGTTTGGGTACTAAACTGGTTCTAGAATATAAAAGTATATTGGTTCGCATACTGGTTTGAATACTTTATGTGACTATTAATTTTCCCATAGTCTACGTAATGTATACAACCCGGAGAATCGGATACTATGTAGTATTAATACCTCTGTTGAACTGATAATGTTAAGTTATAAAAGGTATTCAAGATCACAATAATAATGAAGAACAAAAATATAATGTAAATGGAACTAAGTTATCATGAGACACAAGAGGTTACGTGGTTCGACTTTCGTTTACGTCCACGGGGTAATGAGTGATTGTTTGTATTAAGTTTTGGTGGTTACAGAAGATCTTAAATGCTTCCCAAAGTAATAAAGAGAACTCAAGTTGAAGTAAATACTTAAGTTCTAAATATTAAAGAGGTATAAGCTTAAGACTAGATCATCTTCTCCTAGGTATTGAATGCCCTTGATTTTTTGGTGAAGCTTGGTATTTATAGCCCCTTATGCTCCAGGTATATCTTTGCTGTCTTTGGATCCATCGTTCCCTGATATACCTTCCGTACAAATGGTACCTTCATTCACCGCATGCTTTCTCCAGTCGGACTCTGCCACCTCAGCTGACCCACGTTCCTTCAGGAACTTCCCAGCCTCAGTACATATTGTACGTTTGTTTACCGCTAACCTTTGCCAGTCAAAATATGCCACATCATCTCTCTCCAGGTGCTTTGATTATGCGTGTAGATAAGAGATTTGTGCATTTAATGTTGATTAGATATGTCATCCACATCTGTCCCTTTGCCAGCTGCCTCTCTCTAGACTAGGCTTTACTTTTCTATCTTGGTGGTCGAGGTATCTCTTCTTGGGATAAGATACCGTAGATATGTGAAGGTATCTTCTGCTACTCAGGTTTATCTGTATAACGAGGGTTATACAGTTATCTTGTATGCGACCACTGAAACCGCGACACGTGCTCCACAGAATATTGGTATTCACAGTTTGCCCCTTTTCTTTCATATTCTACCGTGTGGTAGGATTGGAGGAAAAAAACTTCGTAATGCTGTCATTTTTACACGTACCGGTTGGGTGGTCCCCAAATGTTCTTTCATGCAATAACTTCCCATTAAATTTCGGGACATCCAAATTTTTGGATTCTCTAGCCGCCTATAATAGAAAATAGAATAAAGAATCTTACTAACTTCCTCTTTTCCTCTCGAACTGTCGCTCTCCATCCCCTTCTCTGAGATTTTTCGTCTCATCTTTTGTCGACTGTTTTTGATATTCCGTTGACTCCCAAAATCTCTTGCTCGTTCGCCATCAACAAGTTAGTAAACATTGGTTTCCCTTTTACTGTTGCTTTTCGTATTCTCCATGCTTAGGTTTTTTTTTTGGCTGTTGATGTTACTCTCATCTCTGCATGCATCGATTTCTGTTTTTTATGCTCCCTTATGTTATTTGAAAGCATGGGTTACTCTCAATTTCGTGATTTCACCATGTATATGTTATGATTCTTCATTGTCTGCTATTTTGATCATTATGGTCAATGATCCTCCGTTTCGTTCCATAGACGAATTATGTTGTTTCCTTTGGTTATTTTAGGAAAACCCATGCCCAAAGTGTGTTTATTTTTGCCCCAATTTTTTTTGAGTCGACTGTAATTTTGGTCCGCCATTGTTGATGGACTATTCTTCCTGCTGATTTTAGGAATCATGAGATTCCCGAAGAAGTCTGTGCGTAGAGATCCGAAGCCTAGGTCGTCTACTGAGCCACCTCCGCGGATGGATCATCCCTATGCTACACCTTATCCACCTCCTGAAGATACTGAGGTACCTCTGGAAACTGAGATGGTTGTGGGCCCTGAGATGGCTGTGGATGCTGAGGTAGAAGAGGTTGCTGTCGAAGATCTTCCTCCTCCTCCACCTCATTATGAGCTCCAAAGGTTGTGGATGCGTGACAAAGATAGTTATACTAACTTGTCTTTGGATGAGATCTCCAAGCCCTTCCGTCTGCATAAGTTTGACATCTCTTTCGTCAATGGCCCTGATGTTCTCACTGAATCCCTAATCCGGGACTTTTCTTACGATGAGAACAACTTCTTGATTAGTGTTGGCCAGTTGGCCACAGGTATGCTCCTTCTTTTGTTTAGTAGAAACGATCCTTTCTGCTATGATTTTTTGTCTACCAGGGATGACCCGATGAACAAGACTCAGGTCCGAGTGATCATGCAATACACTGGTAACTTTTGGCCTCCCTTCGTGAGTGCTGGTACCGTAGCAAGGGTAAGACTACCCTGAATTCTTATGACCCCTTTGCTGCTGGGAGGTCTAAGCAGAAGGATTACACCCCTGCCAACTTCAATGCTACCTATGCTGACGCCATGCAGAAAAGTAATCTTTTTCCTTGGAGTGTTGGTCCGCGCCGCATTCATGTTACTGCTATGCAGATCAGGGAAGAAAATAGCCTTCATTTGCTGGAGGAGATTATCAATACTGGGTTAGCCGTCATCCATTACTCTGCCAAGATCTTCTTGCCGAAGCCTGATCGTATTCGATCGGACCATGATGATCGTTGGGCGCATACACTTCTTCGTGTTCTGGGTCCATGGGCCCGCTGGTTTACTACCGCAGATCCCAATATTCCTCGTCCCGCTTTGTCTCTACCTGCTAAGTATGATGGATATCAACCTTGGGTTTTCCACCCTGTTGTTTCTCATAAGGTAGGATTCGTCTGTTGTAAGCTTCATATTTTTATTTTCGGCCATATTTGTTCTTGGACCATGCTAAGTTTTTTCGATACCTCCTTTGTAGCTTGCCCCTACTTCTTCTGCTGGGACTGCTCCGGGATCTGCTGGTAACTCCGTGGCTGCTCGGACAAGGAAAAGAAAAGCTTCGATTGAAGCAACTAAATTTGCACTTGCGGAGGTAAGGATTATACATCTGCTTAGTGTTTGTGTATTCCTTAGTATTTTGCCCCTAATACTTAGCTTGCACATGTGCTTTTATACAGTCTTCCAAAGGAAAGTTAAAGGCTGTAATCGATGTTGAAGAGTCTGATGAGGAACCCAAAGCTGGTGAGGAGGAGCCATATGAAGAAGACATGGAGGATGTCGAGGAAACTGCCCTTAGTCCTCATTTGGATGATATTGAGGAAGATTTTCCAAGAATAGTCCCAGTCTTATCCGTGCTGGCTCTGTGGAGGGTGAAAATCTCCCAGTTGGCGGTGATACTTCGTTGGTGAGCCCAGTTAGTGTTCAAGCTGCAACTCCTTCTTCGTTTCCAAAGGTACCTTCGTTTTCTGCTCCTGGTGATATGCAACCTGTTATCTCGGCTACTACCAATGCTGTAGTGATATCTTCCAAGAGTCTTCCATCATCTCCTGCCGAAGGATGTTACTCCGGTGGCTTGGGTTAGTAGCTCAGACTCTCAGCCGAAGAAGAAGGTTGTGATTTCACTGGCCAGATTATTCTTCAATGCTACTCCCACCTCATTAGGGAGCGCTCGGTCTGTTTCTACTGCCCGTGTTAGCAAGGTTGTTGGACCTCCACCTTCGTCACCATATTGGACCGTATTGGGCAATCTTCATTCCGTTGGTGATATGGACTTAGGTGGTGCTCCTAGTCAATCTTTTTCTTCGGTTACCAGCTCGTCCACCATGCTGTCTCTTCGTCGTGGTGATGGTTCAGTACTTGTGCCCTATGCTCGTCCTCAAGCGATTGGTGGGGTTGTTACTGATCCGAGAAGGGTAAGCTTCCTGAGAACTTAAGCCTTGGGAGTTCTGATGATGCCATACTTGAAGCCATACTGCGGGATTCAAAGGGTCCCTTTTCTGCTGAGGCTGATCGTCACCAACTGGATGGTTCTTTGGAGGTTGCTTCACAGTTAGATGTTTTGTCTGCTCAGTATCGTGTGACCAAGGATCTATTCTTTGACCCAGACTACCTTCGCTCTATCTAGAGCTTTGGTGAAATCCGCAGGGGTAGCATCCAAGAGATGGAGGCCTTCATGGACACCTATGTTGATTTCCTTTCTCGTCTTTCACTGTTCTCAGTAAGTGATTCTTACCTTATTGTTTTATGTCAGCATCTATAAGTGTTGTCTTAACCTGCATCTTAACTGTGAAGAGTCGTTTCCTAGGATCGTCCTCCATAAGTTCTTCTACGCCTCCTGCCATTAGAGATATCTTTTGATTAACAAAGAGTAGCATTCGTGACATTATACTTTCAACACCTGAAAATGTGTTGTAAATATTATGCATATGTGACATTCTCTGTGTTGCGCATATATATTGTTAGGTAAGTACAAGAATAGTGTTAATATATTAATTTGTGATACTCGTGTTGGCATGGTAAATAGAATTCAAATTAAAGAAAAAAATTAAAACAAATAAATTCTCTTCCAATGTTATCACTTGTGTTAAAAAAAATTAATAAAATTCTCTCTTCTCTCTCCCCTCTCCAGAAACCGAAAAAAGAGGGGGGAAAATTCCCATCTTCTTCGTTTTATATCTTGATTTGCCTGGATTTGATCTGATTTTTCGGATCTTCTAGGCAGATCAATGTTAGTCTCCCTAGTTTGTATAGATTTTAATAAAACAAATTGTTGTTCCAACAATTTTCTAGGATTTTTTATTTTATTTATTTCTTATCAATCACATGGATTATGTATGCAATCTTAATTTCTTATTATATGTTTGTATAACAATTTCATAAAGCCTTCACGACAGTTCAATCGATTATTACAATCGTTTCAAATACATCTTCGAGGACGATTCACATTGGCTTGACGTGGAGCATCAAATCTTAAAGAAGAAGATAAATTTGTTCCCAATGAAGAACAACAATTTAAATGGTGGAATCAGAAACTTCACACTATCCCTCAATTAGCATCGATTTCCTCGACGAACTAATGAATTTAGTACTTTTGTTGTATTTCAGAATACATAGATTTTGTATTTGTCTATGTATTTCAACTAAGATGTATTTGATGCTTGTAAGAATCTTTATGAATATATGAAATTGGGAGCATTTGCTCATGTTCCTTCAAAAAAAAAAAAATAATAAAAAAAATTAAAATAAATAAAAGTAAAAAAAATAATGTTAAAACTATTCTTTTTTTTATGCAACCGTCTTAACTTATCACAAGGTTACCGTGTAACCTTTTAATTCACCGAATAAGATATCTTTTCTTAAAATCCACTAATCCCTCACAAACGTGTGTAACCGTCTTAACTTGGCAAAGGGACTTGGTGAATTTATAGGTTTACACTTTACACGTTTAACTTTTCTTTCCAAAGTCCCGTTTTTAATTTTTGGTCAACAAAAATCCTTCCCTCAAAAGTTGTTTCCATATATTTGTTTAGGAAAAGATTTTTGGCTGTTCATATATGGAGTAACCCTAAAACTGGCTTATCATCTTCTTCTCTTTTTTTTCATTTCATCTGGTTTTCCTTCTTCTAAACCTCATCCGGCATTTAATCAAAATCAGCCGCCACTACGAGCACACAACACGGTAAGTTAGAGATACAATTACTTAAACTTTTCTATACGTTTAGGGATTTTTCTTTTTTAAGTTTCTCTGTTATTTAGTCTTTCGATTTTGGGATTTTTCTTAGTTTTTGTTTTTGGATCTCTGAAATAGTCAAGGGATTAAACATAAAAATACTCTCATGGGTAAGAAATTAAAGGTCTAATTGATGTTCAAGTAGATGTTCCCTCTATCTGTTACTTTAAATCTATCAAAATCATTACTTATTTGTATGGGATTTTGTTTTCTTTTACTTTCAGTAGGTGGAATTTCTTTTAACTGGTAAGCAAAGGCTACTAATCCTCTAATTGTCCAAGAGCAATAATTTCAACCTGAAGAACCGATTCCATATTCAGAGGAGCATCACTAGTGTGAGGATGATATCAAAAATTTGGTCGTCCCAGGCTAATACGCTTTAATTACTGAGAAATCACTAGATTTAAAATGAAACTGAAAAAGCGGGGGTACAACAACCATACCCAATATTTCGCTTAGCAATCTGTATGGACAGACTCCAATATACTTTCTAGAGAATCAACTAGACAGTCAGACTCATCAATCTACATAAAAAGTATATCAAAGAGTTTATATCTCAGTCTCTCGATTTGATATGTACTCAAGCAAATAGAAATCTGCGAGTCTTTATCAAATACTAGAGAGATAACTTGGATGGTACTAAAGACCAATATCCAAGTGTCAATCAATTTAAATCAACAACCAAAAGGTCGGATATTCTAATTGATTGAACCTAACGCATAACCTGTGATATTTTAATTATAAAGATAAACAATATAATGCTGAAATAGAAATAACACAGACACCAGAATTTTGTTAACGAGGAAACCGCAAATGCAGAAAACCCCGGGACCTAGTCCAGATTGAACACACACTGTATTAAGCCGCTACAGACACTAGCCTACTACAAACTAACTTCGGTCTGGACTGTAGTTGAACCCCAATCAATCCCACACTGATCCAAGGTACAGTTATGCTTCTACGTCTCTGATCCCAGCAGGATGCTACACACTTTATTCCCTCAGCTGATCTCACCCACAACTAAGAGTTGCTACGACCCAAAGTCGAAGACTTTAATAAACAAATATGTATCACACAGAAAAGTATATGATGATATATAAATCCGTCTCCCACAGATATACCTACAAGTTTTGTTCCGTATTTTGATAAATCAAGGTGAACAGGAACCAATTGATAACCTGGACTTATTTTCCCGAAGAACAACCTAGTATTATCAATCACCTCACAATAATCTTAATCGACGCAGCGAAAGAAGATATTCTGGAATAAAAAACGATGAGACGAAGATGTTTGTGAATACTTTTATATCTTGCCTATCGGAGATATCAATCTCAAGCCAATCTTTGCGATTGTACTCGTACGATAGAATATGCAAGATCAGATCACACAACTACGAGAAAGTAGTATCAGACTGGCTTCACAATCCCAATGAAGTCTTTAAATCGTTAACCTGGTTTATAAGAAGAAACCAAAGGTTAAAGGAGAATCGACTCTAGCTTACACAACTAGTATCACGCGTAAGGTGTGGGGATTGCGTTTCCCAGTTGCTAGAATTCTCCCTTGTATAGTCTTTCAAATTAGGGTTTGCAAGCAATGTTAGCTTGGTAACAAAGCATTCAATATTCATCGTTAGATGAAAAACTGATTAGATTCAATCTAATATCTTTCAACCGTTGGATCGAAAACTTAGCTTGTTACACACAAATGAAATGCATGTTTTAGGTTTGTGTAACCGTACCCAAACTTGTACATTTGTTAGTTCAACAATAGTTAACCAAATGGTTAGCCATATGAGCATTGTCATATCAACCATATTCTTCTTCACCATAACTAGTTCAATTGACTCAAATGAACTAGTCAGAGAGTTGTTCAATTGCAAGGAAATCTTATGTAACTACACAAGACACAATCGAAGCAAAAAAGATTTGATTCACTCGAATCGGTTTATGAACTTTATTGCCTCGGTTTTCAATTAGCATTCCTTAGTTTATATAATCATGAGTTCACAAATAACCGTCTTTACATATAACCTAACTCAAGTTCGCGGACTTAAGTTCCCGGAAGGAGTTCTCAAACTCCACCAGATTTTCTCGGGTCGAGAACTTTCGCCAGTTCGCGGACTTAGTTCACGGCTCTTGTTCCGGTTCTCTTGATCAACAAAGTTCGCAAACTTATGTCAAGGAATAAGGACTTATACATATATGTGTTTCCACGATAATGCTTATATCCATCATTGGTTATATAATCTAAACTCTCGTTTCAATCATTGAAACATTCTCAGAGGACGTTATATAGTTGTTATTCACAAACCATTTTTCGTCAGAGCAATTTTCAAGGTGATTGAAACATAACATGATTTTCGTCACTAGGTAAAGATGAACTTGGCCAAAGCGAACGCTTACCAACACACATTTCGAAAAATAGATAAGCGAGTTAAACTCGGCTCGAAATACCAAATGTGTATAATCAAAGTCTATATAGCAAAACAACTTTTTTCTCAAGATAGAAGAGAGAGTAGATAGACTTTTGAGTGATAGATAAGTTCAAGTCTCTATATTTGTCGATGAAGTTCCACCA
Organism: Papaver somniferum; assembly: GCF_003573695.1. Taxonomy (NCBI): domain Eukaryota; kingdom Viridiplantae; phylum Streptophyta; class Magnoliopsida; order Ranunculales; family Papaveraceae; genus Papaver; species Papaver somniferum. The sequence goes on along the minus strand of NC_039365.1, from coordinate 92,783,340 downwards.
GTTCCTTGAGTAGTTCTTCGTCTTGTATGATGATCCGCCATGGAGTTCTTGAGCTCAACTACACTTTCTATCCTAGTCCGAGACTTAGCTATAGTAGACTAGAAATCAAGACTTATGGTTTTTATCACTAACATTGACAAACATGCTTGAGATAGCGACGCATGCGAGTTCGACTGAGCAATGCTCTAACAACAACATTTGGATGTATTTGGTATTCCTTGTATCATTTTATTTTCGATGGAATTTGTACAAACTCTATTGCTTTGTTTGTAATTTTTAAATTGTAATATATGTTTATTGGAAATAATATGATTCGTTTCTTATTAATGTTCCACATATAGTGTCTGCTCATGACCTTAACAATAATTATTGGAATAAAAAAATTACTCAATTTTTTTTTATTGAAGATTTCTCAATTGTTTTTGCAGGAACTAAAAATTTCTGTAAATATCAATAAATTATCGGAATGCATTATTACTATACAAAAATATTGTCGAATAATTCCAAAAATAAATAAATAATTTTATTAATTATGGAAAAAATCTTTGTTGCCTTGATAACTTATTTGTGACGCCACAAATAAGATTGTGATATAAAATTATGCTATAAAAGCCACTTGGCATAAATGATGTTTTCGGCATTGGAAGAATTATTTGCAACACTTCTTTTTATGATGTATTGGACGACAATGAATAAGTGTCAAAAATATATATTTGTGACACAAAATCAAATATTTGTGACACAAAATCAAATATTTGTGACATTGTTCTTTGTTGGAAAAGCCATGTTTTGTTGTAGTGTCTGTTAGTCCCTTGACTTCTTTTGGAACATGTGCGACTAGTGTTGCCATCATGGCTTCTTCCTTCTGCAACCCTTTTGGTTTTAGATTAGGATACTTCATCCAACACTTATCAACAACATGACCTCTTTGTTTGCAATGTTTACAAACTAAACCTTCTTGGTCGTTAGACTTCCCTTTCTCTTTGCTCCTTTCATCTCCTTTAGCGACGAAACTTCCAGACTTTCCCTTGACGTTTCCCTCAACATCAGTTTTCTTCAGCCTGCCTTCAATGGCATTAGATTTTATGCTTGCTTCGGAGATAGTATCCACCGAAATATCTTCAACTCCTTCCGTATATACTCATGGAACCCGGATATATACTTCATATAGATAACATGATTTTCCAAGTCCAAATTCAAAACCATAGCTTGATTCTGAAATTTCGAAGTATATTCTTGCACGGTTTGGTTGTAGGTCTGCTTCAAGTTGTACCACTTGAACCGTTTCTCCTCAAGGTAGCCAACCGAATAAAATTGTTTCCTTACAACTGCCTTGAATGTTTTCCACGACAATACTCCCTTACCTAGGTTTTGTCGATAAGCTTTCCACCAGGTTAAAGCATGCTTTTGTAGCTTCAGTGCAGCGAAAGCAATATTTTCCTTTGAACCATATTCAAAGAAAGAAAAATACGTCTCTAGATGTTCAATCCAATCATCCAATTTTTCTACATCGACACTCCCATCGTAAAGTGGAATATCAACACGAAAATCAATTTTCAGATTCTTACCATGAGGTTTAGTTGATGTAGGACTTTTAAGAAACTCACTTTTCTTCTTTTCTCCATCCTCTTCTTCTTCTTCTTCTTCCGAATCGTCTTTTTCCGAAGCTTCAGGTGAAGGTGTAATATTTTTCTTCGTCTTCGTCTTGGGTGTATGAAAACGAATACATTCACTCAGCTCCTGAAGGGTAACTTGAATTGACTTCATTTCTATTTGCAGCGTAGCCACCTTTTCTTCCATAGTTTGTGGTTCGCCTTCTTTAGGATCATCATCTGACTTTGTCATCCTTGATCCCCTTGTTTTCTTAACGTCTTCTAGCTTCTCGAGTACCTCACCAAGCTTTATGTAGAGAGATCAAGTGAAAACCATAAACCACATGGATTTACCCTAAAAACTAACCTTGCTCTGATACCAACTTGATACATATTGATCTCTGTACCTTGGTAACTATTACTATAAAGGTGAATTCAAAATAATAATAGACGAAAACTAGAAAACAGAACACACTAGAAACCAGATCCGAAGAAATATATCTTCTCTAGATTATGAACAAGAAAACGATTACAATTCTCTCTTTGTTACACTCATAATCTTCTCTAACAGTGGATTAACCTTAAACTGTTCGCTGTCTTTGGGTCCATAGTTCCCTGATATACCTTCCGTAAAAATTGTCCCTTCGTTCACCGCATGCTTTCTCCAGTCGGACTCTGCCACCTCAGCTGGCCCACGTTCCTTCGGGAACTTCCCAGCCTCAGTACAGATTATACGTTTGTTCACCGCTAACCTTTGCCAGTCAAACTCTTCCACATCATCTCTCTCCATGTGCTTTGATTATGCGTGTAGATAAGAGATTTGTGCATTTAACGCTGATTAGATATGTCATCCACATATGTCCCTTTGCCAGCTGCCTCTCTCTAGACTAGGCTATACTTTTCTATCTTGGCCGTCGAGGTATCTCTTCTTGGGATAAGATACAGTAAATATGTGAAGGTATCTTCTGCTACTCAGGTTTATCTGTATAACGAGGGTTATACAGTTATCTTGTATGCGACCACTGAAACCGCGACACGTGCTCCACAGAATATTGGTATTCACAGTTTGCCCTTTTTTTTTTTCATATTCTACCGTGTGGTAGGATTGGAGGAAAAAAACTTCGTAATGTTGTCATTTTTGCACGTACCGGTTGGGTGGTCCCCAAATGTTCTTTCATGCAATAACTTCCCATTGAATTTCGGGACATCCAAATTTTTGGATTCTCTAGCCGCCTATAAGAGAAAATAGAATAAAGAATCTTACTAACTTCATTTTTTCCTCTCGAACTGTCGCTTTCCATCCCCGTCTCTGAGACTTTTCGTTTTCTCTTCTGTCGACTGTTGTTGAGTCGACTGTAATTTTGTTCCGCCATTGTTGATGGACTGTTCTTCTTGCTGATGTTAGGAATCATGAGACTCCCGAAAAAGCCTGTGCGTAGAGATCCGAAGCTTAGATCGTCTACATAGCCACCTCCGCGGATGGATCATCCCGATGCTACACCTTCTCCACCTCCTGAAGATACTGAGGTACCTATGGAAACTGAGATGGTTGTGGGCCCTGAAATGGCTGTGAATGCTGAGGTAGAAAAGGTTGATGTCTAAGATCTTCCTCATTCACCTCATTATGAGCTCCAAAGGTTGCAGTTGAGTGACAAAGATAGTTATACTAACTTGTCTTTGGCTGAGATATCCAAGTCCTTCCGTCTGCATAAGTTTGATATCTATTTCGTCAATGGCCCTGATGTTCTCACTGAATCCCTAATCCGGGACTTTCCTTACGATGAGAACAACCTCTTGATTAGTGTTGGCTAGTTGGCCGCAGGTATGCTCCTGCCTTTGTTTAGTAGAAATGATCCTTTCTACTATGATGTTTTGTCTACTAGGGATGGCCCGGTGACCAAGACTCAGGTCCGAGGGATCATGCAATACACTGGTAACTTTTGGCGTTATTCGTGAGCGCTGGTACTGTAGAAAGGGTAAGACTACCCTGAATTCTTATGACTCCTTTGCTGCTGGGAGGTCTAAGCAGGAGGATTACACCCCTGCCAACTTCAATGCTACCTATGCTGACGTCATGCAGAAAAGTAATCTTCTTCCTTAGAATGTTGGTCCGCGCCGCATTCATGTTACTGCTATGCAGATCAGGGAACACAATAGCCTTCGTTTGCTGGAGGAGATTGACAAGGATGGGTTAACCGTCATCCCTTACTCTGCCAAGATCTTCTTGCCGAATCCTGATCGTATTTGATTGGACCATGATGATCATATGTCATCCACCTATGTCCCTTCGCCAGATGCCTCTCTCTAGACTAGGCTTTACTTTTCTATCTTGGCCGTCGAGGTATCTGTTCTTGGGATAAGATACAATAGATGCGCGAAGGTCTCTTCTACTACTCAGATTTCTCTCTATAGCGAGGGTTATACAATTATCTTGTATGCGACCACTGAAACCGCCACACGTGCTCCACAGAATACTGGTATTCACACTTTAACCTGGTTCCCTTACCACAGTTCCAAAATGGTTTGCATAGGAATATGGATACCTATATGTATCACGAAACAAACAGATTTTCCCATGATATGCATACGAATATTCGTATCACACAAATCTGAAAGTCGATATATAGCTACTCCGCTACGTGTACGAGTACATGTGATACGGCTTCAGACATATAACAGATTTCTCAGTTCATAAGACTGATAACACTATGTTGTATTGCGAATATAGTAGTTCTATATTTCTCTAAATTAATTCGAAACATTCCTGAATAAGATCAATGCCACATATCACTGTTCCAGGCTATTTTCGAATGATAAACTTGAATCAATATTTGGTTCTGAACAAATAAATTGTTCTCAACCGAAATTGATCAAGTATGAATAAATGTTCATTAAGCTTAGTCATTATATTCCGAGAAATTCGTAAACTAAATAATTAGTTCTCGACTCGAAATTCTTATCTATGCAAGCTAGTCTAGTTAGTTATGCGACAAACGTCTCAAGGATAGAAAAGTAAATATAACTTGAGAAATAGGTGGTTCAGTCTTCACTTACCTTTTGTTGATGAAGTTCTCCAAAATCTTCGGTTGATCTTCGCCTTCAAACGGTAGAATGCAAATGATGACTGGTTTGTTTCTCAACTACACTATCCTAGACCAAGACTTAACTAATTGTAGACTAGAAATTAAGATATAGTTTTGTCAACTAAATAAGACAACAAGCTTGAGATAGCAATACTTCTGAGTTCGACCGAGCAGTGCTCTAACAGTATTCCCAGGGTTTGTGCTACGAAGAGGGATAAAATTTATAGAAGTAAAAAAAAAAACCACCCTACTAAGACCTTTATTTATAGACGCATGCACATATAACTCTTCATTTAGAATAACAACAGACGCTATATGTAGATACATATGACTAATTAAGCGGGTTAGCACACCAAATAACATGAAAAGAAAATAGCATTAATTAATAAATAAGCATCATCAAAGCACGTTCCTTATTTCCATAGCTGAAGGTAGGCGACTATGAGTGTCGTGATATGCTTTGCAAAATATCTTTTGAATTTACTAAGTTTGTGTTAGAGTATAGATCGGTTGAACACACCAAGCGTTGGTATGTCAAGTTTGGTTGTCATATTTTAGTGAATCAAAACTCATGTTAAAAGTCGTTTGATTATGTACTAGAGTCAACTTCGTATAGGTTAGTTTGAAAGTATTAGGATATGAGACATTACAAATGTTGCGAAGACTTGAAGATATAAATAAGCAAGGAGCTACAAAGACAACAATCATCCTTCCACTTGAGGTTAGTGATATTTGACTTGAATTGTTTCATTCACTGACGTATCTTTCAAGTCGTGCATATTAAAAACAAAACTGCGAAGCATATTTGAACTCTAGATAGACATAGTATTAAGGAATATAATACGAGGTTTATTTCTTAACCATTAAACTTTGTAGATAAGACATCGCCATAATCATTTGAATGCTATTGTGATTATGTATGGGTATGAGGTGAGGATTTCATCCTAAGGAACAATGTTTACATGTGTTTTAAGGAACTAAGTTCATAAACTTGTTTGTGAATCGAAAAGGAAATTGCCAGGCGTTATTGGGATTGTTAAACATTGCATATCTTGTGAACATCTAATATGTGTGATTTAGTAGAACCGTTCATAACTTGTTTGTGTTCTTGGTAAAACTATTCACAAAGGCCTGACTTATGTATTGGTATGACTTTTATTAGTGAAACTGATCTTAAGTAATCACCTGAGATAGTATGATCGGGTTTATGATTTTATGTCTGACCAAAACTAGGAAAAGGGAGTCGATGCTAGTAAGAGGTGCAGTAAATCACAAAGGGAACCGATCCTTGTATGATGTGCAGCAAGTTTATAGCAAAGGGGAACCGATCCTATGGAATGTGCAACACGTTTTTAGGAAAAGGGGAACCGATCATATGGACATTTGCAACACATTCAAGTTAGATACCATATATATGTGGCGAACCGATCCTAGTACCTAGTCAACCGAATTTTGGAAAGCTAGTGTAACTATGCACAGTACTCACATGGAAGTAGAACTGAATTTTTTTTTTGGTAGAACCGTTAAAACCATGATTTATGATTGAATGTTATTTGATCAATCGCATAGTTCTTGAAAGTTAGATGAACCAATTGTAAACTTGTTTGGAAGTGTGGCAAATCGGTTTCAAGGTTGTAAGTATGAAAGAGAACTTACAAAGTTAGGATGTCAACATACTTTGAACACGTGCTGTGAATGTTTATTATTTAATTGTTCAAAGTTATTCCTTAATAGTTAAGGGAAGAGAATCCCAGGATCGAAACATAAATAAGTTAAGAATCTTTTAATTAAGGTTATTAATTTCATTTTAGGAAAATAAGAATTAGTAATGTGCATTTACTAATTAAATATTTTTTGAGAGATTTCGATCATTATTTTTGGACAGAGCATTTCCAGGAATTATGGAAACCGAATTTGTGCTTTACTGAATATCTTGAGAATATTTTCGGTTTTGGAAATTCCTTGGTGTCCAAACTTCCTAGTCTATGAATACTGAAGTTTGCATTTCTAGCAAACTAATCATTCTTAACAGCAAACTACCTCTTGTTGTGCTGCTACTGATGAACCCTCCTATTCGGAGAGGAGAGTAACCTAATTAGGAAAAATCTCTTATGGCCGCTCGGTTTAAAGTATTCTCTGGGATTGAGAAGCTCTAGTCAGTACCGTTGGTGGGAAAGTAGATAATTGCGGTTTATCTTTTGTTTTCATTGATTTGATTGACTAATGGTGGTTGAACTTTGATTGCACCTAGTTTGTTTATGCTTGAGAATCCTCTCTTATGATATAAGATTCACTCAAACTAGTTCAGAGTTTCGATAGTGATCTTTAGACTGTTGTTAGTTCTAAAGACGATCTAGTGATAATCCATTGTTAATAGACTCCGTTTTATGCGTGATTGATCAAAAGAGATTCAAGTGATTGTCTGTAGGTGTTTACTGAAGATTTAAGAAGATTTGAAGACGAAGAAGATATTGAAGATTTCTTATTTGTGAGTTCATAATCTTTGGTGTGCACAATACTTGTTTCGGTAAAAAGAGCATCCAATTAATAATCGGTTTTATCCTTGTGATAGAATTGGATTGATTAATTGAGTAGATCGGCATCAACACAATTCTTTGGATTAGGAGTGTTGATCGCAAAATCTTAACGATTACTTTGGTAATTGAACATAAGATAGATCTAAGGACCTGACGAAGGAGTTCATGTTAAGATAAACAGAAGAGCCTTTGTCCGACTCATACCACTTGGTTGAAGAGAGTTGATACCAAACATATTTGTTGTTCCTTTACTGTTTGGAATACGAACCTAAGGAATTGATCCAAGTACGTGACTTATTTATAAGTTGGAGGCGTGGGAATACAGACGGAACTAGGTGAACTATAGGTTTGGTTGCTTGGACTCAACTATACGAAGTTGGTGTAATTTTGTGTAGCGGCTTAATCCTGAGACTATTCAATTCTGGACAAGGTCCTCGGGTTTTTCTGCATTTACGGTTTCCTCGTTAACAAAATCTTGTTGTGTCATTTACTTTTATTTTCCGCATTATAATTGTCTTATTATAATTAAAGTAAATCACACAAACGTTAATTCCTATTGTGTTTGGTTAAGTCCGAACATTTTTATCAAGTAAACATACTTCGTTGTTATATTGTCTCGATCTCGTATCCATAGACGATCAGTTGTATTGTCTCGACTCAGTCCATAGACAATCACTTTCGAAGAAAGAACTTATAGGTAAGAAAAGTTTTAGATTGAGGTATATTTGGGTACCCTCGTCTTTTTAGTTTGTTTTGATCCAACCAAGCCGATCTGGTTAACAATTGAAAATATCAACTGCGACCGTCATGAATCAACTAACTGCAAAGGGCATTGAGCAGTTAGTCACCTATATATCAACAAACAGAGATTTTTTTTTTTGAGGAAAAAAGGATATATTAAAAAGAAAAAAGTGTATTTACAGGTGACCATTCAACATGATCAGAAGATCTAACCCAGAAAAGAAAAAGAAAAAACCTCAATTACATAAAATAACTCCAGCCCAGTTGTGAAGGATTTGATTCTTTGAAAAGTCACGTAAAATCTGCGTATCCATACTCCACAAACAGATATTCAACTTTACCGTGTGTTCCAATTCGTCTTTAGATTTATATATTCCTCCATGAACTCTTTTATTTCTCTCCAACCAAACCACCCAGAAGATCGAGAAAGTCAGAAGTTGCCACGCTATTTTCCTTCTTCTTGTTACACTGCTGACATTCCAACTTAGTCATAACTCGTTGACAACCCTCATCATAAAAAATGACACCTGCAATGAGCTGATAAACATGTACCACAGTTGCCTGACCCAATTACAGTGTAAAAATGTTAGAGCTAGCTCGGTTGCACTAGTGGAAAATAGCAGTTTCGCGACCGTCAAAGCAAGTCAGAGATACGAGATAAAGACTCGCTTTGGCGGTCCGGGAAAGGGTCGTTTGTTTGAGCGTCTTTTTCATCTATGACGTGGCTATGCGGGTCGCTGAATCACTTATATCAATGACCGATTCCAACGGTCAATAGATTAGGACTGATCCTCATCGGTCATAATATACTTTCAATATAATTAAAAAAAAAAGGATTCAGATTGGCTGACTGAATCTGACTGGTCAAATGAAACCAAATTAAATTCAAATGAGAAGCCAAATCTAAATCAAATGAGAACCAAATTCAAATTGCACACAAATGGTCTTTCAATTCAACATTCAATAGGTTCAAATTACACATAAAAGGTATAAAATCTTAACTTCAGACCAATTTAAGTTCTTACAACCAGAAAAGTAATTAAGTTCTAAGACTCGGTTACAAAATGATAAACTAATAATCGATTGATTAAACAGCAAAACAATAAACTTCCGGATGATGATGAACTTAAGCCATACTTTTAGAATGGTGTACCTGCAGCAAAAATAAGTTCTTAACATCACAACCACTATAAAACCAAGAAGCATGTAAACCAAAAAGCATGTAAACGATAAGCATGTAGACTATATTAGCTGAGCAGGTTCAGTTAATTCAGAAATTTGGATTGCGTCATAAATTAATGCAAGTAATCGTTATAAGTCCTGGGACAGATCTAACTTTAACGTTATGAAGTGTGTTTAGTTCATAAAAATAAAACAGACCTTAGAGCTCCATTGTACTGCATTTGCCCAGACCAGTAGTATGCATCTCTTTGCATACTGCACAAGGATAAATGATTGGCTTAACCCAAGTTTTGATGAATATGAAAAATGAAGGAAGAACAAAACAAGCAAGGTGATTTTCTAAGATTCACCAGACTATATTGGTTCTGTACTATGATATCAAAAACAATCACCTGCTGATGTGATGTTTGTGCTGCTGACTGGATTGTTGGATGAGTACCTTTCATAACCTGTATCCAAGGACAAAGGTTTGCAGATTAGATTGATAAATTATATCAGACTCGGTAGTTATAACAATGTATATATGCAAAGCCAAAAGAACACACAGAGATAAATTATCATCCATGCGACAGAGTAGGATAGGACAAAAACTAGAATTTTGAATTTTCAGAATTTTACCTTACAGAGCCGAGAGTAAGGACAAGTTTCACTCCCTGACCACTAAGTTGCAACATCATTGCACGAGACAAACGCAACATTTGAATAATGTACCTAAACTGAGACAAACAAACAGAAAAATAATTCAGATATAAGAACGAACTTGTTGTACAAAAACAATTTTTAAGAAAAGATTCCAAAATCCTCGACTATATATCCCAGCAAGTCCAAATGTATAAACTTGGTGAATCCACGACTGATGCAACCGGAGTGAGATGCATGGTTATACCCCCTGCAGAAAACAACACCAATGAGCTACCTATAGAGATTCAGTTCAAAGAAGACATCCGAGCCACAATCTATAATGTATACTTCAGCAAACAAACACTGGTTAATCACCATGCCATGGTGACTCAAACAAGAAAGTTTGAACTTTAAACTGCTTTGTGGCAGATGCGGCGATGAGAGGATCACAAAACAGTTGCTCTAACAAGCATGAAAGGGAACTTCAGCAAGCTGCAGAGAGAAGCAGGGGTAAGTTTACCTTAGCTTAGTTAAATCAAAAATAGCTCCATAACTCCAATCTTATTAACACCATCAATAGTAAACTTTTCAACTGCGAGCACAACAATTAAGTAAATTAGATAGCAGGAGACCATGGGATTTTATTTGAATCAATGAAACTTTGGACTGATGAAATAAGAAGCATGATTGAGTGAGAGTAGTATTATGTGTCCTACTAGGAAAACAATGGTACATGATCCTAGTTGAATCAATGTAAAATCAAGCACACCTTAAGCCATTCATGAAAACCGGAACCTATAAAACACAAAATTGAAGGATACCAGACTATTGTTCAAGTTACGGTAAAGAATCAAGCTTACCCTGTTTATATCGTAAAGTGCTTCCACCATTTTTGTGGATATGTTACCCACCACACCAGCTACCTAAAAACCCCAATGAACCGTAATCAGTAAGACATAATGATCAAAAACATAGAACAAGCTGGCAAAAAGGCAAAAGTTAAGAATACAAATATTTTAAGAAATTCATTAGACTGTATATATACAACTTTTAGAATCCAACAAACCTTTTTCCAGTCTTTCCCATACTTTCGAAATGGTTCGTAGAAGCATTTAAGCTCTTCCTTGCTCCACTCGGGTCCTAACATGTCAGTTAGTTTCCCCTTCTGCACAACAAAAGTAATTCATCTGTAAGTATATATGTTAATAATACAAACAACATTGAATTTAGATTTAAAAACGCAAGGAGAAGTGACCGACCCTTTGTCCTACTTATGTTTTTTCGCATGCTCGCTTTGCCTGTTTTTTTGATGCTGCTGGGGCATCATCACTTTCTCGGTCACTTTCTCTCCCATCCTAACCATTATCAAATTTATCAACTTCAGTTTCATGATAAGTATTCAATGAAGGTGCAGGACAAAAACAACTACAAATGGAAAGACAAGTAGTAACGTCTAGATTGACTACAATAGATAGCTAATATACGGAGTATACAAATTCAATTGTTGTGAACCTTCACTTATAAAAGTACGAAATTGACATAATGCTCTTTCTTAGCAATACAATGCTTGAATCTTATCGTTTTACTAATTTTTTTTCACTTCTTTCCAGAACAAGTTCACAAGAGAAGTCATGCAAAGCCGTAACAACCAGTTCCCATGTTAATTAGGACAGCACAAGAAGAAAAAAACAATACCATGAACTACAGCCTGTTTCTAAACCCCAACGAGATAAGAAAACAGTAAATTACCTGATTTCCAACAAGAATCCCAATAGAAAATCCTTTGGCGAGTGGCACCTTCTTCGATACCAATGTCTAAAACACAACAACAATGATCAATTAATAAAACCCCAAAAAATGCAGCACAAATAAAACAAAAGGGCTTCACATGAACAAGAGAAAAAATTAGTAATCCGAACCTGCTTTGTTATCCTCAAATGATAAACAACATTATCGTCATAATTTTCTCCAAAATCCAGTGAAAAATCAATTTCAACTTGCACCTCTTTAGGATTAAATCTCACTTTAAAAAAAAAACCCAATAATCACAGTTAATTTCTACAATTCCAAGAAAAGAAGAAAGGAAAAATCATGACATTGAAGAGAATCTAACCACCTCTTGGAACTTTTGCAAGTTAGGGTTAAATATCAAATTATACTTTATTTTCATTATTAGATTTAGGGGTTTTGTTTCATACACTAGGAGAAGAAATCTTCTACCAACTTGATGTGCTCTTGTGACGAAAATTAGAAAAAGAAACACCTGACTGCAAAAACGAAACAAAATTACGAGAAACCAAGTCGTTTATAATACTAAAAATTTATCAAATTTATGAAACAAGAACATGATTGATATTACCATGATGATTTCAAAATCAAATCAACTAGATTTAGGGTTACAAAGTTTCCTTTAATTTCTTCAAATACATGGGTTTTGATTTTGAGATATGTGTTAAGATAAAGCTTTAATTCCTAACAGTGAGTTTCAATCTTTGAATTGAGAAACAAATCAGATTTGTAATCTAGGGTTCTCGGGGTTTCACTGATTTTGAGCTTTAGAACTTGATCGATGGAGAATATGAACAATAAGGTGTTATTGTGGTGATTGAAGTAGTGGATTGTGAATCTTTTGTCTGTGGTGAGGTGAAGACCGGAGTGAGCGGAGAAAGAAAAAAAAGGAGAAGGGATGGGTTTTGCGGTGCTAGTGAAGAGAGAGAATAACAGATAGGGTTTTCCTAGTTTAAATAAAGATAAGGATATTCTGTTAAAAAAAAAAGAAAGATAAGGATATCTTAATCCCATCGGTTTGATCAATAAGTACCAATCCCCAGACTATGATCAGCAGTCGTGGGCGGGTTGCTGAATTTAAGGGTAAAATGGTCATTATTCGAAAGCTGGGTTTAGCCGTCTCAGATATTTTCCGTATTTTTATTAAATGTGAGACTGTTTTGACTAGGCCGCGGTCTCTTACCGCTGTTGAGGGTTGGGGATGTGGGTCAGGAAAACCTCATTTTTCACTAGTGTTGAACCCACCAAGCGTTGATATGTCAAGTTTGGTAGTCATATTTTAGTATCAAAACTCATCTAGAGTCGCTTGATTAAACACTAGAATCAAATTCGTTTAGGCTAGACTAGAAAAAGTATTGGAATGTTGAGCGTACAAGTATTACTCCGAAGACCTGAAGAAAGCTGTTAGAGCATAGCTCGGTTGAACCCACCAAGCGTTGGTATGTCAAGTCTGGTTGTCATATTTTAGTGAGCCAAACCTCATTTAAAGAGTCGCTTGATTATGTACTAGAGTCAACTTCGTATAGGTTATCTTGAAACTATTAGGATATGAGACATTACAAGTATTGCGAAGACTTCAATAAGTGAAGAAGCAAGGAGCTACGACGACAGCATCATCCTTCCACTTGAGGTTAGTGATATTTGACTTGAACTGTTTCATTCCCTAACGTATCTTTCAAGTCGTGCATATTGAAAACAAAACTGCGAAGCATGAATGATTATACTCTAGTTAGACATGGTATTAAGGAATACAATACAAGGTTTATTTCTTAACCGTTAAACTTTGTACATAAGACATCGACATAATCGTTTGAATGACATTGTGATTATGTATGGGTATAAGGTGAAGATTTTATCCTAGGAAACAATGTTTTACATTTGTTTTAAGGAAGTAAATTCATGAACTTGTTTTGTGAATCGAAAGAGAAATCGCCAGACATTATTGGTATTGTTATTCATTGCATATATTTTGAACTACCAATATGTGTTATTAGTATAACCGCTCATGACTTGTTTATGTTCTAGGTAAAACTATTCACAAAGGCTTGCCTTTTGTATTGGTATGACTTTTATTAGTGAAAGCGATCTTAAGTAATCACCTGAGATGGTACGATCGATTTTGTGTTATTGGTATGACCGACTCTGGGTAAAGGGGAACCGATCCTAGTAAGAGGTGCAACCTATCACAAAGAGGAATCGATCCTTGTATGAGGTGCAACAAGTTTTTAGTAAAAAGGGAAACCGATCCTATGGACATGTGAAACACGTTTTTAGGCAAAGGGGAACCGATCCTATGGACATGTGCAACAAGTACAAGTTAGATACCATATATATGTGGAGAACCGATCCTAGTACCTAGTCAACCGAATTTTGGAAATCTAGTGTGACTATGCACAATACTCACATGGAGGTAGAACCAAAACTTGTTTTGGTAGAACCATGAAACCCATGATTTGTGATTGAGCGTTCTTGATCAATCACGTAGTTCTTGAAAGTCAGATGAACCATTTCTAAAATTGTTTGGAAGTGTGGCAAATCAGTTTCAAGATTGTAAGTATGAAATAGGACTTACAAAGTAAGGATGTCGACATACTTTGAACATGTGCAGTAACACTTATCTTTAATTGTTCAAAGTTATTCCTTAATAACTAAAGGAAGAAAATCCTAGATCGGATAAAATAAATTGAAAATCTTGTATTTAAGGTTTTTAATTTTATTTTAGGAAAACGAAAATTAGTGCATTTACTAGTTGGAGATTTTCCAAGAGATTTTCGGTCAATATTTTGGACAAAGCATTTCCAGGAATTATGGGAACCGAATCTGGAATATATTACATATCTTGAGAATATTTTCGGTTTTTGAAATTCCTTGGTGTCCAACTTCCTTGGTCTATAAATATGAAAGTTTGCATTTCGATCAACCTAATCCTCATACAGCAAGAATTATCTCAGTTGTGCTGCTATTGGTGAAGCCGCCTATTCGGAGAGTAAAGTAGCATAATTAGGAAAAATCTCTTACGACCGCTCAGTTTAAAGTCTTCTTTGGGATTGAGAAGCTTTATTAGTACCATTGGTGGGAAACTAGATAATTACGGTTTATCTTTTATTTTCGATTGATTTGATTGACTAACGGTGGTTGAACTTTGATTGCACCTAGTTTGTTTATGTTTGAGAATCTTCTCTTATGATATAAGATTCACTCAAACTAGATCGAAGTTTCGACGACGATCTTTAGACTGTTTGTAGATCTAAAGACGTTTTGTGACAATCCTTTGTTAACAGACTCCGTTCTGTGCGTGATTGATCACAAGAGATTCAAGTTGATTGTGTGCATATGTTTATTGAAGATCTAAGAAGATTTGAAGACAAATAAGACTTTGAAGATTTCTGATTTGAGTCATAATCTTTGGTGTGCACAATACTTGTTTCGGTAAAAGAGGATCCAACTATAATCGGTTTATCCTTGTAGTAGATTAGATTGATTAGTTGTGTAGATCGGCATCAATACAATTCTTTGTGATTAAAAGTATTGATTGCAAAATCTTAACAATTACTTTGGTAATTGATAATAAGATAGATCTTAGAACCTGACAAAGGAGTTTATTGAGATAAACAGGAGAGCCTTTTGTCGAACTCATATAACTTGGTTGAACAGAGTTGATACCAAACAAATTTGTTGTTCCTTTACTGTTTGAAGTACGAACCAAAGGAATTGTTCCAAGTACGTGAGTTATTACCGGTCGGAGGCGTGGGAATACAGACGGAACTAGGTGAACTATATGTGTAGTTGCTTGGTCTCAACTATACGAAGTTGGTTTTATTTTGTATAGCGGCTTAATCCCGAGAGTATTCAATTCTGGACAAGGTCCCGGGGTTTTTCTGCATTTGCGGTTTCCTCGTTAACAAAATATTGCTGTGTAATTTCTTTTTATTTTCCGCAATTATAATTGTTGTTATTATAATTTAAAGTAAATTACACAAACCTATTTACTTGATAAGTAATCCTATTGTGTTTGGTTAAGTCCGAACCTTTTATCAAGTAAACATACTTCATTGTTGTATTGTCTCGATTTCGTATCCATAGACGATCACACGAAGTGTGAACCGATTTGTTGTATTTTATCGACTCAGTCCATAGACAATCACTTTCGGAGAAAGGACTTATAGGTGGAAAAGTTTTAGTTTGAGGTATATTTGGTATCCTCGTCTTTTCAATTGGTATCAGAGCAGGCAAACACGAAAAGATCTAACAATCTGTGTTTGGTGCGATCCGACCTATAAGTCTGGAATCTAAAAATGGTTTTTATAGAACATGATAACGATTCAGTTGACGTAAGAAAGACATCAATAGTTTTGAATTAACACTTGATGATGGCATCTACGATTCAATATCTGAAGAAATCATCTCTAGAGATTCTACGAAACAAGTTAATCTTGTTAATGATGTAGAAACCGATGACAAATGGAAAATTTATCTAGAAGAAAGGATGGATGAAATTTCCGATGATGATGACTTGGATTTTGAACGAGAAGTAGAAGAGGATATCTCAGAATCTCTAAACTACTGAATCATTTGAAAAATAAAAATCTGAGATCTTCAGATTTCGTTGGTCTTATGACTCCTCTTTGTCGTGAAAATTGAAGAAGGTTTTTCAAGGATATTATATTGGTTACCAAATCAGTGATTCTCTTCTTAAAGATCGTACTAACGAGCTAAATTCTAAGAAATTAGAATGTAAATTTCTTCGAAGAGATCTCTTTTTGTCGAAAAATAAACTTGCTGAATCTAAAGCAAGGGTTAATTCTCAACCAAAGAGTTTTGAAGAGAAAGAAGGTGTATATCTCTCACGAGAAAAACATCTTAAGGTTGATCTAGCTAGTGCTCTTAATAAAATCAAGACACTGGAAGAAGAAATTTTGGACCTTAAAAAGTTCAATATTAGCTCAAACAATTTAACCACAATGTTAGAAGCAAGTAGAAATCATCGTGATACACTAGGATTGGGCTATAAGGGAATAAATGCTTCAAATATTAACAAAGAGGTAAAATTTGTTAAAGCTGCTAATTCTTCTCAACCAGAGGATTCCACTGATGAAAAAGATACTCATATTTCTTGTAAAGAAGAAAAGTTTGTCAAGCCTAAGAATAATGTTCAACCAGCGGTAATCAAAGAAGGCATTTCTGCTAATGTCAAGAAAGCAACAACGTTGAACAAAGACAAGAAGAAGAAGAAGAAAACTCGTCGAGCTCCAATGCAATAGGATCCACAAAAAGGTAACATCAAAACTCATACTTTGTATATTTATACTAAGCATTGTTATTGTTGTGGTAATAAAGGACACTTGAAATGGGGATGCAAAGTTCGTAAGATGCAAGATGCACTTTCTTTTGTATCGAAAGAATTGGTTAAGTTTTCTCCTCATAAGAACTCAGATCGTTATTGTCCTAAGTTTAGGCAAAAGAATTATTATAATGATAGTTCAAATTTTGCATATCACTCGACAAGGTCATCTCATAAAAGACCCGAATATAGAAAGAGAGATAACTTTGTAAATGCAAAGATAAGATCTGATGTTCCAAATTGGAGAAAGGGTGTTTCACAAAATATTCAAAAGGATAATGATCTTAATGGTATAAAGGAGAAGGCTGCTCCTGTGTAACCCAATTCTAAATGGGTCCCAAAGTTCTGTATAGCCAAGAAGGGAACAAAAGTTAGTCACAAGAATGACTCTCAGCTAGGGCTGCACAAACCCGACTCAACCCACCGATCCAACCCACACCCGCCTGAAATTACCCACACCCGACCCAACCCACCTAGGAGCGGGTCGATTATGGGTCACAACATCAAAACCCATAGTATTGTGGGTCGTCTATGGGTCAAAGCTTCCCTCACCCGAACCAACCCACCCACCCACCTAAATATTTCTTAGTTAATATTAACCCTTAGATTACCTATCCTAGATGAATCACAACCGTTGAAGTAGTGATATATAATACCTAAACCTAAATCGCTAACTTCACTTCAGTCTTCACTTCTTCAATCACTTCCTTGAATAGTCTTTTATCTTTTGAGCTTCGAACAATTGAACTCATTTCTTGTAATTTGTATGCACTTTGCAACTTTGCACCAACTTCTTACTTCTCTGGATTATAATTATCATTTGTTTACACTTGACTTGGGGTCAGTTCTTTAATTGTTATCTGTAAGAGTCTTAGGTAAGTCTTGTAACTTTTTTTTTGATGCAATGTAACTGTAATGTGTATTTTATGGTGGGTAACCCACCACCCACCCGACCCAACCCATTGTTATGTTGGGTTGGTTGTGGGTGACAACTTCTGCTACCCACCATCAGTGGGTTGGGTGGTGGGTGAGGCCAAACCCGACCCAAACCGACCCATGTGCAGCCCTACTCTCAGCTGTTAATTGTTGGTGACAATAATTATAAGAGTCTTCTTGAAAGACTAAAGAAAGACATCATGTCTGAAATCTCTTGTACTAGTGAACGTTGTGATAATGACACTCTTCATCACAAGTCAAAGAAGAAAAACAATATGGAACAAGAGAAAACAAACCAAGCAAGAGGTCAAGAATGATGATTCTGTCTTAGTCACTCGTGACGAACAAGACAAGGCTCAACTCAGCACAACCTAGTTATGTTAGAATGTGCGTGCTCACCTTAGTGCTCAATTTTTTGAAAGGTGAGAAAGCACATGAAAAAACTGAGCACATGATCTCTCGATTATTTTAAAACTAATTAACATCTTTAGGGAGATTTATCTTCTGTACTCATATCTTCTGATCATATTTGTGTAGCTCTTGCTTTTGTGGTCAAACCGATTCCTTGAAGCAAATTCATATGAATGATTGTTTATATTTTTGCTTTGAATATTCAGTTTATGGGATGTTTGATTTCGGTTTTCTAACCTTGATATTCGATCTCATAATATTGTGAACCCTTATGGTTTGGGTGACTTTTTGATTTAGCAAGATTAAGTTCTAGCCCATGTTGGTAGGCTTTATCAAAGGATCATGAGGGGTTCTGATAGAAACAATATGTGAAAAAGTCACAATATGTTGAATCGTTTGGTTTAGCATAAAAGCATATGTGTTTCACGGTTTTCAACTTTTGCTTGCAATAGTTAAAACCGATTTTCAACCTTTCTCTGGTAAATATTGGTTGTTATTATTCTTTTGTTTTGCATAAGGATGACAACATAATGATATTTAGATATCAATTCTCCCTGTAAGAAGATGCAAACATATTGGAGAAGTGGATGAGAAATTTGAGGTAACAATCTTGTTAGTTAATTGTTTTCATGTTTAAGAAAAGCCTAATTTTATTTCATATATTTATTGCTTTTGCTTAACAAAATTTCGGTACAATTGATGTTTTATTCCATTATTTGTGTATGGATGTGTGTGTGATTCAATTGTTTCCGGTTAAGAAAAACTATTGTTATCTTGCTTTATTGTTTGCCATAAATTGTTTAGGCTTACAAAATTTCGGTGCAATTGCGGTGCTTTAATGTCTATGTTGTTTCATTTGCTTCCTGTTGAGGTGAATAATTATGCAAGTTAATTTATTTTGGTTTGTATGAACTATATATGGCTTAATGAAAGAAAAGTTTTACGGGATGAATTGTTTAGTCCAATTTGATTCTGGATAAGAGAAACTAAGTTAAATCTGATCTTAGTTAGACTTATCAAAGAGGAGGTTTCGGTTATTCAAGTCTAATCGAATGCCTTAACAAGAAATGCTAGTTAACTAACCTAGTACTTGTATTGTTTAAAATTTAAAGGTCTAAGTTATATGGATAATTAGAACCTGATGAGAAAAATAGAGTTATCTTTATTTTGGTCTTATCGAACAAGCGATTGTATTTCTACAATTGTTTTAGCAAAGGAACTAAGGTGCTTAGTTGATTTTTTGGTTTGCTAAACTATTAGGGAAAATTATTTCGGACAATTATTTCCTTGGTAACATATCAAAATAAAATTACTTTGTAATTTCGGTTTTGATATTGGTTATCAAAAATGGTGTGTGGAACCCTCGTGCTTAACTCTATAGGTGACAAGTCTTTCGAGATTTGTAAGATCCTTTCGGTTTGTCCTTTATTTTTTCGTTTCTTTGTCATTTTGTGACAAAAGGTGGGAGAAATATATGGAGTAAAAAAGTGATACTGGTATTGATTTATATCGATTAGTATCACTAAAGGAAAGGACATTGGTGCTTAAACGTTTATCTAACGAAAGAGTGAAAGCATAGACTTAGGGGGAGTAGCATATCATATTACAAAGGAATAACAAAGACGTGTGGATTAAAATTCTACCTATATTACCTTTAGGGGGGAGTATTAGCTTTGTTATTATAATGTCAACAGCGACATTTAAGGATTGAATGTATACAGGTCATTGTGCTGTTGAATTCGGGAATCAAGTGTATGTGTAATGAATTCTTGTAATTTGTTTATCCATATGATGTAAGAGTTTTGTCACTAAAATTGACAAAGGGGGAGATTGTTAGAGCATAGCTCGATTGAACCCACCAAGCATTGGTATGTCAAGTTTGGTTGTCATATTTTAGTGAGCCAAAACTCATTTAAAGAGTCGCTTGATTATGTACTAGAGTCAACTTCGTATAGGTCATCTTGAAAGTATTAGGGTATAAGACATTACAAGTATTGCGAAGACTTGAAGAAGTGAAGAAGCAAGGAGCTACGACGACAACATCATCCTTCCACTTGAGGTTAGTAATATTTGACTTGAACTGTTTCATTCCCTAACGTATCTTTCAAGTCGTGCATATTGAAAACAAAACTGCGAAGCATGAATGATTATACTCTAGTTAGACATAGTATTAAGGAATACAATGTGAGGTTTATTGCTTTACCATTAAACTTTGTATATAAGACATCGACATAATCGTTTGAATGCTATTGTGATTATGAATGGGTATAAGGTGAAGATTTCATCTTAGGAAACAATGTTTTACATTTTTTTAAGGAAGTAAATTCATGAACTTGTTCTGTGAATCGAAAGAGAAATCGTCAGGCATTATTGGTATTGTTATTCATTGCATATCTTTTGAACTACCAATATGTTTTATTAGTATAACCGCTCATGACTTGTTTATGTTCTTGGTAAAACTATTAACAAAGGCCTGACTTTTGTATTAGTATGACTCTTATTAGTGAAACCGATCTTAAGTAATCACTTGAGATGGTATGATCGATTTTGTGTTATTGGTATGACCGACTCTGGGTAAAGGGGAACCGATCCTAGTAAGAGGTGCAACCTATCACAAAGGGGAATCGATCCTTGTATGAGGTGCAACAAGTTTTTAGTAGAAAGCGGAAACGATCCTATGGACATGTGCACGTTTTTAGGCAAAGGGGATCCGATCCTATGGACATGTGCAGCAAGTACAAGTTAGATATCATATATGTGTGGGGAACCGGTCCTAGTACCTAGTCAACCGAATTTTGGAAAGCTAGTATAACTATGCACAATACTCACATGGAGGTAGAACCGAAAGTTGTTTTGGTAGAACCGTGAAACCCATGATTTGTGATTGAGTGTTCTTGATCAATCACGTAGTTCTTGAAAATCAGATGAACCAATTCTAAACTTGTTTGGAAGTGTGTCAAATCGGTTTTTAGATTGTAAGTATGAAAGAGGACTTACAAAGTAAGGATGTTGGCATACTTTGAACATGTGCAGTAACGCTTATCTTTAATTGTTCAAAGTTATTCCTTAATAACTAAAGGAAGAAAATCCCAAGATTGAATAAAATAAATTGAGAATCTTTTATTTAAGGTTTTTAATTTTATTTTAGGAAAAAGAAAATTAGTAATGTGCATTTACTAGTTGGAGATTTTCCAAGAGATTTTCGGTCAATATTTTGGACAAAGCATTTCCAGGAATTACGGAAACCGAATCTGGAATATATTGCATATCTTGAGAATATTTTCGGTTTTGGAAATTCCTTGGTGTCTAAACTTCCTTGGTCTATGAATATGAAAGTTTGCATTTGGAGCAAACTAATACTCGTACAACAAGAATTATCTCAGTTGTGCTGCTACTAGTGAAGCCGCCTATTCGGAGAGGAGAGTAACCTAATTAGGCGAAATCTCTTACGGCCGCTCAGTTTAATGTCTTCTTTGGGATTGAGAATATCTATTAGTACCGTTGGTGGGAAACTAGATAATTGCGGTTTATCTTTTTTTTTCCGATTGATTTGATTGACTAACGGTGGTTGAAGTTTGAATGCACCTAGTTTGTTTATGCTTGAAAATCTTCTCTTCTGATATAAGATTTAGTAAAACTAGATCGAAATTTCGACGGGGATCTTTAGACTGTTTGTAGATCCAAAGACGTCTTGTGATAATCTATTGTTAACAGACTCTGTTATGTGCGTGATTGATCACAAGAGATTCAACTTGATTGTGTGCAGGTGTTTATTGAAGATCTAAGAAGATTTGAAGACAAAGAAGACTTTGAAGATTTCTGATTTGAGTTCATAATATTTGGTGTGCATAATACTAGTTTCGGTAAAAGAGGATCCAACTATAATCGGTTTATCCTTGTGGTAGATTAGATTGATTAGTTGTGTAGATCAGCATCAATACAATTCTTTGTGATTAAAAGTATTGATTGCAAAATTTTAACAATTACTTTGGTAATTGATAATAAGATAGATCTTAGAACCTGACAAAGGAGTTTATTGAGATAAACAGAAGAGCCTTTTGTTGAACTCATATCACTTGGTTGAAGAGAGTTGATACCAAACATATTTGTTGTTCCTTTACTGTTTGGAATACGAACCAAAGGAATTGTTCCAAGTATGTGACTTATTAAAGGTCGGAGGCGTGGGAATACAGACGAAACTAGGTGAACTATAAGTTTAGTTTCTTGGTCTCAACTATACGAAGTTGGTTTTATTTTGTATAGCGGCTTAATCCTGAGAGTATTCAATTCTGGACAAGGTCCCGGTGTTTTTATGCATTTGCGGTTTCCTCGTTAACAAAATCTTGTTGTGTCATTTACTTTTATTTTCCGCAATTATAATTGTTTTTATTATAATTTATAGTGAATTACACAAACGTTAATTCTTATTTTACTTGATAAGTAATCCTATTGTGTTTGGTTAAGTCCAAACGTTTTATCAAGTAAACATACTTCGTTGTTGTATTGTCTCGATTTCGTATCCATAAACGATCACACGAAGTGTGAACCGATTTGTTGTATTTTCTCGACTCAGTCCATAGACAATCACTTTCGGAGAAAGGACTTATAGGTGGAAAAGTTTTAGTTTGAGGTATATTTGGGTACCCTCGTCTTTTCAAAAGTGAAGAAGTAATGACTACAATGACGACATCATCCTTTCTTTTGAAGTTAGTAACATTGACTTGATCTTGTTTCCATTCCTAACATATCTTTCAAGTCGGATTATACTGAAAACATAATATGTGAAGATGTATATAAATAATACTCCAGTGGGTTAGACTTGGTCATGACATTATGATCAAAGTTGCATGGAATTTATTGAATTACGAAGTATAACGCTTATCTTTTGAACTTCGTAAATACGAATTCGACATAATCTATTATATATAGTTGCTTGATTATGTGCGCATGATATCGGTATGATTTTACCCTAGGAAACAATGTTTTATAACATTTGTTTAAGAGAAGTACATATATGAACTTGTTTCATTTTCGAAAGGAAATCATGATTGGTCAGGTTCTTTATTGAGTATTTTTTTGAATGACCAATGTAAGATGACAAGGTAGAACCTATCTTAAATTGTTGAGATTTATGGTATAACCGGTCATAGACTATATAATATATCTAGTTGTAACCGGTCACAAGTTACATTGAAAATCAAGGTGTAACCGATCACAAGCTATATTGGAATGCAAGTTATAACCGGTCACAAGTTACTTTGGGATCCAAGGTATAACCGGTCACAGGATGAATTGAGAAGTTAGTTGTAATCGGTGACAAGCTACCTTTGGGAAGCAAGGTGTAACCGGTCACAATCTACTTTGGGAAGCCAGGTATAACCGGTCACAAGCTACTTTGGGAAGCCAGGTATAACCGGTCACAAGCTACTTTGTGAAGCAAGATGTAACCGATTACATCCTATCTTGGGAATCATGTTATAACCGGTCACAACATATTTTGGAGTGATGGTATAATCGGTTCCATGAGAAAAATCAAGTTTCCATGATTCACATATTTCTTCATGATGTGTGAATTAGGGTTTCGGGTTTGCTAAGATGAGAAGCTTATAGATGTCGACATTATTTGAAAATGTACATAACTCTTATCATTAATTGTTCAAAGATATTCCTTGTGTAGTAGGATAAAAACTGATTCTGCTGGAAATGGTAAATTTGGGTGTGCCGCCGAGAAACGAATCTAAATCTTAAACAAATGTACTGCACATGAGTACTTTAGATTCGAGAGATCAATTTGTACAATTCTGGCCTAAACCAAGAAATGGTCGTTCCAGTCTTGTTTCGGTCACAAAATGAAGGAGAAAGGTTGATCTTAGGGAGGGAATCGAAGAAGGTGTTGAGATCAGAATGGTTAACGCTGAAGGTGTGGTTGTTTTATGAATTGTATCAGAGTGTGGAACTTGCATGCAGAATGTAAGCTATAAGTTCTTTTTATGTTTTCTAGATACTTGTGTTGATAACCCCCGTCGGTTGAAATAGATTGAAAATCTATTTATATACGTCATAGTCGAACACACCCTGATCTCATAGGAAGTGGATATAGTTGAGTGATGGAGAAGTGAGATCGTGTAGAATGGTGAAAACCACGTCCCTACTATGAGTGGAAGATCGGTTGGTTTTATTCCCACTACTTCTCTATCATCACTAACTTTCCGCCTTTCCTGACACTTTCTCGTAATGGGCGTGTTGCACGCTGCATGCTATAAACCGCCAGATCAATACCCTGATGAACATCCCCCAGTTTGTGACATGTTTGATGTCTCGAGTATTTTGTAGAAAAATATGTACCAAGTTGTTGAGTGAGTCTTGCTTGCAAGACTTAATTATTTTGACTAATCACGCGCAAGCTAGGCGGCGGGCGGTTATATTTTACAAGTCAAGTTGTGAGACTTGCTGCAAAAAATAGCATGTAATGCTCTAAGGTTAAATAATTAAGTTATTTATGAGATCGATATTTATAAAATATCGTTTGTGATCGATGCATATAAAGCATCTCTTTTAAACAAGCAGCTCAAAATAATCGATGCTCGTGAAGTATTGTTGTATAGAGCCTGTCTTGGTTGGTTGCGGAACTTAATGTCTTAAAAGGAGCGCGACCGACCATCTTTGTACAACTACCAGTAGCTGCTTGGGAAAGTCGATCGACCCTCTTGGAAGAGGGGCGGCCGGTGAGCACGGCGACATCTTATTGGTCGCCCAGAATTAGATCTAGGCCGCTCAATTTGGGTGATTGAGATGATTTGCGACAATTATTGGCTTCCGTTGATTTTATTTAAGACCCTTGTAGGCAGCGTGACTATCCTACTTCGAACGTCTGCCTGGAACTATTCGTGCAGGTTGAGGATGGGCCGATTGGTTCCCATGGAAGAGGGGATGCCGGTGATCACGACGGCATCTCATTGGTTCCTCGAAATCATATCTAGGACAGTCGATTTCGGCTGGCGAAGTTGGATGGCCGAGATTGCTTTGCGGCAGTTATGCGCTGCCGTTGGTCGACCTTGAGGCTTTTAAAGACGTGTCACCAACCTACTTTGAGCTAACGGTTTGGGATGTTAGTTTCAAGATGGGAGCAATTCGAGTGGTCGAGGTTAAGGAGGGTCGCCGGTGAGCATACATGCACTTCATTGTCCGCCTAAAATTGGATAGCCGGTCGATTTGGCTAGCCAAGTTGGACGGTCGAGATCGTTTTGCAACAGTAATGCGATACCGCTAACCTAAATTAGGGTTTTTAAGCCGCGCAACCATCCTACTTTGAGCGATCGATTTGAGGCTTTGCTCTCAAGATGGGAAGGCTCCGATTTGCTGAGGCATAAGTGGGCCCGTCGGTGTGTATCACGGAGCTTGTCTGGTCGTGCCGAGAGGCGACTAGGCTTGATAAAACAGTCGGCCAAATCATGTGGCCGTGATCGTTTTAAGACTGACATGGGCAACCTATATTCTATTTCTTAAGGAATTACGTGCGTCGACCAGCCAACTTCCACCTCTAATTAAAAGTGTAGCCGGCGCTTTTGAAGCGATATGATGGTCGATGGGAACACCAGCCAAAGGAAGCTCGAGTTAGGGAAAATTGGCCGGCCAAGTGGCGCGGCCAAGTCCCTTTATGCCACGGCTTCAATTGGTCACGGTTTCCTATTTTCTTCATATTTCCCGTTTTTTGGTAGGATTTACTCCTACTAGTTCCATGATGGATCAATTTCCTAGTTTTTCTAGATTTAGTCTCAACCAATAGGGTTCTGGATATTGCGCAGGCCGCAAAAACCTAATTTTTGTAAACTAAGTTAAAAATTGAACTTTGCGGGCTGTCACAAAATTAATCAAATTTGATGATCTCTGTGCGTTGACACAAAATTACTAACCTTATTCTCAGAAAGTAACGCAGTTTGCGTGCTTCCAATTTGAGTACTTTCATGCAGATATTAATCCCGAAACTTCGGGAAATTCATGCTACTTAGCTGCGAGCGAACATTAATTGTCATGTCATGTCAATATTAAGAGTTCAGCTGGGGAACATAGCACATAATAGATACTCAGCAGGCTCCGGCATTAGTGAATAATGCAGCTAGGATCTTAAATACTCATTGGGCTCTATACTAGCGAACAACTCATCCGGGAGCTTGAGTTTCAATATAATATGAAGAGAGACATAGGCGCTCATCAGATTTAATATATTCTTCAAATTCCTTGCGGAATACAAATATATCAAGGTCTACTACTTCTGATGCCGGGTCAGGTAGACATACTTTTACAGTTTTCGTCATAAACTAAAAATCACCATCAGCATTAATGAAAAAGCGGGGGGTACAACAACCACACACAACAATTCGTTTGGCAATGTGAGAGGACTTACTCCAATATACTTTCTAGAGAATCAACTAGACAATCAGACTCAACCTAGAGAAAAGTATATACAAGAGTTTATATCTCTAACTCTCTTTTCAATTTTCAATCAACAAATAGTAATTTGCGAGCCCGATTGAATATAAGAGAAGTAACTTAAACGGTACCAAAAACCAATGTTCAAGGATCAATTAATTTCAATCAACAACCAAAGGTTGGATTTCCCAATTGATTGATTCAACGCATAACCTGTGATATTTAAATTATATAAAAATATAATGCGGAAAAGAAATAACACAGACACCATAATTTTTTTAACGAGGAAAACCGCAAATGTAGAAAAACCCCGAGACCTAGTCTAGTTTGAACACCACACTGTATTAAGCCTCTACATACACTAGCCTACTACCAATGAACTTCGGACTGGACTGTAGTTGAACCCTAATCAGCCTCACATTGATTCAAGGTACAGTTGCGTTCCTTACGTCTCTGATCCCAGCAGGATACTACACACTTGAATTCCTTAGATGATCTCACCCATAACCAAGAGTTTCTACGACCCAAAGTCGAAGACTTGATAAACAAATCTGTCTCACACAGAAAAGTATATTGGAATAGATAAATCTGTCTCCCACAGAAATACCTATGAGTTTTGTTCCGTATTTTGATAAATCAAGGTGAACAGGAACCAATTGATAAAGCGGTCTTATATTCCCTAAGAACAGCCTAGTATTATCAACCACCTCACAATAATCTAAATCGTATGGAAGCGAAACTAGATATTGTGGAATCAAAAACGATGAGATGAAGGTGTTTGTGATTAGTTTTTATCTTGCCTATCGGAGATTAAATCTCGAGCAAATATTAGATAAGATTGTACTCAAATGTTAGAATCGGGCAAGATCAGAACACGCAACTACAGAGAAAATAGTTAGGTCTGGCTTCACAATCCCAATGAAGTTTTAAAGTCATTAATCTACGGGGTCTCATGAGAAACCTAAGGTTAAAGGAGAATCGACTCTATCTATGCAACTAGTAACACACAGAAGTGTGGGGATTAGGTTTCCCAGTTGCTAGAGTTCTCCTTTATATAGTTTTCAAATCAGGGTTCGCAATCTAAGTTACCTTGGTAACAAAGCATTCAACATTCACCGTTAGATGAAAAACCTGATTCAACCAAGCTAATATCTTTCAACCGTTAGATCGAACTTATCTTGTTACACACAAATGAAATGTACCCTCATTTAGGTTTATGTAACCGTACCTAAACGTGTACACCATGTTGGCTCAACAATAGTTAACCGAGGTTATCTATATGAACACTCTCATATCAACCTTATTCATCTTAACCATACCTAGTTCAAATGACTCAAAAGAAACTAGTTAAAGAGTTTTTCAATTGCTATATTCTCATAGAATTATACAACAACACAACTGAAGCAAAATCAGTTTGATTCACTCGAATCAATTCATGAACATTATAGCCACGGTCTGCAAAGATTGCATTCCTTATTATATAAATGTTTAAGTTCATGTACACAACCGATTTTAGAACTTTAACCTTCAAGTATGCAAACGGGTAAGCGTACTTCCAATCCCAACAGAAATTCTCGGACATGAACCTCACGCCAGTACGCCAACGGATACGTATACTTAGGTTCCCGTATTTCTCAAGCCAACAGGTACGCGTACGGGTATGCATACTATGGCCCCTGGACATGGATTACATATGTGCAAGAGTACACAACATGTCATATCCAATAATGGTTAAGTGTTCTAAACTCTTGAAAAGACGAGGGTACCCAAATATACCTCAGTCTAAAACTTTTCCACCTATAAGTGTTTTCTTCGAAAGTGATTGTTTATGGACTGAGTCGAGACAATGCAACAAATTGGTTCACACTTTGTGTGATCGTCTATGAATACGAGATCGAGAAAATACAACAACAAAGTGTGTTTACTTGATAATATGTTCGGACTTAACCAAACACAATAGGATTGATATCAAGTAAATAGGAATTAACGTTTCTGTATTTTACTTCTAATTATAATAAAATAATAATAATTACGGAAATATAAAAGTAAAAGACACCGCAAGATTTTGTTAACGAGGAAACCGCAAATGCAGAAAAACCCCGGGACCTTGTCCAGAATTGAATACTCTCAGGATTAAGCCGCTATATATAAAAAATCTAAACCAACTTCGTATAGTTGAGACTAAGCAACTAAACCTATAGTTCACCTAGTTCCGTATGTATTCCCACACCTCCAACTTGTAATAAGTCACGTACTTGGAACAATTCCTTTGGTTCGTATTCAAAACAGTAAAGGAACAACAAATCTGTTTGGTAAAAACTTTTTCAATCAAGTGATATGAGTTTGACAAAAGGCTCTTCCGTTTATCCCAATAATCTCCTTTCTCAGGTTCTTAGATCAATCTTATCAACAACTACCAAAGTAATTGTCAAGACTATGCAATCAATATTCTTAATCCAAAGAATGATATTGATGCCGATCTACACAACTAATCAATCCAATCTACCACAAGGATAAACCGATTATAGTTGGATCCTTTTCCAGACGAAACAAGTATTATGCACACCAAAAATTATGAACCCAAATCAGAAATATTCAAAGCCTTCTTTGTCTTCAAATCTTCTTAGATCTTCAATAAACACCTGCACACAATCAACTTGGATCTCTTGTGATCAATCACACACAAAGCAGAGTCTGTTAACGTTAGATTATCACAAGATGTCTTTAGATCTACAATTAGTCTAAAGATCCCCGTCGAAACTTCGATCTACCTAGTTTGAGTGAATCTTATATCAGAAGAGAAGATTCTCAAGCATAAACAAACTAGGTTCAATCAAAGTTCAACCACTGTTAGTCAATCAAATCAACCGGAAACTAATAATAAACTGCAATTATCTAGTTTCCCACCAATGGTACTAATAGAGATTCTCAATCCCAAAGAAGTCTTTAAACCGAGCGGCCGTAAGAGATTTCGCCTAATTAGGTTACTTTCCTCTCCAAATAGGCGGCTCCACTAGTAACAACACAACTAGGTAGTTTTGCTGGCTTTGAGGATTAGTTTGCACGAAATGCAAACTTTGATATTTATAGACCAAGGAAGTTTGGACACCAAGGAATTTCCAAAACCGAAAATATTCCCAAGATGTGCATTAACGCCCAAATTCGGTTTCCATAATTCCTGGAAATGCTTTGTACAAATAATGACCGAAATCTCAGCAGAAAATGTTCAATTAGTAAATGCACATTACCAATTTTAACTTTCTAAAGATATGCATTTATTTGCTGGAAAATAAAATCATATAAAACTAAAAACCTTAAATAAAAGATTCTCAATTTATTTCGAGCCGAGATTCTCCTTTATCTATTAAGGAATATCTTTGAACAATAAAAGATAAGAGTTACTGCACATGTTCAAAGTATGTCGACATCTTAACTTTGTAAATCCTTTTTCATAGTTACAATCTTGAAACCGATTTGCCACACTTCCAAACAAGTTTAGAATTGGTGCATCTGACTTCCAAGAACTATGTGATTGATCAAGAATACTCAATTACCAATCATGAGTTTCACGGTTCTACCAAAACAAGTTTCGGTTCTACCTCCATGTGGGTACTGGAATTAGTCACATTAGCTTTCCAAAATTCGGTTGACTAGGTTCTAGGATCGGTTCCCACATATATATGGTATGTAACTTGTATTTGGTGCACATATCCATAGGATCGGTTCCCAATATCTAAAAACGTGTTGCACATGTTCATAGGATCGGTTCCCAATAACTAGAAACTTGCTGCACCTCTTACAAGGATCGATTCCCCTTTTGTGATCGGTTGCACCTCTTCATAGGATCGGTTCCCCAATGTCTAGAGTTGGTCATACCAATAACAACAAATTGATAATACCATCTCAGGTGATTACTTAAGATCGGTTTCACTAATAAAAGTCATACCAATATAAAATTCAGGCCTTGTGAATAGTTTTACCAAAAACATAAACAATTCATGAGCGGTTATACTAATCACACATATTATTAATCCAAATACCAATAAGCCTAGCGATTTCCCTTTCGATTCACAAAAATAGTTTATGAACTACTTCCTTTAAACGAATGTAAAACATTGTTTCCTAGGATGAAATCTTTACCTATACCCATACACATAATCACAATAGCATTCATGCGATTATGTTGATGCCTTATATACGAAGTTCAAAAGATAAGCGTTATACTTAGTATTGTATTCCTTAATACTATGTCTAACTAGAGTGTATCATTCATGCTTCGCAATTATGTTTTCAATATGCACGACTTAAAAGATACGTTGGGGAATGAAACAGTTCAAGTCAAATATTACTAACCTCAAGAGGAAGGATGATGTCGTCGTTGTAGCTCCTTACTTCTCCGCTTCTTCAAGTCTTCATGTAATACTTGTAATGTATCATATCCTAAAACTTTCAAGCTAACCTATACGAAGTTGACTCTAGTGCATAATCAGGTGACTCTTTAAATGAGTTTTGATTCACTAAAATATGATAACCAAACTTGACATACCAACGCTTGGTGAGCTCAACCGAGCTATGCTCTAACAATCTCCCCGTTTGTCAATTTTGGTGACAAAACTCTTACATCATATGGATAAACAAATTACAAGAATTCATTACACATACGCTTGATTCCCTTCAACAGCACAATAATCTGTATATATTCAATCCACAAATGCCGATGTTGACATTATAATAACAAAGCTAATACTCCCACTAAAGGTAATATATATAGGTAGATTTTCAATCTGCACGTCTTTATTATTTTCCAAATCAATATGATATTCTACTCCCCCTTAGTCCATGCTTTACTCTTTCGTTAGATATAACGTTTAAGCAGCATTGTCCTTTCCTTTAGTGATACCAATTACCAATATCACTTGTTTACTCCATATATTTCTCCCCATTTTTGTCACAAAATGACAAAGGTACGAGCAAATAAAGGTCAAACCGAAAGGATCTTACAAATCTCAAATAGACTTGCAAACTTATAAGAGTTAAAGCACGAGGGTTCCACACACCATTTTTGATAACCAATATCAAAACCGAAACTACAAAGTAATTGTTTTGATATGTTACCAAGGAAACAATTTCCCTAAGCAATGTTTCCTAATAGTTTAGCAAACCAAAAATCGACTAAGCACTTTAGTTTCTTTTCTAAACCGATTGTAAAAATACAATCGCTTATTCGATAAGACCAAAATAAAGATCAAAATTAACTTTATTTTTCTCATCAGGTTATAATTATTCGAATCAATAACTTAGACCTTTCACTTTAAACAAGACAAGTACTAGGTTAGTTAACTAGCATTTCTTGTTAAGGCATTCGATTAGACTTGAATAACTGAATCCTACACTTTGATAAGTCTAACTAAGATCAGAATTAACTTAGTTTCTCTTATCCGGAATCGAATTGGACTAAACAAATGATCCCGAAACACTTTTGTTAAGCCATAAACAATTCCTACAAACCAAATAAATCAACTTGCATAATTATTTATCTCAACCGGAAGCAATTGAAACAACATAGACATTAAAGTACCGCAATTGCACCGTAAATTTTGTAATCCTAAACTATTGATACCAAACAATAAAGCAAGATAACAATAGTTTTTCTTAACCGGAAAAAATTGAATCATGCACACACATCCATACACACATAATGAAATAAACATCAATTGTACCGTAATTTTGTTCAGCAAAAGCAATAGATATAAGCAATAAAATCAGGATTTTCTTAAACAGGAAAAAGATTAACTAATAACGTCGTTACCTCAAGATTTGCATCCTCTTCTCCAAAATCTTCGCATCTTCTAGGGAGAAGCACTATCATGTTGTTATCCTCTTGCAAGACAAAAGAACAACAACAACCAACCTTTACTAGAGAAAAGTTGAAAACCGGTTTTTAACTAGTGCAAAGCACAAGTTGAAAACCCCGAAACACATATGCTTTTATGCTAAACCAAGACGATTCAACATATTGTGACCTTTTCACATATTGTTTCAATCAGAACCCCTTATGATCCTTTGATAAAGCCTACCAACATGGGCTATAACTTAATCCCGCTAAACCAAAAAGTCACCCAAACCATAAGGGTTCACAACATATGAAATCGAATATTAAGGTTAGAAAACTGAAATCAAACATCTTATACACATACATAGCAATAAGATAAAGCATTCAAGCACAGGCTATGTAATCAAAAACTATCACAAGAAAAATTATAAACCAAATAATTTTATTCTTAAATACTAGATAGTTTTATTCATAATAGACTTTATTGAAAGAAATCAAAAACTAATGTCTATTTTCTTTTCTTGAAGATAAATCAATCTTCATTTGTTTGCTCATCAGAATATTCTTCAGAGTCTTCTTCTTGTTCTCCTTTAAGAAACTCATTATTGATCGTTAGGATTCCTTCAAGGGTTTCCGGATCATCTCTATAGGAAAATGCTAATTATTTTTGAATACAGTCCAATTGTCTCCCAAGACGTAAAATGTGGAACATGATATCTCCATTGCTATTGGTTTGATCATATGAGATACTAGATCCCTTTTGAGTTCTAAACTCATCCGATTGATAATTCCCTGAGAAATAATTTTAGTATCTTTCTCATCTCCAAAGTTGTTCCCTATTGCACTTTCACATAGCTTGGTGATGAGACAGGGATATCCAAGATTTCTATGAAATCCTGTGGTATTGAGAGATTCAATGATTTTAATCATTTGATTGATAATTATTCCACAAATATCAATTCTTTTTTTGCATTCAAGAAGGTAGTATATAAGTTCAGCAAATTCTCTATTCCATATAGAAGAATCTCTTGTACAAGCAAACAGGGTTGCTACAACAAGTTTACCTAAAATCCTTAAGTGGAAGGATACGTCTTTGGTTAGCATCTTTCCCATTTTCCATTCAACAGTTTGACCAGTGATAAGTTCTGAAATGTTATCGTGCTCAATTTCAGAACCTGTAATCATATGCCCTTTCACATTGTAATTGATGATTTTTGATATCATCTTTCTGTTGACATGAAGAAAGGTACTTCCAACCAAAGTGATAAAATTAAGCTTTTCATGATTAATATTGTGAATATTACCATAAAAAAATTCTTACTATATCAGGTGAATATTTTTCAACTCTAAACATATTTCCCCAGATTCGGTCTTGAAAAAACTGGTCTCTGAAACATCTGGATCGAATCTCTTTTCTTCATCGAAGCTTACTCCCTTCAAAGCTTGATATCTTTCAAAACATGTGTTATCTACAAAAAATTTAAGATCATGATTCCCTTTGATCAAGTGAGGATACTTGATTTTCTTAATATCTCCGGGAGGAATAAATGGATTCAAGGCAAACTTGTCTATTTCAGAGTTTTCTTCTCTTGATTTCATCTTTCCCATACTTGTGAAAATATGAAAAACCCTAGTTACGGTTTTGAACAATCTTACCAAATATGTTTGAACACATAGCAAGAGATTATCTTTTATAGGGATAATTGATATTAAAACCGGAAATGACTAGTTTTAGGAAATACTATCCGTTAGAGCACTGCTCGGTCGAACTCGCATGCGTTGCTATCTCAAGAATGTTTGTCAATGTTAGTGATCAAAACTATAAGTCTTGATTTCTAGTCTACTATTAGCTAAGTCTCGGACTAGGATAGAAAGTCTAGTTGATCTTAAGACTCCATGATGATCATCATACAAAGAAGAAGAACTACTCAAGGAACTGGTGGAACTTCATCGTCTAAAAGGTATGTGGAGACTTGAACTTATCTATCACTCAAAAGTCTATCTACTCTATCTCCTATCTTGAGACGAAAGTCATTTTACTATATAGACTTCGATTATACACATTTGTTATTTCGAGCCGAGTTTATCTTGCTTATCTATTTCTCGAAATATGTATTGGTAAGCTTTCGTTTTGGACAAGTTCATCTTTACTAGTGATGAAAGTCATGTTAAGTTTCAATCACTTGAAAATGGCTTTGACGAAAAATGGTTTGTGAACAACAACTATATAACATCCTCTTAGAATGTTTCAATAATTAAAATGAGAGTTTAGATTATATAACCATTGTGTGGTAACTCATACATGTATAAGTCCTTATTCCTTGAACAAAAGTATGCGTACTTTGCTGCTCAGGAAAATCGGAACAGAGTCCGCGAACCCAGTCCGCGTACTGTCGGAGGTTCTCTTCCCGAGAAAATCTACTGGAGTTTGTGAACTATTTATGAACTTATTCCGGGCACCTAAGTCCGCGTACTTAAGTTGGTTATTCTCTAAAAACGATTATTTATGAACTTAAACTTATATAAACTAAGGAATGCAAGTTTGCAAATTGTGGCTATAAAGTTCATGAATCGGTTTGAGTGAATCAAAACATTTTTGTTTCAATTGTGTCTATTATAATATCTAAGCAATTGAACAACTCTCTAACTAGTTCATTTGAGTCATTTGAACTAGTTGTGGTAAAGAAGAATATGGTTAACATGAAAGTGCTCATATGGCTAACCATTTGGTTAACTACGGTTGAACCAACTAAATGTACAAGTTTGGGCACGGTTACACAAACCTAGAAACATGCATTTCATTTGTGTGTAACAAGCTAAATTTCGATCTAACAGTTGAAAGATATTAACTTGAATCTAATCAGGTTTTCATCTAAAGGTGAATATTGAATGCTTTGTTACTAAGCTAACATTGATTGCAAACCCTGAAAGACTATATAAGGGAGAACTCTAGAAACTGGGAAACCTAATCCCCACACCTCCTGTGTGATACTAGTTGTATTAGATGGAGTCGATTCTCCTTTAACCTTAGGTTTCTATCGAGACCCTGTAGGTTAACGACTTGAAGACTTCATTGGGATTGTGAAGCCAGCCCGATACTACTTTCTCGTAGTTGTGTGATCTGATCTTGCTGTTTCTATCGTATTTGAGTACAATCGTAAGGATTGACTTGAGATTGATTTCTCCGATAGGCAAGATATAAAATTAGTCACAAACATCTTCGTCTCATCGTTTGTATTCCACAATATCTATTTTCGACATCATACAATTTAGATTATTGTGAGGTGATTGATAATACTGAGTTGTTCTTCGGGAATATAAGTCTGGTTTATCAATTGGTTCATGTTCACCTTGATTTATCAAAAGACGGAACAAAAACTCGTAGGTATTTCTGTGGGAGACAAATTTATCTATTAACGTAGACTTTTCTGTGTGATACAGATTTGTTTATTAAAGTCTTCGACTTTGGGTCGTAGAAACTCTTAGTTGTGGGTGAGATCAGCTAAGGGAATCAAGTGCATAGTGTCCTGCTAGGATCAGAGACGTAGGGGCGCAACTATACCTTGGATTAGTGTGAGATTGATTGGGGTTCAACTACAGTCCATACCGAAGTTAGTTGGTAGTAGGCTAGTGTCTGTAGCGACTTAATATAGCGTATGTTCAATCTGGACTAGGTCCCGGGGTTTTTCTGCATTTGCGGTTTCCTCGTTAACAAAACTTCTGGTGTCTGTGTTATTTCTTTTCCGCATTAGATTTTGATATATAATTGAAATATCACAGGTTGTGCGTTTGAATCAATCAATTGGGAAATCCAACCTTTGGTTGTTGATTGAAATTGATTGATACTTGAACATTGGTCTTTGGTACTGTTCAAGTGATTTCTCTTGTATTCAATTAAACTCGCATATTTTTATTTGCTTGAGTAAGTATTGAATCGAGAAAGAGAGATATAACTCTTTGATATACTTTCATTAAGATTGAGTCTGACTGTCTAGTTGATTCTCTTAAAAGTATATTGGAGTTAGTCCGTACAGATTGCTAATCGAAATATTGGGTGTGGTTGTTATACCCCCGCTTTTTGACTATCAAAATCGGAAACCGAGGCTTGTGGGGAAACAATTCTGATTTTGTATCTAGGTCTTTCTTTGGAAAACTGGTTTTTCATGGACTGGATCTTTATTTCGGATTAATTTCATGTTTTTTTTCCAAAAATCTGTTTACTCTTTTATTTCCAGAATTTGATAATATCACTTGAAATTTACTCAAGAATTTTCTACTAGAGTATTCAGAGATAAATTTGAACAAAATATGATATTTGTTAAAAATACCATCAGAATCATAAACCCTGTAATATTTCAAAAGATCACTTGCTTCATTAAAACAGTTGTGAGGTGTATGAAGCAATCCACTGTTAATAGAATTATTAACTGAAAACTCATTCCTTGTAGGATTACATATTTTCCAAAATCGCATCCTAGATAGCGATACATTGACAGTCTTTGCTCTGAAAATGTATATATATATATACTTTGGTAGTTTATCCAAATATATTTAAGATTACAGTTTTTTCAAGAGCACAATAGCCATGGTTCATATAATGAAAATTTCTAAGAGGAATCTTATGCATTTTCGAGATACAACCTGTCTCATAGAGTATTGTACCATTGTTACTAAACATGTTAGTATCCAGGACAATGATATACAATTATATGCTACCCCACTAATTATGTAAGTCTATCCAGACATACATGGACATAATTCCAATTCCTAAAACATTTAGGAACAAGAGTATTACATACTTCATTCGTATCTTCCACCACAATTTTTTGAAGTAGTCAAATCCTGCCGTTACGTTAACTGAATCACACATTAAATTCATTTTCTTATAGGTTGGATCGCACTATACATAGATTGTTAGATCTTTTCGTGTTTGCCTACTCTGATACCAATTGAAAAGACGAGGGTACCCAAATATATATACCTCAATCTAAAACTTTTCCACCTATAATTCCTTTCTCCGAAAGTGTTATGGATTGAGTCGAGATAATGCAACAAATCGGTTCACACTTTGTGTGATCATCTATCGATACAAGATCGAGACAATATAACAACAAAGTGTGTTTACTTGATAATAGGTTCGGAGTTAACCAAACACAATAGGATTGATATCAAGTAAATAAGAATTAACGTTTGTGTATTTTACTTCTAATTATAATTGCGGAAATAAAAAAGTAAAAGACACGGCAAGATTTTGTTAACGAGGAAACTGCAAATGCAGAAAAACCCCGGGACCTTGTCCAGAATTGAATACTTTCAGGATTAAGCCGCTATACAAAATCTAAACCAACTTCGTATAGTTGAGACCAAGCAACTAAACCTATAGTTCACCTAGTTTCGTCTGTATTCCCACGCCTCCAACTTGTAATAAGTCACGTACTTGGAACAATTCTTTTGGTTCGTATTCCAAACAGTAAAAGAACAAAAAATCTGTTCGGTAACAACTCTTTTCAATCAAGTGATATGAGTTCGACAAAAGTCTCTTCCGTTTATCCTAATAAACTCCTTTTTCAGGTTCTTAGATCAATCTTATCAACAACTACCGAAGTAATTGTCAAGACTATGCAATCAATATTCTTAATCCAAAGAATGATATTGATGCCGATCTACACAAATAATCAATCCAATCTACTACAAGGATAAACCGATTATATTTGAATCCTTTTCTAGCCGAAACAAGTATTGTGCACACCAAAGATTATTAACCCAAACCATGAATCTTCAAAGTCTTCTTTGTCTTCAAATCTTCTTAGATCTTCAATAAACACCTGCACACAATCAACTTGAATCTCTTGTGATCAATCACACACAGAACGGAGTCCGTTAAAGTTGGATTATCACAAGATGTCTTTAGATCTACAAACAGTTTAAAGATCCCCGTCGAAACTTCGATCTAGTTTGAGTGAAAATTATATCAAAAGAGAAGATTCTCAAGCATAAACAAACCAGGTGAAATCAAAGTTCAACCACTGTTAGTCAATCAAATCAATCAAAAACTAATAATAAAATGCAATTGTCTAGTTTCCCACTAA
Organism: Papaver somniferum; assembly: GCF_003573695.1. Taxonomy (NCBI): domain Eukaryota; kingdom Viridiplantae; phylum Streptophyta; class Magnoliopsida; order Ranunculales; family Papaveraceae; genus Papaver; species Papaver somniferum. Next base: position 92,744,756 of record NC_039365.1, on the reverse strand, counting down.
CGTTACTAATAGAGCTTCTCAATCCAAAAGAAGTATTTAAACCGAGCGGTCGTAAGAGATTTCGCCTAATTAGATTACTTTCCTCTTCGAATAGGCGGCTCCACCAGTAACAACACAACTAGGTGGTGTTGTTGGCTCTGAGGATTAGTTTGCTCGAAATGCAAACTTTGATATTTATATACCAAGGAAGTTTGGAAACCAAGGAATTTCCAAAACTGAAAATATTCTCAAGATATGCATTAACGCCCAAATTCGGTTTCCATAATTCCTGGAAATGCTTTGTCCAAATAATGAACGAAATCTCAGTAGAAAATATTCAATTAGTAAATGCACATTACCAATTTTAACTTTCTAAAGATATGCATTTATTTGATGGAAAATAAAACCATATAAAACTAAAAACCTTAATTAAAAGATTCTCAATTTATTTCGATCGGGGATTCTCCTTTAGCTATTAAGGAATATCTTTGAACAATAAAAGATAAGAGTTACTGCACATGTTCAAAGTATGTCGACATCTTAACTTTGTAAATCCTTTTTCATATTTACAATCTTGGAACCGATTTGCCACACTTCCAAACAAGTTTAGAATTGATTCATATGACTTCCAAGAACTATGTGATTGATCAAAAATACTCAATAACCAATCATGGGTTTCACGGTTCTACCAAAACAAGTTTCGGTTCTACCTCCATGTGGGTATTGGAATTAGTCACACTAGCTTTCCAAAATTCGGTTGACTAGATTCTAGGATCGGTTCCCATATATTTGCTCGTACCTTTACTTGCTCGTACCAATTAATATGATATGTTACTCCCCTTTAGTCTATGCTTTCACTCCTTCGTTAGATAAACGTTTAAGCACCACTGTCCTTTTCCTTAGTGATACCAATCAATATAAAATCAATGCCACTATCACTTGTTTACTCCATATATTTCTCCCCCTTTTTGTCACAAAATGACAAAGAAACGAAAAAATAAAGGACAAACCGAAAAGAATCTTACAAATCTCAAAATAGACTTACAACCTATAGAGTTAAGCACGAGGGTTCCACACACCATTCCTGATAACCAATATCAAAACCGAAACTACAATGTAATTTGTTTTGATATGTTATCAAGGAAATAATTGTCCGAAACAATTTTCCCTGATAGTTTAGCAAACCAAAAATCAACTAAGCACCTTAGTTCCTTTGCTAAACCGATTGTACAAATACAACCGCTTTGTTCGATAAGACCAAAATAAAGATAACTCTATTTTTCTCACCAGGTTCTAATTATCCATATAACTTAGACTCTTCACTTCTAAACAAGACAAGTACTAGGTTAGTTAACTAGTATTTCTTGTTAAGGCATTTGATTAGACTTGAATAACCGAAACCTCCACTTTGATAAGTCTAACTAAGATCAGAATTAACTTAGTTTCTCTTATCCGGAATCGAATTAGACTAAACAACTCATCCCGTAAACCTTTTCTTTCGTTAAGCCATAAATAATTCATACAAACCAAACAAATCAACTTGCATAATTATTCACCTCAACCGGAAGCAATTGAAACAACATAGACATTAAAGCACCGCAATTACACCGAAATTTTGTAAGCCTAAATAATTGATACCACACAATAAAGCAAGATAACAATAGTTTTTCTTAACCGGAAACAATTGAATCACACACACATCCATACACAAATAATGAAATAAAACATCAATTGTACCGAAATTTTGTTAAGAAAAAGCAATAAATATATGAAATAAAATCAGGCTTTTCTTAAACAGGAAAACAATTAACTAACAAGATTGTTACCTTAAATTTCGCATCCACTTCTCCAATATGTTTGCATCTTCTTCCAGAGAGAATTGGTATCTATATATCATTATGTTGTCATCCTTATGCAAAACAAAAGAATAATAACAACCAACCTTTACCAGAGAAAGGTTGAAAACCGGTTTTAACAATTGCAAGCAAAAGTTGAAAACCGCCGAAACACATATGCTTTTATGCTAAACCAAAACCGATTCAACATATTGTGATTTTTTCACATATTGTTTCTATCAGAACCCTTCATGATCCTTTGATAAAGCCTACCAACATGGGCTAGAACTTAATCCTGCTAAATCAAAAAGTCACCCAAACCATAAGGGTTCACAACATATGAGATTGAATATCAAGGTAATAAAACCGAAATTAAACATCCCATAAACATACATAGCAATAATATAAAGCATTCAAGGATAGGCTATGTAAATCAAAAACTATCATAAGAAAAATTATAAATCAAATAATTTTATTCATAATAAGATAGTTTTATTCATAATAGACCTAATACAATCATTGAAAGAAATCAAAAATTGATGTCTATTTTTCTTTAACTCAGTACCTTTCATAGTCTTGAGTTCTTTTGCGCTTGATAGGATAACTCTCTGAATTCCCTGAAGCGATCCTTGATTGAAGACTAATTCTTCAATCTTGTGGAAGTTAGGTTCCTCCTCGTTTAATCTTTGGAGAGTAAATTTATGACCAAAAGAGTCACTAGCCATTTTTTCAGCATACCTTTCTGAAACTATTGAAGAAAGCTTTGCATAATAATCTGATTTGTCCATGACTCCTGGTTTCAGACAGAAGACCGAAACACTCGTACAATACCGAAACTTATATATCAATAGTTACTAAAAACTTGTTCATTGATTATGGAAATCAAATATTCTCGCTTAGTAAGGATTTTAGGGAAGTGCATTCTTGTGAATATTTTTCACAATTCTCGCAAGTTTTTGAACTATTTCACAATATACGCCGAACTCATCAAACTAAGTTTGAGCACTTTATGAGTCAGTATATTTCTCCCAGATACTAAGTATCTGAATGAGACAGATTAAGTTTTCCACGGATACCCGAGAATTTCTTCTTATCTGATTTCTTAGGAACCCTAATCCTTTCTGACAATAAGCCAAAATTATCATAGAAATTACTATCATCAAGAAAATTAGGAATTTCTTTAAGTTTCGATGATCTTGGGTTGTTGATGGGTCGGATAACCGACTTTGTTTTACCGCAAGTGCACGGTGTCCAAATTGTAGACAACAGCAAATGTGGTTCGTTCCGACGAGGAGTGTTTCTAAATTACTTCTAACTAATACAATCAATTTCCTAATCAATATTAATTCAAGTGGAAATTTCAGAACTTTATACTACGGAAACAAACAAATAAATTGAATGTAAACAAAACTTTTAAAGTGACAAGCAAGGTGAGAAATGGTTAAGGGTCCGGAATCCATTGCAAGTTATTACATGTGTTTTATCACGAGAGTCTCGATATCACTCATGTAAAGAAGCAACACACAGCGACTAATACGTGGAAGATATGTCGTTAAGAACTATTTACAATAATCGACGAAAGATATGTTTGATCTCGACCTAAAAGTAAGATATGTTTGATATCGACCTAAAAGTAGAACCCCTAATCACTATGTATACTTGGCATACAAAGTAGAAGAATGTTCATAAATCTAATGTGAATCAGGTCTCAATGGTATTGTCTATAACTTCCCTATTTAGTATACTTGGTATAAAACATGAAAAGATTTATAATAACAATCAACAAATGAGATAATCAAACATAAAAATTAAGGTTTTGATTTAAAGAAACTCTTGCTCATGAACACAAACAATCTAGCCTACAAGTTCATCCTTTCACCCTAACAATAGTCTAGCAAATCATAGCTTTCTCAAAAACCATATAAATTGATAAAGGAAATAAACTAAGCATATTGAAAACTAAAACCCTAGTTTCTCCCTGTGTGCAGCCTCTCACCTTTTGATTTTGTGTAGTGAGTATTTATAGGCATATCCCCTTTAAGGTCGCTAGCAGCACCTCCAAAGCCCGGTCCAATCATGAGCACCAATTTCCAAATACTGGCCTTCTCCAAAGTCCGGCCACAGTACCCAACTCCATTCCATCTGCCTGAGCACCACTTCTTAATCTCTGCCCAAACTATCTACTTACGCTCCATCCAACCACAGTTTCCCATCTTCTGTGCTTCTTAATCTCCACTTCCTTGATAAACTGACTCCAGCACCTCCTCCACTTGGTTGCGCAGTAAATCAAATCCATTTCGCATTGCTGCTGTGAAATCACAAACTGCAGAGACCCCATTGCACGCGACTAAAGCTTCCCTAAATCAACCTCCACACATATGTATTAACCATCACCACCGCCTGTAATTGAGTACTGAATGTGAACCCCCATTTCAGATCATTGCATCTCCATTAACACCAAATACACTCGTCCATTGTTTTTGCAGTTCCGACCAAAAAACCCCATCGATGTTGCAGTTGAATTCATTGCCTGCAATTGAGATTTCTGTTTACATCAACCCATTGATCGAATTAGGCACCAGACCATGTTCGGCTGCCATCTTCTTCCATCTTTACTGACCTCAATTTCAGTTTACACCAAAACCCCCCAATTTGTTGTTCTGCTGCTGGAAGAAATGAAATTGATTCGAGTCTCGACTCCAAACACCACCAGCTCGCACTCAACATCATTTTAAAAGTTGCACCGACTTCTAGTTAAACGAATCAAACCCCCAAAGATCTGTTTTCGCTGTTCATCACCAATTCAGATCGACTACGAACCCCATAGATCCATTGATTGTTGTTGATGTTTTCAACCATCAGAACTATTGTTGTTGTTGCGTCTGTAACAATAAAACACTCAAGAAAGATGTTAGAATAAAAATATTAATTTCTGGAAGGTAAATAAACACTCAATTGGACTGCAAATAGAGGACAGAGTCACGTGTTCAATACGCTGTCCTTAACACGATATTTGACCGTACGCCTCAAGAATGAGTGATGCCTATACCCTGTGGTCAAGTTCGTATCCAGGATAAAACTGCCCGTTGCAAGCACTGTTAGCACTACAGTACTTGCCCACTCTTACGACCTCAACAGCGATTGCGCACGGAATGAAAAATAAAGGACCACACAGGGGGAGAAGACGAAAAGAAGAGGATAGTAGCTCTTCTGGACACAAAACGAAATGAGAGAAAGTGATCGCTTTATATAGGGGAGAATAGAGAGAGGTCTCATAAACACGCATTAAAACAATTTCAATTAATTCAGATTTTTTCCAACGGTTTTAAACGTTCATGCATCACTTAATATCGATTGGAAACGTTCATGCGTCATTATGTTTGATATAAAACGTTCATGCAAATTTAAGTTTGATATAAAAACGTTCATGCAAATTTAAGTTTGATATAAACCGTTCATGCAAATTAATGTTCATGCATAAACATAATGTTTCCCAAAGAATTATTTTGTTTCAAATATTAATTCGATAATTCAAAAGAAATTTTTCCAAAAAGTATAAGTCTTGACCCACACCCACGCCCGAACGCGAGCCCAAGCCCGTCCCGGCCCGCACGGACGGACGGACGGCGGTGGCGTGCGTGCTTCGGTGCAAAGCACCGCGCGCGTGTGAAAATGTGCGATTGCACCAACTAGCCCATTGCCTAAGTCCTCTCCCTCACACAAAAGTGTTAATGACCCAAGGGCCACTCTAATATCAAAAAATTCAATACTTATGGAGAGGTTTCATCATTAGTTTTCCCTATGTGGGACTAAAGGTTCATTCAAAAATAGTGAAAATGAGCTAGTGTCCTTAGTGACCAATAGATCCTAAGTTCCAATCCCACCAAGACCAAAAAACCAAACTATTGTATAAATTCATTTTCTCTAACAATCCCCTACATGAATGAAATACCGATAAAAAAATCAGAAAACGAAAAGCGAGAAATACCACTTAGGCAAGAGGTGTCCATGAGGTCTTGAACCTTTGCTTAGTGAGAAATTTCCGGAACTACTTGATGGACAGTGAACGCGATGTCTTGAACTACCATCGTTTGGTGTAATCCGCGATAATAACCACGCGTGATATCTCTCTAGGTGCTTTCGAGTTCGTGCCGTTGTGTCCTTTTTGGCCCTGGACAAATCCCGTTTCTCCGAATGCTCTAGAGAATCAGCTCTTTTCTCATAGGAAGCGACCCACTTCCACATTCAGATAGGTGAGTTCTATAAAGAGTGTTTACTGCTACACCTCACTTCAATCTAAAATTGAAACTATAGAACTTATTAAGACTTAATAGAAAGTCATCCTCACATGCAGTCACACTATCACGTCTACACCATAGGGAAGGGGCAGAGAATGAATTCTCTGATAGTGTTTACCTTGACCCGCCACAAATTAGTTTCTCATTCGAAACCTTGATCTTGGGATATCCAGTCAGCAAGGTTGAGTATCCTTCATGGCAAGTTTATTTAATGAGCCTAACCGTTAGAACTTCTCCTAATTTTCATCCCTAAGATTACATCTGCAGGGCCTAAGTATTTCATGTCAAAGTTCTCATACAGCATGTTCTTAGTGGAATTAATTACATCCATGTTTGTACCAAGTATAAGCATATCATCAACATACAAGCATACAATCACACATGCATCATTTACAAGCTTAGTATATACACACTTGTCAGATTCATTGATTCTAAAACCACTAGAAAACATTACATGATCAAATTTTTCATGCCATTGTTTAGGTGCTTGTTTCAATCCATACAAATATTTTTTCAGTTTACAAACTTTGTTTTCACAACCTTTCACTACAAAGCCCTCAGGTTGTTCCATGTAAATTTCTTCATCTAATTCACCATGTAGAAAAGCTGTCTTTACATCCATTTGATGTATTTCTAGGTTATGAACCGCGGCTATAGAAATTAACATCCTAATGGAAGTAATTCTCGTAACGGGTGAGTAAGTATCAAAGAAATCTACACCTTCCTTTTGTTTGTAGCCTTTGACTACTAACCTAGCCTTGTATTTTTGAATAGTTCCATCTATGTTACGTTTCCTCCTGAAGATCCATTTACATCCTATGGCCTTACACCCTGGAGGTAAATCTACTATCTCCCATGTATTATTTTCTTTGATGGATTCCATTTCACTAATAGAAGACTCTTTCCACCACGGAGCTTCAGAAGAAGTCATGGCTTCTCTATAAGTATGAGGATCAGACTCTGCTAGTGTTATGAAGTCAGGTCCAAAAGAGGTTTTTGGTTCTATCCCTTTTACTCCTCCTAAGATCAAATTCTACTTCATCTTCCTCTAAAGGTAAAGTCTGAATGGTTGAAGGAACGTCTAGGGGATCAACACCTCTCTTACGAGAGTCAGATTTGAAAGGAAAAACATTTTCAAAAAACACAGCATCCCTAGACTCCATAATAGTATTTACACCAATTTCAGAAACATCAGAATTCACAACCATAAATCTATATGCAGGTGTATGCTCATGATACCCTATGAAGACACAGTCAACAGTTTTGGATCCTATCTTGGTTGCTTTAGGTTTAGGGATCTGAACCTTATCCAAACACCCCCACACTTTAAAGTATGCTAAAGAAGGTTGTCTACCTTTCCACAATTGGTATGGAGTTTTATCTGATCCTTTAAAAGGTACTCTGTTCAGGATATGGCAGGCTGAGAGGACAGCTTCCCCCCACAAGTTCGAAGGTAATATTGAACTAATTAACATGGCATTCATCATCTCCTTAAGGGTGCGGTTCTTACGTTTAGCTACTCCATTCGACTGAGGTGAATAAGGAGGGGTAACCTCGTGTATTATGCCATGTTCTACACAGATTCTCCTATAGGAGTTATGTACTCGCCACCACGGTCAGACCTAATGGTTTTAATGGTAGTATTCAATTGGTTTTCAACTTCTAGTTTATACCTCTTAAATGCTTCTAAGGCATCATCCTTACCTCTAAGCAAATAAATATGACAGTACCTAGTACAGTCGTCTATAAAAGTAACAAACCATTTCTTGCCACCTCTAGTTTGAACTGATTTCATGTCAACTAGGTCTGAGTGGATTAATTCTAAGGGTTTAGAATTTCTATGAACATTTTTGCTAAAAGATTTTCTAGCATACTTTGATTCTACGCATATTTCACATTTGTGTTCCTTTTCCAAACTAAATTTTAGTATGCAACCCACATTGGCTAGTTTAAGCATTGACTTATAATTTACATGTCCAAGTCTACCATGCCAAACGTTCAAAGACTCACAAACATAAGCAGAAGAATCATTATTATTCATTACAGCAGAGTTTACATTAAGCTTATACAGACCCTCACTCTTATAACCCTGCCCCACATAATCCTTACCCTTAGTTACAACACATTTCCCAGATTCTATTACAATTTTAAAACCCTTATCATCTAAAACAGCACAAGAAACAAGATTTTTGCAGATGTTCGGAACATGAATAACTTCATTCAAAGTGAGAGTCTTGTCAGAAGTGAGCTTGATCCCAACTTTGCATTTTCCTACAACGCAGCTGCAGATGAGTTACCCATATAGAGTTTCTCTCCTTCCCCTACCTTATTGTAGGAGGTGAACATTTCTTTGTTCCCACGGATATGTTTGGTAGCCCCAGAGTCTACCCACCAGTCTCTCACATTTGTTACCAAATTTACTTCAGACACTGTGCCAGAAAATTCATCTTTGTTGTTTTCAACCAAATTAGCATTATTTTTCTTTTTAAGGTCCTTACGGTTTCTACAGTGAACCGCCATATGTCCAGGATTTCCACAAGCATAGCAATCACCCTTAATTTTATTAATGCTAGATTTAGGTTTCTGAAACATACCTTTCTTGCCTGGAGGTTTCTTGGAGTTGTTTCGGTTCTTATCAGCATTGGAACCTTTGTGTTCAGTCATATGAGTTTTGTAAGACATGTCCCTTGAAGAAGATACATTTTTGTCCTTGGAGCACAACAATTCTTCAACTTGAATTTTCTTACCCAGTTCAACCATAGTAACTTCAGCAGTTTCATGTCTCAGTTTCTTCTTGTACTCGGACCAGGAAGTAGGCAATTTCTCGATAGCAGTAGACACTTGAAAAGTTTCATCAATCACCATACCTTCCGCAAGAATTTCATTCATAATTTTCTGGAGTTCAAGGAATTGATCAACCACAGATTTGTCATTCACCATTTTATACTCATAAAGCCTAGCTACCAAGAATTTCTTACTTCCGGCAGTTTCAGCTTGGTATTTCGCCTCCAAAGCATCCCATAAATCAAAAGCAGAAAAGTTTTCTTTAGCATTGTAAAAATCATACAAAGCATCCTCCAAGCAATTCAGTATATGATTTTTAGACATGTAATTGTTCCTCTTCCATTCATCTAAAGAAGACTCACGACCAGCATCATTCAGCGATTCATCAAAAGGTTTCAGAACATAGGAATCCAACTCATGGTAACTTAGAAAGAATAACATTTTTGACTGCCACCTCTTAAAGTATTTTCCAGAAAACTTTGCAGGCCTTTCAACATCGTTCTTACCCATTGTTACAGACAGAAAACAGAAATATCGTGTTAAGATTGTTGCGTCTGTAACAATAAAACACTCAAGAAAGATGTTAGCATAAAAAGATTAATTTCTAGAAGGTAAATAAACACTCAATTGGACTGCAAACAGAGGACAGAGTCACGTGTTCAACACGCTGTCCTTAACACGATATTTGACTGGTACGCCTCAAGAATGAGTGATGCCTATACCCCGTGGTCAAGTTCGTATCCAGGATAAAACTGCCCGTTGCAAGCATTGTTAGCACTACAGTACTTGCCCACTCTTACGACCTCAACAGCGATTACGCACGGAATGAAAAATAAAGGAATACACAGGGGGAGAAGACGAAAAGAGGAGGATAGTAGCTCTTCTGGACACAAAACGAAAGGAGAGAAAGTGATCGCTTTATATAGGGGAGAATAGAGAGAGGTCTCATAAACGCGCATTAAAACAATTTCAATTAATTCAGATTTTTTCCAACGGTTTTAAACGTTCATGCATCACTTAATATCGATTTCAAAACGTTCATGCGTCATTATGTTTGATATAAAACGTTCATGCAAATTTAAGTTTGATATAAAAACGTTCATGCAAATTTAAGTTTGATATAAAACGTTCATGCAAATTAATGTTCATGCATAAACATAATGTTTCCCAAAGAATTATTTTGTTTCAAATATTAATTAGATAATTCAAAAGAAATTTTGCCAAAAAATATAAGTCTTGACCCACACCCACACCCACACCCGAACCCGAGCCCGGACCGCCCGCACGCACGGACAGACGGCGGCGGCGTGCGTGCTTCGATGCGAAGCACCGCGCGCGTGTGAAAATGTGCGATTGCACCAACTAGCCCATTGCCTAAGTCCTCTCCCTCGCAAAAAAGTGCTAATGACCCAAGGGCCACTCTAATATCAAAAAATTCAATACTTATGGAGAGGTTTCATCATTAGTTTTCCCTATGTGGGACTAAAGGTTCATTCAAAAATAGTGAAAATGAGCTAGTGTCCTTAGTGACCAATAGATCCTAAGTTCCAATCCCACCAAGACCAAAAAACCAAACTATTGTATAAATTCATTTTCTCTAACAATCCCCTACATGAATGAAATACCGATAAAAAATCAGAAAACGAAAAGCGAGAAATACCACTTAGGCAAGAGGTGTCCATGAGGTCTTGAACCTTTGCTTAGTGAGAAATTGCCGGAACTACTTGATGGACAATGAACGCGATGTTTTGAACTACCATCGTTTGGTGTAATCCGCGATAATAACCACGCGTGATATCTCTCTAGGTGTTGTCGAGTTCGTGCCGTTGTGTCCTTTTTGGCCCTGGACAAATCCCGTTTCTCCGAATGCTCTAGAGAATCAGCTCTTTTCTCATAGGAAGCGACCCACTTCCACATTCAGATAGGTGAGTTCTATCAAGAGTGTTTACTGCTACACCCCACTTCAATCTAAAATTGAAACTATAGAACTCATTAAGACTTAATAGAAAGTCATCCTCACATGCAGTCACACTATCACGTCTACACCATAGGGAAGGGGCAGAGAATGAATTCTCTGATAGTGTTTACCTTGACCCGCCACAAATTAGTTTCTCATTCGAAACCTTGATCTTGGGATCTCCAGTCAGCAAGGTTGAGTATCCTTCATGGCAAGTTTATTTAATGATCCTAAGCCCCATCCCCTTAGATGCATTACTAACTATCTCCTTGGACAAACCTTTCATCAAAGGGTCCGCCATATTCTCCTTGGACTTAACCCAATCAATGGAAATAACGCCTTTTGAGATTTGTTGTTTTAGGGTATCGTGTCTTCTCTTTATATGTATAGACTTCCCATTATAGTAGCTGTTTTTAGCTTTAGCTATGGCAGCTTGATTATCACAATGTATAGATATAGCCGGCATAGGCCTATGCCAGAGAGGAATGTATTCTAAAAAGCATCTTAGACAAGCGGATTCCTCTCCTGCTTTATCTAGCGCAACAAACTCAGATTCCATAGTGGATCGAGCTATGCAGGTCTGTTTGGAACTCTTCCAAGAAACAGCCCCACATGCTAGAGTGAAAACATATCCACTCGTAGACTTAGACTCCTCTGAGTCTGATATCCAGTTTGCATCACAAAATCCCTCAAGGACGGCAGGATACCTTTCATAATTCAAACAAAAGGTCAACGTGTATTTCAAATACCTCAACACTCTAAAAAGTACATCTCAGTGTTCCTGCCATGGATTACAAGTATACCTACTTAACCTACTCACAACATAAGCAATGTCTGGCCTAGTACAGTTCATCAAATACATCAGACTTCCTATAACTCGTGAGTATTCAAGTTGTGATACTCCATTACCTCTGTTCTTTTTGAGTTTACAACAAGGATCATACGGAGTATAAGCAGGTTTACAATTAAAATGATTGAATTTTCTAAGCACAGATTCAACATAGTGAGATTGACTAAGACTATAACCGTTAGAATTTCTTCTAATTTTCATCCCTAAGATTACATCTGCAGGGCCTAAGTCTTTCATGTCAAAGTTCTCATACAACATGTTCTTAGTGGAATTAATTACATCCATGTTTGTACCAAGTATAAGCATATCATCAACATACAAGCACACAATCACACAGGAATCATTTACAAGCTTAGTACATACACACTTGTCAGATTCATTGATTCTAAAACCACTAGAAAACATTACATGATCAAATTTTTCATGCCATTGTTTAGGTGCTTGTTTCAATCCATACAAATATTTTTTCAGTTTACAAACTTTGTTTTCACAACCTTTCACTACAAAGCCCTCAGGTTGTTCCATGTAAATTTCTTCATCTAATTCACCATGTAGAAAAGCTGTCTTTACATCCATTTGATGTATTTCTAGGTTATGAACCGCGGCTATAGCAATTAACATCCTAATGGAAGTAATTCTCGTAACGGGTGAGTAAGTATCAAAGAAATCTACACCTTCCTTTTGTTTGTAGCCTTTGACTACTAACCTAGCCTTGTATTTTTGAATAGTTCCATCTATGTTACGTTTCCTCCTGAAGATCCATTTACATCCTATGGCCTTACACCCTGGAGGTAAATCTACTATCTCCCATGTATTATTTTCTTTGATGGATTCCATTTCACTAATAGAAGACTCTTTCCACCACGGAGCTTCAGAAGAAGTCATGGCTTCTCTATAAGTCTGAGGATCAGACTCTGCTAGTGTTATGAAGTCAGGTGCAAAAGAGGTTTTTGGTTCTATCCCTTTTACTCCTCCTAAGATCAAATTCTACTTCATCTTCCTCTAAAGTTAAAGTCTGACTAGTTGAAGGAACGTCTAGGGGATCAACACCTCTCTTATGAGAGTCAGATTTGAAAGGAAAAACATTTTAAAAAAACACAGCATCCGTAGACTCCATAATAGTATTTACACCAATTTCAGAAACATCAGAATTCACAACCATAAATCTATATGCAGGTGTATGCTCAGGATAATAGTTGAGATGTTTTTATGTTCACATAGTCAACATCTTTTTTATCATCATGTGATTCAGAGTCAGACTCATTGATTGTGAGTACAAGACTTAACTTAACCTCTTCTTGAGAACATACAGACATATTTTCGGAAGAGAAAGTAGAGATTATAGAAGACATTCCTTCTAAGCATTTTCTGAAGTTAAATCCTGGACGAGTTTTCCTCAAACCTTGTGACACGTTAACTGAATCAACCATTGGATTCAATTCTTATACGTTGGATCTCACCAAACACCGATTGTTAGATCTTTTCGTGTTTGCCTGCTCTGATACCAATTGAAAAGGCGAGGGTACCCAAATATACCTTAAGCGTAAACTTTTCCTACCTATAAGTCCTTTCTCCGAAAGTGATTTTCTATAGACTGAGTCGAGACAATGCAACTAATCGGTTCACACTTCGTGTAATCGTCTATGGATATGAGATCGAGACAATACAACAACGAAGTATGTTTACTTGATAAAAGGTTTGGACTTAACCAAACACAATAGGATTACTTATCAAGTAAATAGGAATGAACGTTTGTGTAATTTAATTTAAACTATAATAACAAACAATTATAATTGCGGAAAATAAAAGTAAATGACACAGCAAGATTTTGATAACGTGGAAACCGCAAATGCAGAAAAACCGCGGGACCTTGTCCAGAATTAAATACTCTCAGGATTAAGCCGCTATAAAAAATAAACCAACTTCGTATAGTTGAGACCAAGCAGCTAAACCTATAGTTCACCTAGTTCCGTCTGTAATCCCACGCCTCCAACTTATGAATAAGTCACGTACTTGGAACAATTCCTTTAGTTCTTGTTCCAAACAGTAAAGGAACAACAAATCTGTTTGGTAGCAACTCTCTTCAACCAAGTGATATGAGTTCGACAAAGGCACTTATGTTCATCTCATATAAACTCCTTCGTCAGGTTCTTAGATCTATCTTATTCTCAACTACCGAAATAATTGTTAAGATTTTGCAATTAATACTTTTAATCACAAAGAATTGTATTAATGCCGATCTGCACAACTAATCAATCTAATCTATCACAAGGATAAACCGATTATAGTTGGATCCTCTATACCTAAACAAGTATTGTGCACACCAAAGATTATGAACCCCAAATTAGAAATCTTCAGTATCTTCTTTGTCTTCAAATCTTCTTAGATCTTCAATAAACACCTGCACACAACTACTTGAATCTCTTGTGAGCAATCACGCACAGAACGGAGTCTGTTAACAATGGATTATCACAAGACGTCTTTAGATCTACAAACAGTCTAAAGATCCCTGTCGACACTTCGATCTAGTTTGAGTGAATCTTATATCAGAAAAGAAGATTCTCAAGCATAAACAAACAAGGTGAAATCAAAGTTCAACCATCGTTAGTCAATCAAATCAATCGAAAACAAAAGATAAATCGCAATTCTCTAGTTTCCCACCAACGGTACTAATAGAGATTCTCAATCCCAAAGAAGAATTTAAACTGAGCGGCCATAAGAGATTTCGCCTAATTAGGTTACTCTCCTCTCCGAATAGGCGGCTACACCAGTAACAACACAACCGACGAAGTTTTTTTGTCACGAAGGATTAGTTTGATAGAAATGCAAACTTTAAGTATTTATAGACAAGGAAGTTTGGACACCAAGGAATTTCCAAAACCGAAAATATTCTCAAGATATGCAATATATTCCAAATTCGGTTTCCATAGTTCCTGGAAATGCTCTGTCCAAAATAATGACCGAAAATCTCTTTGGAAAATCTTCAACTAGTAAATGCATATTACTAATTCCCATTTTCCTAAAATAAAATTAAAAATCTTAAATAAAAGATTCTTAACTTATTTATGTTTCGATCCTGGGATTTTCTTCCTTTAGCTATTAAGGAATAACTTTGAACAATTAAAGATAAGCATTATTGTACATGTTCAAAGTATGTCGACATCCTTACTTTGTAAGTCCTTTTTCATACTTTCTTTCTCGAAACCAATTTGCCACACTTCCAAACAAGTTTAGAATTGGTTCATCTGACTTTCAAGAACTATGTGATTGATCAAGAACACTCAATCACAAATCATGGGTTTAACGGTTCTACCAAAACAAGTTTCGGTTCTACCTCCATGTGAGTAATGTGCATAGTCACACTAGCTTTCCATAATTCGGTTGACTAGGTACTAGGATCGGTTCCCCACATATATATGGTATCTAACTTGTATGTGTTGCATGTCCATAGGATCGGTTCCCCTTTGCCTAAAAAAGTGTTGCACATGTCCATAGGATCGGTTCCCCTTGTTGGGGTTTTGTTCCGTATACAAAACTATATATGGCTGAAATAGACTTTAGGTAACAGTTTTGCAGTAGAAAATAGTGATCTAATGCTGTCAAAACCGTGGCTAAAGGGAAGTTTCGGGTTTGGAATGTCTACAAGGTTTACTTGGATTAGGAAACTTGTATGACGGTTTGGAGGAGTGTTTCCAAGTTTAGGGTTTCCTAATTAAGGTGTTAGACTATTTTTAGGAGTTTTCTAAGACTTGAGGAGCAAGGATGTAACTACTATATAAGAGGGATTATATGGTTAAGAGAGATCATTCTCTTGGTTAATTCTCTTGTAGAATCCTCTCTTAACGAGAGTGGTTTATGGTCACAGCCGTTGTGTCCTACGATGGTTGGTGATGGTGCAAAATTTTTGTGAGAAGAGTGACTCTTAGTGAGAACGGGTATGAGAGAAATCTAGGGTTTATAGGGTTCGTATGGGAGAAGCTAGAATTCATGATGTTCTTCATGTTCTTGTCTAAAGTCGAATCAACCATGGGGGTGGAGGTTTATGGAAGAAGAAGAACAAAGGAAGAGGTAAACTCTTCGTAATATGTCTTGTTGTTTCTAACGTTTAGCGCTAGTGGGTTATATAACTAGTTGATTATATGATGTGTGCCGATGTAATAACTTGTTATGATAATGAATATTCTCGGGGTGGTTTTGTCCGTGGATGTAGCCTACAAAGGTGAACCACGTAATCTTTGTGTCGTGTGTGATTGTCTATTATCGTATTTATTATATATTCGTGTTAGTATTATTCGATCATGCTAATCTAAAGATGTAAGAGACGGATTCGAGCTAAGTTATCTAAGTAGGATGTTTCATGGAATTAACTTCTATGGAAACATGCCGGTTCGAGAAGAACGTAACCTCGGTTTCCCGACAAGTGGTGCGGTGAGCGTGGATAAAGATGGCAGTGATTCGGTAATTTGAAGAAGAGGTTTCAAAGAAGGGAAAGTCTTGGTTCGTAGTGAAGGATATAGTTCATAAAGATGATGAGTAAATCAAGGTCGAACAAAGAATGGGATGACATCAAGAAAGAATCGACAAGCTTTCTTGATGTGACTATGATTCGTGTTGAAGGTGTTTTCTTTGTAAGAGAAGATCGTTTGTGGGTTCAACTGGTATCTGCAAATATTATCAGGAGAATGTTTTGAATCATGGTGGTGCTAGGTGACAATCGTTCATACACGACATATGAATATTGTAGCATGGTTTGTCTACATGGAGGATGACTCAAGATTGTTGGTTCTTGGAGTTGGTGAAGTCCGTATGGAATTGTTTGATGGCTCAGATCAAATAATATCAAGTATTAGACATGTGTCGAAGAAGAAGTATTCTACAAAAAGTTGAATAATGAGTGGTCATGGCGACGAAGTAGTTTGATACAAGTGATGCAGAAACTTGTATAAATTATATGAAGTTGTTGTTTGTGGTGAGGCCAGAAGATCGACAAATATCTATTCCGGTGATGCAAGTGCAAAGGAGGAATTTGGCTTAGGTGGTGGTTCAAGCTCAAAGTACAAGACAATTTTGATTCGTGCTAGTGATGATGTCCGCGAGGATGGCCTTGTATAAGGTGGTAAACATTCATGCTTTTTTGGAATGAAGACGAAGGTTTTGTTCACGTCACAAAAGGTGGTGATTGTTGGGGTTTTGTTCCGTATATAAAACTATATGGCTGAATATACTTTAGGCAACAGTTTTGCAGTAGAAAATCGTGATCTAATGCTGTCAAAACCGTGGCTAAAGGGAAGTTTCGGGTTTGGAATGTCTACAAGGTTTACTTGGATTAGGAAACTTGTATGACGGTTTGGAGGAGTGTTTTCCAAGTTTAGGGTTTCCTAATTAAGGTGTTAGACTATTTTTAGGAGTTTTCTAAGACTTGAGGAGCAAGGATGTAACTACTATATAAGAGGGATTATATGGTGAGGAGAGATCATTCTCTTGGTTAATTATCTTGTAGAATCCTCTCTTAACGAGAGTGGTTAACAGTCACAACCGTTGTGTCCTACGATGGTTGGTGATGATGCAAAATCTTTGTGAGAAGTGTGACTTGTAGTGAGAACGGGTATGAGAGAAATCTAGGGTTTCTAGGGTTCGTATGGGAGAAGCTAGAATTCATGATGTTCTTCATGTTCTTGTCTAAATTCGAAGTAACCATGGCGGTGGAGGTTTATGGAAGAAGAAGAACAAAGGAAGAGGTAAACTCTTCGTAATATGTCTTGTTGTTTCTAACGTTTAGCGCTAGTGGGTTATATAACTAGTTGATTATATGATGTGTGCCGATTTAATAACTTGTTATGATAATGAATATCCTCGGGGTGGTTTTGGCCGTGGATGTAGCCTACAAAGGTGAACCACGTAATCTTTATGTCGTGTGTGATTGTCTATTATCGTATTTATCATATATTCGTGCTAGTATTATTCGATCATGCTAATCTAAAGATGTAAGAGACAGATTCGATCTAAGTTATCTAAGTAGGATGTTTCATGGAATTAACTTCTATGGAAACATGCCGGTTCGTGATGAACGTAACCTCGGTTTCCCGACACCCCTTTCAGCTATAAAATTGTTGCACCTCATACAAGGATCGATTCCCCTTTTCGATGTGTTGCACCTCTTACTAGGATCGGTTCCCCTTTACCCAGAGTTGGTCTTACACAAATCACAAACTCGATCATACCATCTTAGGTGATTACTTAAGATCGATTTCACAAATAAAAGTCATACCAATACATAAGTCAGGCCTCTGTGAATAGTTTTACCAAGAACACAAACAAGTCATGAGTGGTTATACTAATCACACGTATTGGTTGTTCAAAAGATATGCAATGAATAACAATACCAATAACGCCTGGCGATTTCCTTTTCGATTCACAAAACATGTTTGTTGATGGTGGTTTTTAGTTTAGGGCTAAATTTGTAAAACCTTCCATTTAATGCACCGTCATTCTGCAAAGAAACGGAGCCATGTAAAGTGATGAGTATTCAACCTCTTCACTGGCGCATTTATTAAGCAATTCAATATGTTCACATGAAATTTATCCACAATGGTGCATGTAGCAACAATCCTTCTGTAAATTTCGGCACCCTGCCTATATTATTCATTTAATATAAGTTTATTTAAATGCTTTCTGTGCTCTGTTCCCCGGTCGAACCCTTAATATTGATATGGCATGACAATTTGTGTTCACTTTCAGCAGAGTATCACGAATTTCCAAGTATCGAGGTTAAGGTCCTTGCATAAAAGTACTCAATCAGAAAGCATACTGCTCTCTGGCAATAAACTTAAAGAACTCTATGTCAGCACATGGAATTCAATCAATTTTGTGGTAATCACAAGATTCAGATATTACCCTGACTAATTTGCAAAAATTAGGGTTTTGCGCCCTGCACAATATATTAGACCCTGCTGGTCGAAACTAAGCTTAGGCAAGCTAGGAAATCGATCCGCCATGGATTAGTAGGTGCAGAATCCTACCCAAAAATCAGAAAGCAAGGAATAAAAGAGGATCCGCGGAAAATGGGAACATCATCAATGGTATATGTGGTCGTGTCATAGGACAACCGGCGCCATGCCCTGTGCTGCTCGACCGACCCTCCTTTTTCCTATCGACCAATCAGGTCGCCTTAAACCCGCCACACACACATGAGTTGTGGCTGGGCCCATACTTTTCTTCCCTATTTCCCATCGACCAATCAGGTCGCTTTAAATCCGCTATGCGTACTGGAAGTGTGACCACGCCCATGCTTGGCCGACCCATCTTTTATCGACCAATCAGGTCGCTTTAAACCTGCCACAGTATTAAAGTAGGAAAAATTGCGCCAGATGGTCACAATGCCAAATTGGCTTTCCAAAAACCGCGCCAATGGCATTCCAAATGTGTCATCCCGCTCCGCATGCTAATAGCATGCCAAACATGCCATGTCGCGCCAATGCACTAAACGTGCATGCCAAACGTGCCACTTTTCCGCAGCAGCATACCAAACGTGTCAACATGCCATAAATAGCGCGCCCACGTGCTAACCCACCTCATGTTCGTGGACAACATCATAACATACTTCAATTAGGGTATCCTAATCAGAAAAATGACCTTGATTTAGTTGTGTTAGTCGAAACCCTAATTTCCATCCGTAGCCCAAATTACGCTACTTCGGCCCCACAACATGCCATGAGCCATGTGGGACCCAGGAAACCCTAAGAATGGCGCCATACTATAGCCACTTAAAGAAACCTTGATCCTGTGGCCGTTTCCACATTATGGCCTTGCTATAGTTCCTTTGGCATGACAATGGCATCGTTTGCACAAAACATCACCGTGCTGTGGCCACATGCCACACACGCTAATTAGGGTTTCGATATGCCAAAACCTAATTTAGCTAAGGCTTCCACGCCAACCAAGCCGATTAATGCTCCCTAAGGCATTAAGTTTGATATGGCAACTAGAGCCAACGTTGCCGAGCCATATTTGGGTCTAGCATCAATATGCCAAAATCTAGCGGCCATGGATATGACGGGCGCTACTTGCATCACCGTGCCACTGGCATGCGCTAAATATGCCATTACGCCTTATCAGGCGCCAACAGAATGTGGCCATAATCAATGGACACCCTCTCTCATGAGTCACAATCTCATCCGTCCAAATTCGCCACAGAATTGACAGGCATGTGGAAAGTCTTAGGCGACCAATCAAGACAATCCTAATAGCATCACATGATATTCTCCTGCGGCAAGTCTCCTGACTTTGACTTGCCACACATAGCAATCTGCTACACGTTTTCCATGAAAACACTCGAGACATCAAACATGTCACAAACTGGGGGATACTCATCATGGTATTGGTCTGGCGGTTTACAGCGTGCGGCGTGCAACACACCCATTACAAGAAAGTGTCAGAAAGCAGAACAGTTAGTGGCGGCCATAAGTAGTGGGTGTAAACTAACCCGTCTCCCTCATATTGGGAATGTGGTTTCTGGCATTTGCACACGACCCCACTTCTCCATCACTCAATCGTTCCCACTTTCTACGAGATCAGGGTGCGTTTAATATGACTTGTATAAATAGGTTTTACATATTTCGACCAAACAACAGAGTTTTGGTTAACAACAACACAAGTATCCAGAAAAACACCAAAGAACTGATAGCTTACATTTCGCAAGCCAGTTCCATATTTTGATACAAGTCATAAAATAACCACACCTTCAGAATTAACCATTCTGGTCTCAACGCCTTCTTTGCTTCCCTCCCTAAGATCAACCCTTCTCCTTCACTTTGTGACCGAAGCAAGACTGGAACGACCATTTCTTGGTTTAGGACAGGATTGTACAGATTGATCTCTCGAATCTAAAGTACTCCCGTGCAGTGCATTTGTTTTAGGTTTAGATTCGTTTCTCATACACACACCTAAATTTACCAAAACCAGTAGAAACAGTTTTTACCCATAAAAAATTGGCGACCACAGTGGGAGATTAATATCTCGGTTGCAACTCCAATTTTCAAAAGAATGGCCGGTCTTAGAACTGATTCCACAAATCCAAATCCCGCTCATAATCTGGCGAATGGAGACATCTCTCCTCCCCATGATATACCCAATGGTGCAACCAATAAATAAATCCCAAGACTGATCGAGTTGGCACGAGTTCAGGAGATCCACACAAGGAACATGGACTTGATGAAGGAGGCGATAAGCAACATACTCGATTTTCTTGTTAAATTGAAGTCAGATTGGAGCAGCTCACCTGTCCCAGAAATTCCAACGCTGGGACTGACGCCCAATCGCCCTTAGATCAACAGTTTTACCACCAACTAGAGGCCGGTGGACCAGGAAGCAGCCTCTTTGGTAGAAAGTTTATGTGAGCTTCTACACCTTTCAAGAGATCAGCGAGCAGAGACATTTGATGCAATCAATCAAATATCCTTAGATGCACGCTTGGCCCCTTCACATCCAGAAACCTCAAGAATGTCAGAGATGTCCGTCAACAATGTTACATTTACTGAAGACGACATGATGGCAGAAGAAGGTCATAATAGAGCCGTACATGTTACTGCATGCATCAAGGATTCAGAATTCAAAAGATCTGTCATCGACACGGGAGCATCCTAGAATATCATTACTCTTAAAACACTCAAGACATCCAAGGTGCGTCCAAATGAAATCGTACGACATCCTACTACAATGATGAACTTCGAAGGAAACCAAACCAGCACGTATAGATATATCAGTCTGAATCTGTCAGTAGGACCAGTCTAGTCAAAGGTAAAATTCAAAGTAACAGAGAAAGATCCGGTATACCACATGATACTGGGGAGGCCGTGGTTCCATGACAACAGGATCATCCCTTCAACGTATCACCAATGCATGAAAACCATGTTGAATGAAGAAGTTGTCCATATTCCCGCGTCTTTGTCTCCTTATGCACCAATTTGTGGTGTGGAGATGTTCGGGCCAAGGGAGAATCCACGAGACTCGTCAGGCAAGGTTTACTGCACTCCACTCCCTACATGGCCGTCAATTGAGGAGGAGGACAGACTCGCATCACTAACAAAGGGACCCAGTCTCATGGCACACCTCCACCGACAAGGCATGCCAATTTCCACTCATCAAACGAAAATTTGGCTCATCCTCATACAAAAAGGGAGCGGACTTTTGTTGCAAGTCGTGATGAAAAAGGGAAAACCATATATCGACGCTGCTGTTAGATATTAGCAGGGGAGACTACCATCTAGTCTCTCCGCCCAATGGAATGCAATCATAACGAAAAGCTACAAGAAGAAGTACCAGATGCTTCGCGACAGTTACAAGATGGCACGAATTCCACCACAGATGAACTCGATATCGTCAACATCGGAAGTGAAGAATCCCCGCGACCCGTCTTCATCAGCTCGGCTCTATGTACATATGAACGCACAAAACTTGTGGACCTTCTTAAGAAATATCAAGATGCATTCGCGTGAACGTACGAGGTAATGCCTGGCTTGGATGAAAAAATGGTCACTCATCATCTACATATAATACCTGGATCCAAACCAGTCAAGAAATCTCCACGGCAGTAAAGACACGATGTGGAAGAACAAATCAAGACTGAGATTCAGAAGTTGATAGCCGCCGGTTTCATCAAACCCATTTACCATCCTGCCTGGTTAGCCAATGTGTTCCTGTAAAAAAGAAGAGTGGTCAAATCAGGTGATGTGTCAACTTTAGGGATCTGAACAAATGCTGCCCCAAGGATGATTTTCCTCTTCCCAACATTGATATGCTGGTAGACGCCACCAGTGGACATGGCGTGTTCTCCTTCATGGACGAGTACAACGGCTACAATCATATAAAGATAAATGAGCATGACGCAAGTAAGACAGCTTTTCGAACCCCTCTCGGAAATTTTTATTATATCGTGATGCCTTTCGGTTTGAAAAATGTTGGTGCTACTTACCAACGCGCCATGACTGCAATTTTCCATGACATAATGTACAAGAAAGTTGAGGATTATGTGGATGACATAGTGGTCAAATCAAAAACCCGAGCGATACACACAGAGGTTCTCCGGCAAGTGTTTGAAAGATGCCACGAGTACAAATTGAAAATGAACCCATTGAAGTGTGCTTTTGGCGTCTCTTCAGGAAAATTTATGGGATTCCAAGTGACTGCCGAGGGAATCAAGGTTGACCCAGCCAAGACCCAAGCCATCCTCATGATGCCACCTCCACGAATGGTGAAAGAACTCCAGAGTTTCATGGGCAAGGTAAATTACATTCGGCATTTTATACATGGTTTATCCCAGCTTATCGCTTCGTTCACCCCCTTGATAAATAAGGGAGCAAGTTTCATTTGGACCACGCTACAACAAGAGGCATTTTGGAAGATTCAGCAAATATTGTCATCCCAGCAGTCATGAAGTCTCTTGTGCAAGGAAGACCATTGTGTCTCTACACTGCTTTCAGTGATACTGTCGTTGGACTCTCCTCGCCCAAGAAAATGATGAAGGAATTGAACATCCTATATACTATTTCAGTCGAACTTTGAGGGATGCTGAACTCAGATATCCTAAGGCAGAAAAAGCATGCTTAGCCCTAATTCACTCCATTCAGAAGTTTAGGAATTATTTGCTGTCAAACAAAGTGGTGCTGATATCTAAGGCTGACCCCGTCAAATTTTTGCTTTCAAAACCGGCCTTGAGGGGAAGGCTGACCAAATGGCTCCTCCAAATATCAGAGATGGATAACATGCACTTTCCCAAGGGCCATCAAAGGACAAACAATCGAAGATTTACTTGCAGCTTTCCCGGGAGAAGGAACCACTGCACTGCATGAAGACCTTCTTGAAGAATTTCCGGAAATCTCTTTTGTTAAAGAAGAAGCGTGGATACTGTATTTCGATGGCTCTGCCACCCCTATCAATAATACTGGAGGAGCGGGTACAGTTCTGGTGTCTCCCACTGGTGAAGTCTTTTTGCATTCCTTCAAGCTGGACTTTCAGTGCACCAATAATTCAGCAGAATATGAAGCTTTTCTCATAGGGATGTCGCTGGCCAAACAAGCAGGCGCCACGCACCTGGAAGTAAGAGGCGACTCTAAGTTACTGGTTAACCAGATGAATTGAGTATACTCACTAAAAGAGATAACACTGGCTCCGTATAAATCTGAGGCGCAAAAGTTATTGAATTACTTCGCTGATGTAACCATAACTTATGTCGGTCGAAACAACAACAAACACGCTGATTTCCTAGCCACATTGGCCTCGAAGATGCAATTCGAAAGTTTAGACGAGACCTTGGCAGTGAAGAGACGGACTGTAGCATCGACATGGCTCTTACAGTCCAAGGATGCTAAATCCAACGATTGGAGGATACCGATTATCCAAGAGCTCAACATTTCACTTTCCCAGGGAAAGGTTAGTCTCAAAACCCTACAAAATTTCTTCATGCTTCACGGAGTGTTATATCATCGAAACGCAGATGTCTCCTTGTCGAGATGTCTCGGAAATGAAGAAGTACAACTACAACTTAACCACGTTCATGGAAAAATTTGTGGACAAACGTTGGTGGTAACTCTTTACCGTCATCTTCAACGCCTTGGCTACTACTGGACGGATATGGAAGCTCAATCTCGATTGCTCCAAGGGTCTTGCTCCAACTGTCAAGCACCGCCACATCAATTGGATATATTTAACATTGGCCACATTGGGGACTGGCTGGCGAGAGCCATATGTCAATTACCTCCGCGACGGTATGCTCCCTGCCAATAAGAAGGACGCAACCAAGATGAAGCAAAGATCCAAAAGATTCGTATTTCATTAAGGAACCATGTACCGTAAGAGCTTTGGAGGTGATCTTCTACGATGCCTGGCAAAGGCGGAAATCCCAATTATGCTAAAGGAGACGCATGAAGGTGAACACCAAAGGAATAATAAACTATTCCTTCAAATACACGAGAAATACTACTGGACGACTATGGAAGACGATGCAGCGGTGTTTGTTCAAAAGTTCCACGAATGCCAAATTAACGGGAGCCTCATCCACACAACTTCCACTCCCCTGCACTCGGTGAGTAGTCTGTGGCCATGTTACAGCTGGGGACTTGACATCATTGGGAAGATTAACCAGCCATCGTCAAAGCAACATGAGTATATCACAACCGCGACGGAGTACTTCACTAAACGGGTTGAATCCATTCCTCTACGGGGGACTACTAGAGCGACAATTGCAGCATTTATTAAGGAGTACATCATTTGTCGTTTTGGTGTGTCTAAGCACATCATTACTGATAACAGCACTCCTTTTGCCAACAAGCAATTACAAGAGTTACTCGAGGAATATAAAATTAAACAAGTCTTCTCTACTCCTTACTATCCTCAAGGGAATGGGCAAGCCGAGAGCACGAACAAGACTTTAATTCGGATTCCCAGCCGGACAGTACATGATAATCCTCGGACGTGGCACGAGAAACTGCCCATGGAACTATGGGAATATCGGGCGGCATCTAGAAGCTCTACCGGAGTTTATCCCTATTCATTCGTATATGGTGCAGATGCAATTCTCTCAGCAGAGATCAAAATTCTGTCGTCTAGGATTGTGGCAGCAAGTGGAGTCCAATGGAATGAGGCTGAAGCATCGAATTCCAGAATAGCGGAGCTAGATACTCTGGACTCCAAGAGAACTAAGGCAGAAGAACATGCTCAGACATACATGAATAGGGTCTCCAGAGCATATGACAAAGCCATAAAATCTAAAAAATTTCAAGTAGGAGATTTGGTGTTGAAGACTGCCAAGCACATTCAACAAGACATGTCCGCACCAAAATTTTCTCCAAAATGGGAAGGACCTTATGTGGTCACCAAAGCATACAACAGCGGGTACTATAAGATCATCAAAGAAGATGGAGGCAAGTTGAAAGTGGTCATCAATGGGAAATGGCTCAAAGCATACTACGCCTGGCTATTACTCCATCTCTCGCCGTTTCGTAACACGGCCAGCCAGGCATTTTTCTCGTTTCCCTTCTGAGTTGTCAATATTTCATTTAGCGAAGACATACTAATGAAAATTCCATTTTCCTTTTCCAAAAACCAATACAAAAAAAAAATGTTCAAAACCCAAAAAAATAAATAAGACGTTCTCATGGCTACATAACAACTCAAAAAAGGACATCCAATAAATTGTAGTTCCTTGAAAGCATCATCTTCAGCCTGTTTTGGTACCTTTCAGTCCTACTCTTCAAATCCTGGATTGCCTTTTCCACTTTCTGAGATTCAGCGGTCAGAGCCTTCTCCTCTTCCAAAATGTCCTTTTTAGCAGGAACAATGTTGGAAAAGATGCCGGCTCGATCAACTTTGACAATGTCAAGACAGTGTCGCAGCCATCTTACGTTAAACTCCAGGGATTCTCAGGTAGATACCGTGTTCTCCTACATTTCAACAGTTGATTCAGTGACGTCACGAATGGATGTGCCTTCCATTTCGACAATCATGGGCAGGAGGCAGTTCACTGTGGTGACTAACGCAGACGAGCAATGTTGCACCATGTTCCTGGTTGCAATGTGGTTGTATCTTCTCCATATTTTCGTGTACAAAGCCACGAACTCCTTCCGCACTAGGAATCTACCTACACTTCGGTAGCTAGAAGATAAACACTTCACGTGGATATCGAACGACAAACCTGCATTGGGATATTCGTAGCAGGAAATACCCAAATCAGCATTTTCCAGGTCTGCAGCAGTTGGCGTACTCGAGTTTGAAGGAAGAGGTGTGGCCAGATCTTCGTCATCAACCACGGTCACGCATGTTCCAACTGGGTACTTCTACACAAAAGAAATCTCTCTTTTACCTACTGATGGTGGTAAGCAAATATTTATTCGTCAGTGAAAAACATACCGGTATGATCTTCTTGACTCGGATGATCTGGATGGGAGAGTTGTTACAAGACCCAGGAGTTTGCCCACTCTAAAAAAGAGAGAGGAAGAAGCAGCATTGTTATGAGGAAAACAAAAATTATCATTTCAAAATCAGGAGGTGATTAGAGTCATACTCTTGAAGCAAGCCGCCCGCGTTTGGCTAAGGAATCTGTCTGGATCGAGGATGATTCACTTATGTTCGACATGATGAAGAGATACAAATTCAGCAAGAAGGGTCTTTATTCTAAATTGAGAAGAACAATCTAGTTTCACCTGCATATATATTGCGGAAACCCTAAGGAGAAACGGATGCTGCGCAATCGCAACGGACTTATCCGATAGCCAAGGATTAATTTCAACCAAGTAATGTTTCTCATCGAAACCCTAATGAATACCGGTAGAAAGCGGCCAGATAGTCAAAGGAAGGATGCGTTTTCCTATCTTGGAGCTCTGGCGTCAACACATCCTAAACATATGAAGCAGCCACTTTCCTGGTAATGTTTGCTTACTCTGGCTTGACAATTTTGCCGCTTTACTGTCACCATCTCATGCTTACCCCGCAACAATTCCACTCTTACGTGCTAAGCACGGGACTTAATGTTGATGGTGGTTTTTAGTTCATGGCTAAATTTGTAAAACCCTGCATTTAATGCGCCGTCATTCTGCAAAGAAACGGAGCCATGTAAAGTGATGAGTGTCCAACCTCTTCACTGGCGCATTTATTGAGCAATTCAATATGTTCACATGAAATTTATCCAGAATGGTGCATGTAGCAACAATCCCAAATATTCTGTAAATTTCGGCACCCTGCCTATATTATTCAATTAATATAATTTTCTTTGAATGCTTTCTGTGTTATGTTCCCCGGCCGAACCCTTAATATTGATATGACATGAAAATTTGTGTTCACTCGCAGCAGAGTAGCACGAATTTCCAAGTATCGAGGTTAAGGTCCTTGCATAAAAGTACTCGATCAGAAAGCATACTGCTCTTTGGAAATAAACTTAAAGAACTCTGTGTCAGCACATGGAATTCAATCAATTTTGTGATAATCCACAAGATTCAGATATTACCCTGACTAATTTGCAAAAATTAGGGTTTTGCGCCCTGCGCAGTATATTAGACTCTGTTGGTCGAAACTAACTTAGGCAAGCTAGGCAATCGATCCGCCATGGATTAGTAGGTGCAGAATCCTACCCAAAAATCAGAGAGCAAGGAATAAAAGAGGAGTCGCGGAAAATGGGAGCAGCAGCAAAGGGAGATGTGGTCGTGTCATAGGCCAGCCGGCGCCACTTGCCAACGGCCACGCTCTGTGCTGTTCGACCGGCCCTCCTCTTTCCTATCGACCAATCAGGTCGCCTTAAACCCTCCACACGCACATGAGTTGTGAGTGGGCCCATACTTGCCGTCCCTATTTCCCATCGACCAATCAGGTCGCTTTAAATCCGCTATGCGTACTGGAAGTGTGGCCACGCCCATGCTTGGACGACCCATCTTTTATCGACCAATCAGGTCGCTCTAAACCTGCCACAGTATTAAAAGAGGCAAAATTGCGCCAGATGGTCACAATGCCAAATTGGCTTTCCAAAAACCGCGTCAATGGCATGCCAAACGTGCCATCTCGCTCTGCATGCTAATAGCATGCCAAACATGCCATGCCGCGTCAATGCACTAAACGTGCATGCCAAATATGCCAAACGTGCCACTTTGTCGCAGCAGCATGCCGAACGTGTCAACATGCCATAAATAGCACGCCCACGTGCTAACCTACCTCATGTTCGTGTCCAACGGCATAACAGACTTCAGTTAGGGTATCCTAATCAGAAACACGACCTTGCTTTAGTGGTGTTAGTCGAAACCCTAATTTCCAGTCGTAGACCAAATTACGCTACTTCAGCCCCACAACATGCCACGAGCCATGTGGGACCCAGGAAACACTAAGAATGGCGCCATACCATAGACACTCATAGCAACCCTTGATCCTGTGGCGGTTTCCAAATTATGGCCTTGATATAGTTCCTTTGGCATGACAATGGCATCGTTTGCACAAAACGTCACCGTGCTGCGGCCACATGCCACACACGCTAATTAGGGTTTCGATATGCCAAACCCTAATTTATCTAAGGATACCATGCCAATCAAGCCGATTAATTCTCCCTAAGGCATTAAGTTTGATATGGCAACTAGAGCCAATGTTGCCGAGCCATATTTGGGTCTAACATCAATATGCCAAAATCTAGCGTCCATGGCTACGCGAGGTGCTACTTGCATCACCGTGCCACTGGCATGCGCTAAATATGCCATTACGCCATTGGCGTCACTGTGCCATTATCAGGCGCCAACAGAATGTGTCCATAATCAATGGCCACCCTCTCTCATGAGTCACAATCTCAGCCGTCCAAATTCGCCACAGAATTGACAGGACTGTGGCAAGTCTTAGGCGACCAATCAAGACAAGCCTAATAGCATCAAATGTTATTCTCCTTCGGCAAGTCTCCTGACTTTGACTTGCCACACATAGCAATATGCTACACGTTTTCTATGAAAACACTCGAGGCATTAAACATGTCACAAACTGGGGGATACTCATCATGGTATTGGTCTGGCGGTTTACAGCGTGCGGCATGCGACACACCCATTATAAGAAAGTGTCAGAAAGCAGGGCAGTTAGTGGCGGCCAGAAGTAGTGGGTGTAAACTAACTCGTCTCCCTCATATTAGGAACGTGGTTTCTGGCATTTGCACACGACCACACTTCTCCATCACTCAATCGTTCCCACTTTCTACGAGATCAGGGTGCGTTCAATATGACTTGTATAAATAGGTTTTACCTATTTCGACCAAACAACAGAGTTTTGGTTAACAACAACACAAGTATCCAGAAAAACAGCAAAGAACTGATAACTTACATTCCGCAAGCCAGTTCCATATTCTGATACAAGTCATAAAATAGCCACACCTTCAGAATTAACCATTCTGGTATCAACACCTTCTTTGCTTCTCTCCGTAAGACCAACCCTTCTCCTTCACTTTGTGACCGAAGCAAGACTGGAACGGACATTTCTTGGTTTAGGCCAGGATTGTACAGATTGATCTCTCGAATCTAAATTACTCCCATGCATTGCATTTGTTTTAGGTTTAGATTTGTTTCTCACCCACACACCCAAATTTACCAAAACCAGTAGAAACTGTTTTTACCCATAAACAATGTTCATGAATGTACTTCCTTAAAACACATGTAAAAATATTGTTTCCTATGATGAAATCCTCACCTCATACCCATACATAATCACAATAGCATTTAAACGATTATGTCGATGTCTTATCTACAAAGTTTAATGGTAAAGCAATAAACCTCGTATTGTATTCCTTAATACTATGTCTATCTAGAGTTCAATCATCCTTCGCAGTTTTGTTTTCAATATGCACGACTTTAAAGATACTTTAGGGAAAGAAACATTTCAAGTCAAATATCACTAACCTCATGTGGAAGGATGATGTTGTCGTTGTAGCTCCTTGCTTCTTCACTTCTTCAAGTCTTCGAAATACTTGTAATATTTCATATACTAATACTTTCAAGCTAACCTATACAAAGTTGACTCTAGTACATAATCAAGCGACTCTTTAAATGAGTTCTCATTCACTAAAATATGACAACCAACCTTTACATACCAACGCTTGGTGGGTTCAATCGATCTATGCTCTAACACATCTAGATACATAATGAAACCTGAAAAATCAGAAAAATAGTTTCCAGTTGAAACAGGTGAATATATTTCTTCTTCCGGACCGATTGAGGTTTCTTCTGAAAGAATATCAAGATTGATGTATGTATTGCTACAATTATCAAAATCAATATTTTTACACAAAAATACAACACTTGATTTTTCGTCCTCATTGGAATGATAGTGATCAGACATTTTATCAAGATTTGTAGCAAGACCTTTGTTCCTAGTGTATTTTCTGCAGTTCGGACACTCATTTGCAAAATGACCAAAACCTTTACACTTAAAGAACTGTGGCATATCCTCGTCATCAGTCTCGTCAACATCCATGTTTTTAGGTCGAACACGATTGTGAGGTTTAACTGATGACCTAGGTTTATCTTTGGTGAACTGTTTACTTCTCTTCAATATAAGATCTCTAAACTGTCTTGTGATCAAAGAGACTAACTTGTCAAGATCTTCATCTGATGAATCAGCCTTAGAAAGATCATCTTCAGAGACGCAAACACTTTTACTTTTGTCAAGTAATTTAGTGTTCTTTTGTGTTTTGAAAGCAACATCCTTTCCGGATTTGGATGTATGCTCATGATCAAAGATCTTTAACTTCCCAACCAACGTGTTTCTGGAGAGAGTATCAAGGTTATTTCCCTCAAAGATGACATGCTTCTTAGAGTCGTTTCTAGATGGCAGCGATCTGAGAATTTTCATCACAATGTCCTTTTCAGGAATAGTCTTACCCAATGCAAAAGATGCATTAACAATTTCAGACACTTTATGATTAAACTCATTAAATGAATCTTCATCTGCCATACGAAGGTTTTCCCAATAAGAATTTAGGTTTTGAAGCCTAGCTTCCTTTTCACATGTATTCCCCCTTGAAATACGGTTTCTAAGATATCCCAAGCATCTTTAGACCGAGTGCACGTAATCATATGGTGCTGAAGATCTGGGATAATGGCATGAATGATGGCATTCAAACCGTCGGTATTTTGCTTCGCAGCAAGAATCTCAGCAGGTTAATATGCACCAATATCCTTTGGAACGGTCCCATATCCTACTGCAATAATGGAGCATCATAGCCATTAACTACATAAACCCATAATTGAAGATCATGCGCTTGAAGAAAGGCACACATATAAATTTTCCACCATAAGTAATTTGAGCCATCGAAGACTGGAGGTATGTTTACAGAGATAACACTTTTTTCCATATCAGATCGCTACAAACACAGGATTATAAGGTCTTTAGTGTGTTTTCCTGTTCTTATACCAATTGAAAAAGCGGGGGTACAACAACCACACCCAACAATTCATTTGGAAATCTGAGAGGACTTACTCCAATATACTTTTTAGAGAATCAACTAGACAGTCAGACTCAATCTAGAGAAAAGTATATACAACAGTTTATATCTCTAACTCTCTATTCAATCTGCAATCAGCAAATAGTAATTTGCGAGCCCGATTGAATATAAGAGAAGTAACTTGAACAGTACCAAAGACCAATGTTCAAAGATCAATCAATTTCAATCAACAACCAAAGGTTGGATTTTCCAATTGATTGATTCAACGCACAACCTGTGATATTTCAATTATATAACAAAATATAATGCGGAAAAGAAATAAAACATACACCATAATTTTGTTAACGAGGAAAACCGCAAATGCAGAAAAACCCCCGGGACCTGGTCCAGTTTGAACACCACATTGTATTAAGCCGCTACAGACACTAGCGTACTACCAATGAACTTCGGACTGGACTGTAGTTGAACCCTAATCAATCTCACACTGATTCAAGGTACAGTTGCGTTCCTTATGTCTCTGATTCCGGAAGGATACTACACACTTGACTCCTTTAGTTGATCTCACCCACAACCAAGAGTTGCCATGACCCAAAGTCGAACACTTGATAAACAAATCTGTCTCACACAGAAAAATCTATTGGAATAGTTAAATCTGTCTCCCACAGAAATACCTATGAGTTTTGTTCCGTCTTTTGATAAATCAAGGTGAACAAGAACCAATTGATAAACCGGTCTTATATTCTCGAAGAACAACCTAGTATTATCAATCACCTCACAATAATCTAAATAGTATGGAAGCGAAACTAGATATTGTGAAATCACAAACGGTGAGACGAAGGTGTTTGTGATTACTTATGTAATGCACAAGACACAATTGAAGCAAAGATGATTTGATTCACTCGAATCGGTTCATGAACTTTATATCCATGGTTTGGAAATTGCATTCTTTAGTCTTTATAAGTTTAAGTTCAGAAATCATCTTCAGATACATAACCTTCTTAAGTTCGCACACTAGGTTCGCGGGCTTAAGTAACCGGGCATAGTTTACAAACTCCAGCAGAAAATCTCGGCAAAGACTTTCCGCCGGTTCGCGGACTGGTACTCACGCAACAAGTTTGTCAACTCCAGCAGAATTTCTCGGGATGAGAAGTTCGGCAGTTCGCGGACTTGGTAACAAGCCATTCTTCCGGTTTCTCTTGATCAACAAAGTTCACAAACTTTGGTTCAAGGGATAGGACTTATGCACATATGTGTTTCCACAACAATACTTATGTCTATCATTGGTGATGTAATCTAAAATCTCATTCCAACCATTGAAACATTCTTAGAGGATGTTATATAGTTGTTACACCATTTCTCGTCAAAGCAACTTTCAAAGTGATTGAAACATATCATGACTTACGTCACTAGGTAAAGATAAACATGGTCGAAGCGAAACGCTTACCAACACATATTTCGAGATATAGATAGGCGAGGTATACTCAGCTCAAAATACCAAATGTGTATAATCTAAGTCTATATATAACATACGACTTTTTGTCTCAAGAAGTAGGATATAGAGTAGATAGACTTATCAGTGACAGATAAGTTCAAGTCTTCACATACCTTTTTGTCGAGAAGTTCCACCGGTTCTTGAGTAGTTCTTCTTCTTGTATGATGAATCGCCATGAAATCCTTGAGCTCAACTGCACTTTCTATCCTAGTCCGAGACTTAGCTATAGTAGACTAGAAATCAAGACTTATAGTTTTGATCACTAACATTGACAAACATGCTTGAGATAGCAACGCATGCGAGTTCGACCGGGCAATGCTCTAACAATCTCCCCCTTTGTCAATTTTAGTGACAAAACTATCAATACATATGGATTACAAAAAAGATAAAGAAACTTTAGTAGCTCCTATTCCACATGTCTAATCTTCAACATTCCTCGAAATCTTCGTCACTTCCAAGTACTCCAATGATCCCAAAGGTTGTAAGTTTAGCATCACTGTTGTTGAAGATCCGTAGCTATAACAATGAGAAAGCATCGGTCTCGATCATTGTTATATAGTGTCATAGTATTATTACACAGTGTCAAAGTCCAATTGTATAACAACTTGAACAATAATACTATGGTGATATGTATCACTCCCCCTTAGTCAATACTCCATCTCACATGGAAACCACTCCCCCTTACACAATGATCCGAAAATCATATGTATTTGTAGTGTGAACTACATATTAATTCTCCCCCTTTTTGTTAATAATATTGGCAAAGGTACAAGAACGGGATCATAATGAAATTTTCGTAAGAGACATTTCATGACTAAAATAAAATACATACCATCTAATTTAGATGCAATCATATAGTCGAAGCTAATAGCATTCATCAAGGAGTTTAAAGATACAAGATAACCCCTTTAAAATTCCACAGCCGCACACCCCTCAAGATATGACCATTAAACACAAGTTCAAAATAATTCTCCCCCATTTGATGTCATTCCCAAGGGAACAACAAGAGAGAGCTTAATTTCAAAAGAAAAGAAGGATTTTTACCGGACACCAAAAACCATGAGAATGATTTTCTATATCCAAAAACTCAATCAAATTGATCACAAGTAAACCTATGATTAATTTAATCTGAATACGCAATCAAATTAAACACAAAAGTGATCAACTTAATTGATTATGATCGACAAAAGAGAACTTACGGAGCATACGACTAACATAACCATTAGAAAATGAATAAGATAGTCGTTCATATACTCAACATAAGAGGAATCTTACGGAGTATGAAAATACTCAACTAGATTAACTACAAGAGAACCCATAATTAATCTAATTGGAATACACAACCAAACTAATTACAAAAGTAATCAATTTAATTGTCATTTTTTTTGCTCGACATAAAAAGACTTATGGAGCAATAACTAAATAACTAAACAAGATGATTAATTTAGTTAAAGAATGCTCAACATAAAGTACCTTACGGAACAACCAACAAAGCTAATCAAAAATTAATCAACTTGGTTGTATCGTGCTCAACATAAGACACATTACGGAGCCTCACAATATTACATAAAATATGGATCAGTGAAGATCAATACTGTGGAATACACAAGGATTCATTATATCTTCCATCACTATTTGCATAGCGATATTTAATAGACATAATCCTTGAACACAAAATATTTTAACCTATCTTCCATCAAAGAATTTACAATATAGGCTTAACTTTTGTATATGTCAAAAGTCTATTCATCCTTAAATCAATACATGGATACCGATCATGAACGACTTTACTTTTGATAAAATATGGGACAACATAGTTCACGGACGTAAACACCAATATCCCATAACAAATTGCAATATAACAAATCATAAAGATTAAATACTGCAAACCATCATCCTCCAAATATTTTTAGAATTTAAACCAAATAAACCTAAAAAAAACAAGAAGATGAAAATAATAGCTATGTGTAGTCACAATCATTGTTGTTCGAGCACTAGTTATTCTTCCAACTAAATAAAAAAAAAAAGACTTACTAGGCATTGTAGATCTTTCTCAGAGCATCTACAGAAAATTCCTTTTCATTATTGAAAAACCCATTGATTATGGGATCGTTCAATTCCTCAAGATCTTCAGAAATATCAGTTAACTCACTAAGTTCTCTTTTTAGATCACGCATGGTATTCTTGGTCAGAGACAACCTTTGTTCATAGTGAGTTATCTCTACCAAAGAGGAAATGATTCGAGATTTTAAATCATTTCGCTTGTTGATGAAAACTTTCACCATGTCTCTAGCACGACAAACAGAAAAGAGACATTTAGAGGAAGAACCTTCTCCATTGATTGTTAACTTCTTATTTATCATTCTCGAGGAAGTGATTCCTTTGCACAGATGTACATTGGCTGCTTCACTGCATCTCTTTTGGTAGTACCTCTAGTTACAGGAGCCATGAGAACGTAATTGAAAAAAGGAGAAAACAAACAATAAAAGGAGATTTATAAGTGTCAAACCCTAGACCATTTTGACACAGTCTTCCAAGAATCAAAAAAAGAAAGAAAGATTACCTACACAAATTGAAATTCACGAACATTGACTTGACCCACTTCTCAGACACTTCTCATCTTTCCCAAGTTAAAGATGAGAAGTCAAACGTCACCATTCAGTTGGTGACCGGATGGGCCAAATGCCCACTTCCCTTGTTTTTTCGTGGCTTGTCACTGTTGGTTGTGCTAACAGATTTCTTACTTCTTCTGGAATATTTAACTTGCTTATCTTTATCCAGACTCACTCTTTGGATGTTCTTTTGAAGTTTGGTGACTCTTTTGTTGCTTTTCTTGAATCTCCAACAGGTATCTTTATCATGCCTTGAGTGTCCACGGAAGGAGCAGATCAATGTGGATTTTTCATCTCCATGTAATTTTTCCTATTTGATACAACTCCCAACCATTATTTCCTGATTTGCAGAATCCATCACTTTTGCTGTTTTGCTTTTGAATCCTAAACCATGATTGTTCCCAAAGGATCTCTGACCAAACAACATTGCTGCAATTTTGTCAGAGCTTCCAGACAGCCTTTACAGGTCGTCTCTGAGAGAATTAATCTCTTCTTACTTTAGAGACATGGTTTTGACGAATTTAATATGAAGATGCTCTATCTTAATATTTTTCGTCTGGAGTGATGATTCAACATTCCTCAAGGAGGCTTTAAGACGAAGGATCTCTTGAAGAATCTCTTTATTCAGGAGATCAACCAACTCAGTGTCAAATTCAAGTTCCGAATCAGAATTTGAAGTTGAAAGAGAATCTGAAGTAAGGGCAGTAAATCCATTGCACCAGTTAGAGTCATCTGAGTTATATAGAGAAGTATTATCTTCTGTTGAATTATTTTCAGCAACCAGAGAAGATGGAAACCTGCAAATCTATTATTCCTTTTTATTAGATTCTTGACCTCTTTGACTACTAGTGAATGATCACATTCATCAGCCCAGGACAGGTGAGAGGAAGACATCTCAGGTTTGTTCACGGGGTTGAGTGCGAACGTTTTTCCTGTCTCTTGATCAAGAATTCTTAACTTTCCAGTCAGTGAAGTCTTGGAAAGTGTATCAGGGTTATTTCCCTCAATGATGGCATGCTTATTAGAATCGTATTTTGATGGCAGCGATCTGAGGATTTTCATCACAATGTCCTTTTCAGGAATGGTCTTACCTAATGCAAATGATGCATTAACAATTTCAGACACTTTGTGGTAAAAATCATCAATCGATTCATTATCTGCCATACGAAGATTTTCCCATTTGGAATTCAGATTTTGAAGTCTGGCTTCCTTTTCGCTGGTATTTCCTTCTAAAACGTTTTCTAAGATATCCCAAGCATATTTAGACCTAGTGCAATTTGACACATGGTACTGAAGGTGCGGGGTAATGGCATGTATGATGGCATTCAAACCATCGGAGTTTTGCTTTGCAGCAAGTAGCTCGGCAGGACTGTATTCACCAATATTCTTGGGAACGTTTATATCCCCAACTGCCACGACGGGAGCATCATAACCATTAAAAACATATACCCATGATTGAAAATCACGCGCTTGAAGAAAAACTCGCATAACAATTTTCCACCACAAGTAATTAGATCATCAAAGACTGGTGGTACGTTAATAAAGATAGTACCTATGTCCATAGATTCAGATCACTACAAACACAGACTTGTAAGGTCTTAAACGTGTTTACCTGCTCTGATACCAATTGAAAAAGCGGGTGTCTAACAACACCACCCAATATTTCTCTTAGCAATCTGTATGGAATAACTCCGAAATACTTTCTAGAGAATCAATTAGACAGTCAGACTCAATCTAGGTAAAAGTATCTCAAGGAGTTAATATCTCTCTCTTGTTTTGATTTACTCGAGCTAATAGAAATCAGCGAGTCTCTAATCAATGGATGGTACCAATGACCAATA
Organism: Papaver somniferum; assembly: GCF_003573695.1. Taxonomy (NCBI): domain Eukaryota; kingdom Viridiplantae; phylum Streptophyta; class Magnoliopsida; order Ranunculales; family Papaveraceae; genus Papaver; species Papaver somniferum. Next base: position 92,707,163 of record NC_039365.1, on the reverse strand, counting down.
TCCAAGGATCGACCAATGACAATCAACAACCAAAGGTTGGATTACTCTAATTGATGATCTATCGCACAACTTGTATTATTTCAATTATAAAGATAAAACAATATAATGCGGAAACTGAAATAACACAGACATTAGAAAATTTGTTAACGAGGAAACCGAAAATGCAGAAAAACCCCGAGACCTAATCCAGATTGAACACACACTGTATATTAAGCCGCTATAGACACTAGCCTACTCCAAGCTAACTTCGGACTGGACTGTAGTTAAAACCTAATCAATCTCCCATTGATCCAAGGTACAGTTGTACTCCCTACTCCTCTGATCCCATCAGGATACTGCGCACTTGATTCCCTTAACTGATCTCACCCAAAACTAAGAGTTGTTACGACCCAAAATCGCAGGATTTGACAATAAACAAATCTGTCTCACACAGACAAGTCTATCAAATGATCAATCTGTCTCCCACAGAAAAACCCTAAAGTTTTTTGTTCCGTCTTTTGATAATAATCAAGGTGAACAGAACCAATTGATAATCCGGTCTTATATTCCCGAAGAACAGCCTAGATAAATCAATCACCCCACAACAATCTTAATCGTATGGTAGCGAAACAAGATGTTGCGGAATCACAAAAAATGAGACGAAGATGTTTGGGACTACTTTTTATATCTTGCCTATCGGAGATATTAATCTCAAACCAATCAATCTGATTGTACTCGTACGATAGAAGATGCAAGATCAGATCACACAACTACAATAAAAGTAGTATCGGTCTGGATTCACAATCCCAATGAAGTCTTTAAGTCGTTAACCTGGTTTTAGAAGAAGAAAACCAAAGGTTAAAGGAGAAACGACTCTAGCATGCAAACAAGTATCACACGTGAGGTGTGGGGATTAGTTCTGCAGAGTTGCTAGATGTGCCCTTATATAGTCTTTCAAATCAGGGTTTCGCCTTGGTCACAAAGAAAATAATATCCACCGTTAGATGAAAACCTGATTTAGATTCAAGCTAATATTTCTCAACGTTAGATCGAAAACTTAGCTTGTTATACATAAATGAAATGCACGCTTCTAGGTTTGTTAACCATACCCAAACGTGTACATTGTTGGTTCAACAATATTTAACCAAAAGGTTAGCCATATGAAAATTTCATACCAACAATATTCTTCTTCACCGTAACTAGTTCAAATGACTCAAATGAACTAGTTAGAGAGTTGTTCAATTGCAAGGAAATCTTATGTACTACACAAGACACAATTGAAGCAAAGATGATTTGATTCACTCGAATCGGTTCATGAACTTTATAGCCACGGTTTGAAAATTGCATTCCTTAGTCTTTATAAGTTAAATTTCAGAAATCATCTGCAGATATATAACCTTCTTAAGTTCGCACACTAGGTTCGCGGACTTAAGCAATCGGGCAGAGTTTACAAACTCCAGCAGAAAATCTCGGCAAAGACTTTCCGCCGGTTCGCGGACTGGTACTCACGCAACAAGTTTTTCAACTCCAACAGAATTTCTCGGGATGAGAAGTTTGGCAGTTCGCGGACTGAGTTCCCGGACTTGGTAACAAGCCGTTTTTCCGGTTTCTCTTGATCAACAAAGTTCGCAAACTTTGGTTCAAGGGATATGACTTATGCACATATGTGTTTCCACAACAATACTTATGTCCATCATTGGTTATGTAATCTAAACTCTCATTCCAGCCATTGAAACATTCTTAGGGGACGTTATATAGTTGTTACACCATTTATCTCGTCAAAGCAATTTTCAAAGTGATTGAAACATATCATGACTTACGTCACTAAGTAAAGATAAACATGGTCGAAGCAAAACGCTTACCAACACATAATTCGAGATATAGATAGGCGAGGTATACTTGGATCAAAATACCAAATGTGTATAATCTAAGTCTATATATAGCATACGACTTTTTGTCTCAAGAAGTAGGAGATAGAGTATATAGAATTTTGAGTGACAGATAAGTTCAAGTCTTCACATACCTTTTTATCGAGAAGTTACACCAGTTCCTTGAGTAGTTCTTCTTCTTGTATAATGAATCGCGATGAAATCCTTGAGCTCAACTATACTTTCTATCCTAGTCTGAGACTTATCTATAGTATACTAGAAATCAATACTTATAGTTTTGATCACTAATATTGACAAACATGCTTGAGATAGCAACACATGTGAGTTCGACCGAGCAATGCTCTAACAAAAGCAATTTTCAAGTTATTGAAATAATCATAACGAAACATTCCAAGTATACACCAAATCATTGTATCACATAAACCATGTAAGATGTTACTCGGAAATTTTCACATGATCATCTTTTGACTTGCATCATGAATATAAGATGAACTTGGTCGAAGCGAAAGCTTACCAACATATATTTCGAGAAATGTGTAAGCGAGTTAAACTTAGCTCGAAATCTCAAATTTGTATAATAGAAAACTATATCGTAACACGACTTATGTCTCAATATAGGAGATAGAGTAGAAATAGACTTTCCAAGTGATAGATGAGTTTCAGTCTCCACATGCCTTTTGTTGATGAAGTTCCACAAGCTCTCCTTAGTAGTTCTTCGTCTTCAAATGATGAACACTGTGAAATCTAAGGCTCAACTACACAATCTATGTCCTAGTCTGAGACATCTATAAGTAGACTAGAAATCAAGACTTATAGTTTTGATCACTAACATTGAAAAACATGCTTGAGATAGCAACGCATGCGAGTTTGACCGAGCGGTGCTCTAACAATTAAGTCCCCTGCTTAGTACGTAACAGTAACATTGTTCCGTGGTAAGCACTAGATGGCGACAGTCGAAAATAAAATTAACAAGATGAAGTATATAGATGTTACCAGGAAGAGAGCAGCCGGCTTGGCCTTCCTTAGCAGCGTTGGTGAGGCATCTATCGATACGCAAGAGGATAGGCGGCAACAAGCATGTCAGGAGAGTCCATCATAGGTAGCACGGCTCGCTAGGACTTTGATGTTGGTTAGGATATATTGAATCCCATGTGTATGTAGGAGGGAAGCCCTTTTCCCCTTATTGTATTAGGAAACCGATTCGGCATAAAGACGCACCTTCCTTCCTTTATTTATTTAACATGAATCTTGCAAATCGTGTACCAGAAGTATGAACACTACCCCTTTTCTGACGAGATGTGTAGCTGAGATATCGCCGGCCGAGATGTGTATTTCCTGCCATCATTAAAAGACACTCATAGATTGGGAATTCCATTTTAAGGCATCTAAAAGCTAGGCTGGATTTATCACGAAGCAAGGACTTGCAGGAAGCATCAGATAGTTGTGTGATGTAGTTAGCAGCATCAACGGGCTAGAGCGATGATTGTAGCATCTGGTTAGTACACCTGTGAATTACAATTTGAGCTAGTATCGCCAACATCTGCTAACTCCTTTCATTCAACAGTTTATTTCTATCAATTTATCCACTCTGAATTTCTGAGTATCTTGCTCCACAGTGGGAAGAATAAAGAAATTTTGGATGTTGCACCGTACTTCCGCTAGTAGTAGTTGTCGCCAGTAGATGATTACGGAGATGAAAAATAAGAATCTTCGTGATATCACCCAGGATGCAATTGAAGACCTTGAGTAGGCGACTGATACTCTTGGTGTGAAAACTCGAAGTTTGATGTTACTTCAACGTTAAATCAAAACAACAGACAAACTTCCCCTTTCATCAGTTTTCCACTCTGCTGGCGTGATATGAGACAAAATTGGTCCCCCGGATCTATGTTGTAAAAGGTGCTAGGAAAGGAAAGGCGCCAAAACTAGCGCCTTTGGCTCCTAAGGCGCGCCTAAGCGCCGTGGAAAAATTGGAAAACTCACCTTGCAGGCTTACTTTGGCGCCTGGGCGCCTTTTTTTGCCAGGCGCCAGCCCAGCGCTTAGTACGCCTTTAGCGCTTAAGCCCCAAAGGCGCTTTCCTTTTACAACATAGCCCCAGATTACCACGAGAAAACCGAAAATTCTTGACATAATCAATAAAAGACTCTAAAGGAGTTGAACGCATGTAGGTAGTCAGAACCTTCTGGCTGAAATTGATGACAATATTGGGTAGGCATCAGTCCCAAAATATCTCACCACAGGACATGAGATGTTTTGATGCAGCCATCGTGCGAGCTTCTACCCACTTGATCCTTTCATAGAGTTTCTTGTGTATCTGGTTGATGTTGACGCGTTGGGTCTATGAAGAAATAATTTGCATGAGAGCTGGAGTTGGATCCAATATTGAGATGTCAATCATGGAGATGTCTTCGCGTCTGCATTATGCTTCATATAAGGTCAGGCATATCACTTTGGCAATTCGTCCGTTCTCTTGAGTACGTCTACATCTTTGGACATCTTGGAATGACAATGATAGCGTGTCTGGGTCTCTCTAAATTCAACATCTTCAAGATGACTAGTGTCCAGTAGTCCCCAGCCATATTCTTTTTCCTTTATCATCTTCGCCTGACATGGATAGATTCTATGTGTACCCCTTCAGTCCCCAGGTGCAATATCCTCCAGTAGTTCAACTATTTCTTTCATGGGAGAGTAAATTCTGAAAGCATTTCTATAGTAATTCTTACTGAGGCAGCCGCGCCTGCGGCACTGGAGTGGAGTTAGAGATAGTGGTGGGAATGCCGCGCAGGTTGCATCTCTGAAATGGTGGTTTTCCTCTTGATACTTTAGTGAAACTGCTCGCAGAAGGTCGAAGGTTGTATCGCTCATTGATGAGACGTATGATTCCATGAGTCTCATGGGGCTCTTTAGTCTTAAATGTGACAATGTTGAAGTCAGAGACCACATCAATCAACATGTTATTGGACTCAACACCTTTCAGATGAGCAGTGGTTAGGAGTCTCAAGTTACAATTACCAGTAGTACCTTCAGGAGAGGTTGGGATTTGGGAGCAGCTTCTCCGACTGAAAACATCTGCTTGCCTGATGCAACACGGTTGAGGGCAGCAAATATGTGTTGACGCTGCGCCTTGGAGAAATAGAGAATCTCACATAATATTTCATCATAGACTTCACGGTTTTGTGGATGGAGTCCACAGAAAGCATGCATCTCCTAACAGGAAGAGGATCTCTGTGAACTCCCTCAGGCCCAGTTGAAGCTTCCCTGCCTCCACCTTCTCTTTGAAAATGCGCTTCAATTCGCTGCAATTATTGGTGGGGTGATTGATGAAACCATGGTAATGACAGTACTTGGGGTCTTACATTTATTTCTCGGTTGGTGGATATCTGGTAGAAGGTAGCTTGATAGCATCATCTCGAATCCATGCCTCCAGGAGCTCGATTACCTCTTCGATTGGAAATGGAAAGTTTGGAGCAGCCTCTCCAGTTTCTTGCTGCTGTGCACGAGTTTTAGTCATAGCCTTCCGGTAGTTTTAGGTTTTATTATTTCTCCCAACAGGAGTTTGGGTTTTAACAATATTTAGTTTGCTATTATTTCTCCTAATAGGAGTTTGGAATTTGGTACTTCTAATCATTCTAGCGGTTTTCGAAACAATCACTGGGCTGAAACTGAATTTAGATAAAAGCACTATGATAAGTGTTGGTGCAGATAGAGTGATTGATACTCTTTCCAAGGATATTGGATGTAAGACGGAGAAGCTTCCTTTCACCTACCTAAGTATGACAATATGGGAGCATTGGCGAAGTACTTATGTCTGGGAGTATGTTTTGAATAGGATGGAGCAGAAATTGGCGAAGTGGAAAAAAAAAAGAAACGGAATAAAGCAGGTAGACTTATCCTTATCAAAAGTTATCTTGATAGTTTACCAATTTATTACTTATCGTTATTTCATCTTCCGGTTAGTGTGGAAAAGAGAATGGTGCAGATTATGCGGAATTTTTCGTGAGGTAGTGTGGAAGGTAGAAGGAAGCTAGTTTGGGTTGCTTGGAAAAAAAATTCCATGCCTAAAGAAAATGGTGGTTTGGGTATGAAGATTCTGAGAAATACTAATCAATAACAGCCTTTAGAGGAAAATAGTGAATCAGAAGTTCAAGAGATGTCTGAATTTATTAATGCCAGACGTTGACAACAAGCATCAGTATAGGAGTTTGTAAAAGAACGTGGTGAATATGGTTCCAATTGTGCAACAAATGGCTCAGTTTAAAGTGGGGAACGGAAAAGGGATAAGGTTTTGGAAGGACAAATGGCTAGATGGAGGGAGACTTCAAGATTTGTTCCCGGTCATCTTCAAGGATGCCAAGGCAAAAGATGTGTCAATAACAGATATGATTGTGAACAATAGTTGGAACTGTGAATTCAGGAGGGATTTGAATGCAAATGAGAGATTAGAGTGAGACTTGCTTAGACGTGACTGTCCAGTTCCTGAGTTAGTGGAAGTTGAGGATGAAGTGAATTTTATAGAGAATTTTAGTGCTAAGAAATGCTACGAGGTTTTGACAGGTAACTATCCCTCTTGTAATTTCGATTCACATCTATGGAAGAGAAATATTCCAAACAAGGTAAGCTTCATTCTTGGGAAAGTTTTCATGATTCACTCCCTACTAGAGACATGCTAGTTCATCGTGGCATAAGCATTCAAAGTGATCTGTATGTTTTTCGCAACGATGAAAAAGAAACTTATGATCATATGTTTCTTCATTGTTCGTATTCCTTTGAGATATTGGATTTTTTTATCAAGGCTTTTAAGATATCATGGCTGATGCCGAGAAATTTCATACAATTGTTTGAAGCATGATCTACAAATGTGTTACAAGGAAGGGGGAAGGAAGTACGGAAGATTATTCATTACACTATTTGTTGGATCTTATGGAAGGAGCGGAATGGGAGAGTTTTTGGTGGTCGGCAGAAAAGTATTACGGAGAATATTGATCTTATTAAGAAACTTGTTGTTTTATGGTCTTGTGAGAATGATACTTTCAAATTTTTTCCTCCTAGTCTCATTTGGAGCGATTGGGAAACACTCATGAGAGAGTGATTAGCTTTGTAAACTGTTGGTCTCTTTTTTCTTTTAATATAACATTTTCTTCAAAAAAAAAATGTCTAAAAGGATTGCTTTAAATGTAAAATGAGATTTAGTTTAACATAAAATCTTTCTCGACTATTATTTGGAGAAAATTTACTAGATTTGTCACCAACTCAATAACTATTAATGTCATTTAACAATTCCGATCTAGCCTGAATGGATCCTACATTTTCCGAACTTTGATCCTGCATAATGTTATCCAATCTAGATAGTAGCAGATATCATTAATGATCTATCTCTTTGCTCGATCAATTCAATTTTTTATAAATCATTATGGAAAAACACAACTTAAAAATTCAAAATTGAGCGAAATATTACATAACCAAAAAGGAACAGAAAAAAACCAAAAAAGAAAATCACAGGCCCATTAGCCCATAAAATTTCAGCAGAACCTATAATTAACTTGCACTGGCGACTCCATTGATGATATAAAATTTGGTCTAGTCATGAACCTCTTACTTACGCCACTTTCCAACCCAGCACCTTTCTTTGCCAATGCATCCGCTGTGAAGTTTATTTCTCTCACACAATGAACAAACTATACATTCCATAATAACTTTTTTATTCTGCACCACCTCGCCTGTACAAACCATGACAACTTCCCAGAAATATAAGCTTTTACAACTGCATTCGAATCATAGTTGATAAGAAGAATATGCGTACTAATCTGCAATGCCCATTATGTTTCTCCAATTATTGCCATTATCTCTACAATAAAGTTAGTGGCAATACCCAACCTTATGTGTCTTTATTGGTCTCCTTCCAAGTCAAATTTTTTTAGTACCATAAAACCATAACTACAATCTCACATGTAGCCGTTCATTCTCAATGCACAATCTTTAATATACTGCTGTTGATGGTGGTTTTTAGCTTAGGGTCAAAATCGTAAAACTGTACATCTGACATAACGTCACTATGACCATTAGCACATTTATTGAATCAATCAGCATACCTACGTAAGAATTATCGGGGTACCCTTTTTTTTACATGGCTCATGTTCCACGGCAGAACCCTTGGCACTGACTGACATCATCTATGCCAAACCCTAATTCTCATGCTACCGCGCCAAGGCATGCCAACCATGCCAGCCGCACCACTGTGCCAATGGCATACCATGCCAGCCACATCTCCGCGCCAAGGCATGCCAACCATGCCAGCCGTACCACTGCGCCAATGGCATGCCATGCCAGATGCACCTCCGCGCCAAGGCATGCCAACCATGCCAGCCGCACCTCCGCGCCAAGGCATGCCAGCCGCACCACTGCGCCAATGGCATGCCAACCACCTTGTTGCGCCATACCATGCCGTCCTTCCCTATGCGGCTACCAAAAAAAAGGCGTGTGATGATCAACGTCCATCCTTCCATCTTAGATGCAAATCTTAGCCGTCCAAGGTCGCCAAACAACGCATGGTAACCTTTGGCCCAAACCTTAGTTTTGGCCACGCCAAACCGCGCCAAGGCATGCCATGCGACATGTGCCAATGGCTTGCCAACAACCTTGTCGCGCCATACCATGCCGGCCTTCCATATGCGGCTACCAAAACGAAGACGTGGGATGATCAACGACCACCCTTCCATTTTAGATGCAAATCTTAGCCGTACAAGGTCGCCAAACAACGCATGGTAACCTTTGACCCAACGCCAAAACCCTAGTTTGGCCGCGCCTAAACCACGCCAAGGCATGCCGATCATGCCACATGTGCCAATGGCATGCCGCTCCATCCACCTTGCTGCGCCTAAGCCATGCCATGCCGGCCTTCCCTTAACGGCTGCCAAAACGAAGGTGTGCGACAATCAACGGCCACCCTTCCATCTTAGATGCAAAACTCAGCCGTCCAAGGTCACCAACCAACGCATGGTAACCTTTGGCCCAACGCCAAAACCCTAGTTTGGCCGCACGTAAACCACGCCAAGGCATGCCGACCATGCCACATGTTCCAATGGCATGCCGCGCCATCCACCTTGCCGCGCCTAATACATGCCATGCCGGCCTTCCCTTCACGACTTCCAAAACGAAGGCGTGCGACAATCAACGGCCACCCTTCCATCTTAGATGCAAATCTCAGCTGTCCAAGGTCACCAACCAACACAGGGTAACCTTTGGCCCAACACCAAAACCTTTGTTTTGGCCACACCCAAACCGCGCCAAGGCATGCCAGCCATGCCACATGTGCCAATGGCATTCCAACCACCTTTCCGCGCCATACCATGCCGGCATTCCCTATGCGGCTACCAAAACAAAGGCTTGCGAAGATAAATGGCCACTTTTCCATCTAAGATGCAGATCTTAGCCGCCCAAGGTTACCAGCTAACGCATGGCAACCTTTGGCCCGACGCCAAGCCCTAGTTTGGTCGCGCCCAAACAAAGCTAAAACCCTAACTTTTGGACGCGCCTAAACTAGGCCATATTAAAGTCATACCGGCCATGCTTTCATGCCACTGGCTACCAAACGAAGGGTTGCAATAATCAACGACTACCCTTCCTCTCAAGATGCAAAATCTCGACCGTCGAAGGTCATCACCGAGCCGGCAAGTCTCCCAAGCTCAACTTGCCGAACAAAAACATGCTACATGTTTTCCACGAAAACACTCGAGACATCAACACATGTCACAAACTGGGTGATGCTCATTAGGTATTGGTTTGGCGGTTTACAGCGTGCGGCGTACACTACGCCCGTTATAAGACAGTGTCATAAGGATGAGGAGGTTAGTAAATACAGGGAGTAATGGTGAAACGCTTTCTTTTATGGAACATCAATTCCAGGCGTTACCGGTTACCACCTCCTCCCATTTACTCATCAGTTTTCCATTTCTTACGAGACCATAGTACGTTTTATTTCGACTTGTATAAATACGTCTTACATATTTCCACTGAACAACAAGTTCTGGTCAGGAGCATACAACACTCAGAAAAACATTTGCTAGCTTTCCCATCTGTTAGCTTCCCACTTTCTGATACAAGTCGTAAAACAACTACTCTTCCAGAATCAAATATTCTGGTCTCAACACTCTCTTGGCTTCCCTCCCCAAAACCAACCCTTCTCTTTTACTTTGTGACCGAAGCAAGTCTGGAACGGCCATTTCTTGGTTTATGACGGATTTGTATAGATTGATCTCTCGAATCTAAAGTACTCCCTTGCATTACATTGTTTAGGGTTTAAATTTGTTTCTCACCCACACACCCGAAATTACCAAAATCAGCAGAAACCATTTTCACCCTCAAACAATTGGCGACCACAATGGGAGGTTGATCTTTCGGTCACGATGTCAATTTTCAATCCTCGATCTCATACCTCGACCCAGACGTCAGGACAGTAAAATCAAACGATCCGTTCAGGAATCGACGACTCAGCTACTAGGCGGCTCGATTACCAGTCGTGACACGGCAAGGGACGACTGGGGACTTCCGAGGGGTTAGAAGCAAACGATCCGCCCAGTTATCGGCAACACGACAAGGAACGACTGGGGACTTTCCACAGTCACGGGGATATTTCCCACAAAACTCGGTCTTACATCCGGGAGATTCCTTTTTCACCAAAAGATCCAAAAACCGAGTAAGTCTTGCCTAGAAAAAATACGTGGTTTACTACTTCAGGTTTTCACGGGAATGATGAAACCAATAACCATGTTATGTTTCATCTCATGCTCTTTGTCGACCAGCAATGCTCACGATTCAGTGGCTTTCCTGGGATGTTTGCACCATTCGCAATCATAACCAAAAAGCATCGTTATTCTAAAAACAGTTCGTTCCAAATAATAATCCAAAACCCTCAAGGTAACATTTTTCTGTCAAACCAAAAATCCAGGAAATCAAAACCGTAAACTATGCGTTTCATTTGCCTTTCAAAAAAAAAACAACCTAAAATAAGAAGTTCAGAAGACAGAAATGCATTCAAAGAAAGTTTTTCAACAATGGCTTTCTCTTCTTGGAAAAAGCCTCTTTCGTGCTTTGGAGAGCCGCCCTCTTCAACTTCAGCTACCTGGACAACTTTTCGACTTCCGCTTCCTGCTTCTTCACCATATCCGCAGAAGGACCTTCGACTGTTTCAGCCAGCAACTTTTCAACCTCAGAGAAACCTTCAACGAACCAAGGAACATTGAACTCGAAGTTTACACAAGTGTCACGATGGAACCTCCATCTCGAGACTACATCCTCAAAAACATTATTACCAGTCACATTGCACATGTCGTCAATCGAAGACAAAGCTTCCTCCACACGCTTAACCAACGCAAATCGACTAGTAATTTTCTTGGTCTTGGCGATATGTCCGTAACTTTCCCATATCCTGGTGTATAGCGCCGCGTGTTTGGCGGGAGCGCTAAATCCCCCGATCAACACATGATCCGAATGAGGAACTAGATATGAAGGGTTGAAAGTGGCGTCCGTGACTGCATCAGCAACCGTCAAGGGATTCCTAACGACAATTTCACCTGCGCCCACTGGAGTACTCTCCATTTTCTGAGTCACAACGACGTTTTCATATCGTTCAACATCCATTTCAAGGTCTCCCGGTGCGGCTGTCACAGTTGGAGAAAAAGCTGTATCTCCGCCAGTCTCCGTCTCAGGGTCATCTTCAGAAACGGCTTCCCCCCTATGATATTACGGATTAGATATTTTCCAAAGAGAAAGGAAGAGAGGGAAGAAGAAAAAACATGCGGGAGACTCACTGATTCACTTTCAGACCGACTAGATGAAGATTCAGCACTGCTTTCGGAAGAACTACTCTCGCCATCACTGGACTCTGAACTTTCATCCTTCTCGGGTTCCCCATCACCATGGATAGGCTCATCACCGCCTCCCTCCGTCTCGAGAAACGATGTTTTCTGACTACTTGCAAGTTTGGTAAAGGTGTTCACGCTGCTGAGACCCTGGGCAAGATACAAAGACGGATACTCAGAAAAGAAACAAGGATATACGCGATCCAACTAAAATCAAGAGGAAAAGCATACGTACCCGCATATTAGACGAACTGAAAGTCGGAAGGGCTGTCGAATCTGACTGGGAACCGTCTGCACGGCTTTTAGACCTTCGCTTCTTCATTTGGGGCCTATATGCATTCGGGCTAACGGATTTTCGCTTGGTCGAAGAAGGATCCCTCAACAGTGGGTGATCCGCTAAAACCGCATAAGAAGGCTTACCGCGACGGTTTTCTACCACATCATTCACGAATCCATGGATAGCGAGAAACTCATCCTGCCAAAATATGTTATATTTGGAGGTTTTTGATGGATTTCGTTCCGCGAGCGGAAAAGGGAGACTTTTACCCGACACAAGAACACTAGCATCGAGAACAGTTGGCAACGAGTCTTATGGAATAACCGGCTGACGAACGAGTGGGACCCCTTGGTCAAAACCCATATGCCGAGTCGCCCTATCGATATTGTAAGAAACTGCTTTGCAAGATCCTCGAAAGAAAGATGGCACATGACCGGGAGTGCATCTTCGCATGAACACCATCTCTCCAACACTCATATCCTCTTTATCAGAAGACAAAAACATGCTCGGAGCAGGAGCAAAGGTATTGATCCGAGTTATGGACGCATGCACCGGAGCCCATGGACAAAAATTGACTGTGTGTGAGTTTCCAAGGAATCCAACCAGGTTCGAACCAATCTTTGGACGACTATTCGACCAGCGCAGTATCCTAGAACCACCCCAAGACTCTGGAAGTACGGCCAACGGTTTTGGAGCATACCTTTCGAAGTGCTCCCACATCCACGCTTGGAGAAAGGCGACATGAATATACGAATCCACTTTCATGTATCCATTTGAAGCGCACATGTCCGTGACCGGATGATCCAAGTGTGTGTACAGAGAACCAAGAATCAAGCCGCCAATAGGGAGAACGACACCTTTTGCCAATTTTATGGAAAACTTGATAAGTTCCTGTCTTATCTCCTTCTTACCAGAACCGTCATCGAAAATATCTCTGGATAACCAAAGAGCCAAGAACACTGCGACATGAAGTGTACTATTTTTCTGATTTGGCTCCAACTCATCAGGAAACCATTGAGACACCCACCACCAATAGAAGCACCTCGTCTCGTTTTCTTTCCGAACGAATCCTTTTGATTTCGCAAACCAGAGCGGCGCGCATTTCTTCTTCATCTACAGACAACTTGACATCGAGGTTTCCTATTACGGGAAGGTTCAGCAAGACGACCACGCTCTCTAAAGAGATAGTCATTTAACCCCACCTGCATATGTCCGTGTGAGTGTCCGGACACCATATGGAAATAAAAGTAACCAAGCATGGAATATCTTTCCTAATTTGAAGCACTGCGGAAGCCGCGACAGCATCAATAATCTGCGCCTTGGTCAAACTGGCTTTTACCCATTCTTGGCTCATCATGAATCACATCCATTTCTCAAAGGGATGTAACAGACTCACACAGATTTTAAAGTCAATGGGAGAAGGAGAATACTCTTTCCTCTAAAGACAAAACCTTATTACACCTCCAGGCCGAACTGACCGGGCCTCTCCTTCACTTTCCGGACCAGTCAGAAGAATTGACACATACTTGGGATGGTTTTTCCTAATTGTGGCAGATGTTTTAAAGAAATCATCGTCTATGTTTGGCTTGGAATTGCCAACATCTTTCGGTACGGCAGAACTTTTCTCAAATGACATCCTAACTAAATTCTCTCACGCTACTTTCACCTTCGAAATAACTACAATGGAACAATACGAAGAAAAATTGTTACAGAAAGTGCATGGAAATTATTTTATCAGACACAAGAGATCCATCTTGGACGCAAACCAATTTGTTGCAAAGTCATAATGCGCATGATCAAAGAAATGGGGACTGACAGACCCTGCATCACCACCTCATGCCAAGGCCATACCCTGCAGCAGGAAATTTTCCCCCGGACGAGGAGGCGCGCCCCACCATGGGAACAATACACATGGCCACACCAGGAAAAGGGAGGAAACCCTAGGAGCTAGGTTTTCACGGGAAGGGAATGATAGTTACTAGCTCATGCATGCCTACTTTGCACGGTAATTGAGGCGGCCAACATTACTACGGTATTCACGCCTAAATGTTACTACAAGTTCACGCAAAGCATATTTACGGCTAGGATTCATACCAACACAAAAGAACAATATTTTTACAAGTTCATGAAAAGGTACGTCTACAGCTAGGGTTTGCACTAACACAAGAAAACAAGAAAAACAAGTTAAAGAGGAAGTACTGGAAGACATACCTGGGATTCGCTCGTCCGCTTTACTGTTACCACACGGCCAGAATAAAAAAAAATATAAAGGTGTGAAATAAAAGGAGAGGCCGTCCCCCTTTTATAGACGTGGTACTTGGGATTTTGAATAAGGAAAGGACTTCATATTTGAGTCAAGTAAGGAAAAGAGGCAACCGGGCCCGCGAAGACAAATCACCATTCCAAGCCGTCCGCGCATGCTTTGCCTCACCAAACCGCGCCATTGACTTGGCCCCACCATGCCAAGACGTCTGCACCATGCCTTGGCCCCACCATGCCAAGCCGTCCACATGCTTTGCCTCACCAAACCGCGCCTTGCCTTGGCCCCACCATGCCAAGCCGTCCGCGCCATTACCTTGGCCCCACCATGCCAAGCCGTCTGCGCCATGACTTGCCGCGCCAACACCAACGACTCGCCAAGCCAGCGTCATGATGTTCCCTAACCCAGCCAAGGTGATACATGGCCAGACTAAGCCGACGATCTTCATCTCACCACTTCACGGTCTACACCAGAAATAGAATCTACGTAAGGCCGCCAAACATGAGGATCATGAACTCCCCTTACCTCTCGAAAAAGGTTAGTCGGACTTTCCTGACCATCTTTTCACGACCTGTCATTTCTATTTTTGTCCTCGCTTGTCACCATCTTATGCTTACCTCGTAACAATGCTCCTGTTCCGAGCTAAGCATGGGACTTAATGTTGATGGTGGTTTAGCTTAGGGTCAAAATCGTAAAATTGTACATCTGACATGACGTCACTATGACCATTAGCACATTTATTGAATCAATCAGCATGCCTATGTAAGAATTACCGGGGTACCTTTTTTTTTTACATGGGTCATGTTCCACGGCAGAACCCTTAACACTGACAGATATCATCTATGCCAAACCCTAATTCTCATGCTACCGCGCCAAGGCATTGATAGACACATTTTTGTGTCTAATTTGTCCTCAATGTCCGTATTGTTGGAACTCTATTTTTGTACTAATATTGTGTTTTTATGTATTTTTAGGAAATAAACATTTTTGGAAAATTCGGCTCGAAAAGTTGATTTTGGCACCCCCGGAGGACAAGTGTTATTCGGACTCTCGCTTTTGGATAAGGGGTAACCTAATTACTAAGGGGCACCCCCAGGTCACCCCCAAGACAGCTGCTATTCGCACCCCAGTTCTGGTTAGGGGGAGGACATCTTCTTCCCAAATTCAAAAACCAAAAATTGGCGGGAAAAATTGTTCTTGAACTGCCGTGACTAGGGTTGAGGATTTGAAGGTGTTCCAGTGAGATTCAATGGCCCAAATTAAATGGGTTTGTTCCTAGGGCCTAGATAGAGCTGGTATGGGTGTTGGATTCGGTCAAAATTGGTTAGATAACCGGTGGTAATCAAATCAGGGAAGATATTCTAAAATAGGAAAAATATTCTATTCTTGGAATTCTTGGATGGAAGAGACGTGCATGGGTTGATTCTATTGGCTGGAAACAATCCCTACAGCTCAAGGATGACGCGTGAGAAGAGATAAAACAGGGAACAATCCGTAACAAATCAGAGAATCAAAGAAAAAATATTACGGAATATGTTCTTTAATGGCCGGATATTCTTGGAATTATTACGAGGATTTGAGTGACCTGTTGTGTATAAATAGGTCCCTAATGTCGAGAAGGAGGAGCTAGCGAAGTTTAGAGAGAATTTGGAGAGGTTTAGAGCACTACAGAGCAAGAAAATTGAAGTTGCAGAGATTCTGGTTCTGCTGCTGCTCGAGGAGGAAGAAGAAGAGGAAGAACAAACTACCAAAGGCAGTCGTTTACCAACAAAGACAACGACTGTCGTTCGTGGGTCATAGTTTTTCAACGACAACAGCACTTTATCTCTATCGTTGATTCTGGACGCCTTCTGTGGGTCGCAGAATCCTGTTTTATATCATTTTCTTGTCTTTCTCTTCATTGTAAAACACTTTTGAGCATCAATGAAATATTTTGAGAGGTTTTCCAACATGATGAGCGGCTAAAATACCTGGTGATTGAGGCAATGGAGGATCTATTCACTCATGTTTGATTGGTAATATTTTTATTTATAATTTCGTTAATTATTTATTTTATTTAATTCACTTGATAAAAATATAAAAAAAGGGATAAAATGGTTTTCTTAATTATTTGTGAATCAGTTTGATGTTTTATGCTTAGAATATATTCTTTGATAAATCATGCTTAAGGATTACAACTTAATATTTGGACACCTTTTAAATTAAAAAGTGATTTAATAAGAAAAAGCTTAATAATTTCTGAAATATTATTTATAACCAATCAACTTGAAGTAATAGTGAATCCTGAGCCTTAATCTTTCTAAAATCTTGACATTACTATTAATTTCCTTCATTTATTTATTTGTTTAAATCTTAAAAAAAAAAGTTACCTTCACAAGTTCGAAAAGAACCCAGTTTTCACCACTATCTACAACAACATTTGAAAATACATCAAATTTTTGGCGCCGCCGACGCGGACTGTGCTTAGGTAGAATTTTTTTTTTAGGTTTATTATTTTTTTTTTAGAATTGTTTGTTCCTTTTTACGTTTCTTTTTGTCTTTATTTTGCAGGTTCAAAGTGAAAACTAAGGACTTGGAGAGGAAAAAGCTTAAAGCGAAAAGCGAAAAGAGAAGAAAAAGGACAATTTTAGGATTTAATTTTTAATTCTTTTTGGTGTGTGAGGAAAACTGTAATTTTTTTTCTTTTTGAACTTTAAATTGGACTGGACATTTGGACTTTAATTTTTAAACCCTACGGAAGGGTACCCTTAAATACAAATGTGTGCAGGGAAGGACGGTGATTACAATATCACCTCGGCCCCTCGGGTTCGCACACGGCATAGGAGTCGTGGCCCGAGTCGACGACAACGGTTCATCCCCCGTCTGGTACGGGAGGTAAGTCCAATCGAAACACTCGCGAATCCCTGCAAGCGAGTTACTGTACTCCTTAAGGTTCTAATTGTTTGAGGACGAACCGGACTGTCTTTTTTCCTAGTAAAGGGCAAGGCCTGGCCTAAACAAGATAAGGGTTCGGATTTCATCACCGCTCCCTTCTTGCCCGCTTTAGGAGAACAAAACCTAACGCGAACCCAAGCTTTAAAATCTGATAGAAAGAGACCTATAGGGTATCGAGCTTGTTAGGAAAATTTCGAAGGATATTGGTTATTCTTTTAGCATACTTCGAAGTTCATGACGGTTTCTGTGAGTTGAATGCGTGACTGCGCCGCCTTGTACTGCGGTGAGGCCTTGGGTATCAAAGCTCCACTAAGCTTCCCTCGCCTCGATTCAACTTACTTTGACTCGGATTGATTCCAGAGGGTTTGCTTAAATTGTAACGAATTCCCTTTCGAGATAGAAGCTAGTCTAGAAACAATCTAAGTGAGCCATCATGCTTGTTGTTTGCTAGAAATCTCTAGGTTTGCTGTGGTAAAGTCGAGTCAGCCTGCTGTGTGATTGCTAGAACCTTCCTGTTAGGATTTTTATTTCTTTTTGATTTTTTTAGTGTATGCCCGATTTTGTTAATAGGGCTTGGAAAAGAGATACTCTAGGTCGATTGATTAGCGAAAAACCTAGTAGTTCTTCTGATATAAGCAGGGAGCTCGAAGATTGTTCTTTTGAGAGCCCTGTTTTTGGAAACTTCAGTTTTAAGAATCTGTCTCTTCGTGAGGAAAGTACCCCTAGTACTTCTGTTGTGCCAGCGATGGCAACTTTGAAAGATTACATGTTCCCAACTAGGTCCAACCGAGCTTCGTGCATTAAATTGCCAGCCACTACGGCTAATTTCGAGATAAAACCTAGTATTCTTCAGATGATCCCTATATTCTTAGGAAAAGATGATGAGAACCCTTATTTCCATATTAGGGACTTTGAGGAAATTTGTGGGACAATTAGAATAAAAGACCTTACTGATGAAGTCTTGAAACTTAAGATGTTTCCCTTTTCCTTGAGAGATAAAGCCAAGACCTGGCTGAACAACCTACCATCTGAATCCATAGAAACATGGCAGGAACTTATCGCTGCCTTATATGAAGTTCTACCCTAAGCATAAAACTGCAACTGTTAGGCAGAAAATTAGTGCTAGTGTGCAACAAGAGGGAGAGTCTCTTTATAGATTTTTAGAGATTCAATGATCTCCTATCTCAGTGTCCTCACATGGATTTGATAAGATGAAACTAGTACAAATTATTTATGATGGTTTAGACTATTCGACCAAAGCCATGGTTGAGTCTATGTGCGCTGGTGAGTTCACTAGTAAAAATGCTGATGATGCTTTTACCTTCTTAGAAGTTATCGCTGAAAAATCCCAACAGTGGGAATCTTGTGTTGAACCCCCTAAAAGACTCTTGGTCAATAAAAGTAGCACCAATATGGTAGATACGAGTTTTGCATCTGATGCTAAGTTTGCTGCTTTGTCTAGAAGGTTAGAGGCTTTGGAAATGGGTCAGTCTAAAAATAGGTCCCTTGTTGAACCTAATAGAGCCTCTCAAGTCTCTAGTTGTGGAATAGCCCGATAATTCATTTTGGGAAGGTCAGGTTAGTGAAGAGCAAGCTCATGCTGTCTATAACAATGCTAGGTTTGAGAACCGTCAGAAGATTGACCCATACTCAGAGACCTACAATCCTGGTTGGAGAAACCATCCTAATTTTTCTTGGTCTAAGGGTCAGAATCAAGGACAGTCTAGTAATTCTCAGCCTCCCCCAGGATTTGGTTTTAAGAACTTTTCGGGTCAAACTCAGTTTCAGAACACTTCCGAGAAAAAGATCTCTGCCTTAGAGGAAAATCTCATAATGCTATCAAAGAACCACATGAGCTTTCAACAAGAAACTAGGCAAGAATTGAAGGATAATTCTCAAAGTCTTGCCGAATTAAAACTTCAAGTAGGACAAATAGCTAAGTTTATAAGTGAGAGAGAAGATGGAAAGTTCCCTAGTCATACTGAGCCTAATCCCAAAGGGGAGAAATCGTACAATCATGTGAACGCTGTCACAACCCTTAGGAGTGAAAAAAAAGTAGACAACAAGGTTGCCATGCCTGGTAGTGACCATGATGTAGTTCACCAGTCTGAACCAGAGAGTGAAGAGACTGATAGAGTCTCTAAAGAGACCAATGAGGGTCATGTTGAGTCTGATTTTGTTCCTAGAGCCCCATTCCCACAACTGCTAGTTCCGACTAAGAGGGAGTCCAACTTTAATGATATATTAGAGGTTTTTAAGCAGGTTAATATCAACCTTCCATTATTAGATGCAATTAGGCATATTCTCTCTTATGCCAAGTTCCTTAAGGACTTGTGTACGCGAAAGCGTAAGCTCAGTGTCCAGAAGAAATCCTTCATAGCTAGTCACGTGAGTTCTATTATTCAGAATACCACTACTCCTAAGTATAAAGACCCAGGATCCCCTACCATTGCTTGTACAATAGGTAAGTACCGTGTTCAGAAAGCATTGCTTGACTTAGGAGCTAGTGTGAACTTACTGCCATACCATGTGTACCTTAAGCTAGGACTTGGTGAGATGAAACCTACCCATATGACACTTCAGTTAGCTGATAGGTCCGTTAAAATTCCTCGTGGTGTGATCGAGGATGTTCTCATAGAGGTCGACAAGTTTATATATCCGGTGGATTTTGTTATCCTAGATACCCAACCTGTCCCTGACCCAGAGAACCAAATACCAGTGATTTTAGGTCGCCCGTTTTTAGCTACATCCAATGAGATCATTAACTATCGAAATGGTATTATGAATTTGTCTTTTGGTAATATGACTATTGAGCTGAACATTTTTAATATTAGTAAGCTACCCTCTGAACTAGATGACTCGAATATAGAAGAGGTGAACATGATAGGAACATTAGTCGAGGAGTCATTACCAAACACTTTGTTAGAAGATCCATTAGAGAAATGCCTAGCTCACTTTGGGATTGATTTTGATGATGATAATGTGATTAATGAGGTGAATGCTTTGTTAGATTCAACCCCTTTGTTAGATACTAGTAATGGATGAAAACCTAAGTTCGAACCACTACCAGTTTCTAAGTCTACCCTAGTTCCTTTTTTAGAAGAGCCTCCTAAGTTGGACCTAAAACCATTGCCAGATACCCTGGAGTATGTGTTTTTAGGCCCGTCTGAGACTTTACCTGTGATTGTTTCTTCCGACTTGGATAGAGATCAGGAAAGTAGGCTAGTAACCGTCCTTCAAAACAATAAGGAAGCTTTAGGGTGGACCATAACAGACATTAAGGGTATAAGTACTACTATTTGTATGCATCAGACCTATTTAGAAGAAGACACCAAACCTTCTAGGGAGATGCAACGTCGACTAAACCCCAATATGAAATAAGTAGTTCGAACTGAGGTTCTTAAGCTACTAGATGCAGGCATTATCTACCCTATCTCAGACAGTAAGTGGGTTAGCCCCGTTCAGGTTGTTCCCAAGAAATCTGGTATTACTGTAGTCCAGAATGATAACAATGAGTTAATCCCGACCCGAGTGACCACGGGTTGGCGTGTTTGTATTGACTATAGGAAATTGAACAAGGTCACTAGGAAGGACCACTTTCCCCTTCCCTTCATCGACCAGATGCTAGAGAGATTAGATGGACATAGTCACTCTTGCTTTTTAGATGGCTACTCTGGATATAATCAGATTGTTATTGCCCCAGAAGACCAGGAGAAAACCAATTTTACCTGTCCCTTTGGTACCTTTGCGTATAGACGCATGCCTTTCGGTCTATGTAATGCCCCTGCGACTTTTCAGCGTTGCATGATGAGCATATTTTCTGACATGGTAGAACGGTTCTTAGAGGTCTTTATGGATGATTTTTCAGTGTTTGGTTCGTCTTTAGATGAGTGCTTGCATCCTTTGTCATTAGTTTTGACTAGGTGTAAGGAAAAGAATTTAGTGCTTAATTGGGAGAAATGTCACTTTATGGTTCGTTCAGGAATTGTTCTAGGGCATATTGTATCTTCAAAGGGTATAGAGGTAGATAGAGCCAAAGTTGACCTTATTAAAACTTTACCGGTCCCAAAAACCGTAAGAGATATTAGGTCATTCTTAGGGCATGCTGGTTTTTATCGTCGTTTCATTAAGGATTTTAGCTTGATATTTAGACCTCTTTGCAATTTGCTTGCAAAAGATGTTAAGTTTGTCTTTGACGATGCTTGTTTAGAGGCTTTTGAGAAGCTTAAGTCATTACTCACTACCGCCCCTATAGTCCAGGCACCCAACTGGAACCTACCCTTTGAGATCATGTGTGATGCTTCAGATTATGCTATTGGTGTTGTGCTAGGTCAGCGAGAAAATAAGTTACTTCATGTGATTTACTATGCTAGAAAAACTCTGAATGATGCCCAGTTGAACTATACCACTACCGAGAAGGATCTATTAGCCATTGTGTTTGCCTTAGACAAGTTTAGACCCTATCTCTTAGGTTCTAAGATCATCATATATATTGATCATGCTGCTTTAAAATATCTTTTGTCTAAGAAGGATACTAAACCTAGATTGATTAGGTGGATTCTGTTGTTGCAAGAGTTTTCTCCAGACGTTAGAGACAAAAAGGGTGCCGACAATGTTGTAGCAGATCACTTGTCTAGGCTAGTTGTTAGTTCCACAGATGATTCCCTTCCTATAAGGGATAGCTTTCCTGATGAACAATTGTTCTTTGTTACCCAATTACCTTGGTATGCGAATATAGTGAACTATCTTGTTACTGGTCGAATTCCCCAACATTGGGGTAAACAAGATCGTTCTAGATTTTAAACTGAGGTTAAGCACTTCTTTTGGTATGATCCTTATTTGTTTAAGTATTGTCCAGACCAGATTATTAGGAGATGTATACCTGAGAGTGAACAGTCCAGTATTATTTCCTTTTGTCATGATCATGCTTGTGGGGGTCAATTTAGTGCTAAGAAAACTGCTGCTAAGATACTGCAGTGTGGATTCTATTGGCCTTCGTTGTTTAAAGACTCTCACAGTTACTGCGTTACTTGTGAACGATGCCAGAAATTAGGAACCGTTTCCCGTAGGAACATGATGCCCTTGAACCCTATTTTAATTGTTGAGGTATTTGATGTGTGGGGTATTGACTTTATGGGTCTGTTTCCTAATTCTTTTGGTAACCTATACATCCTTGTCGCCGTAGACTATGTCTCCAAGTGGATTGAGGCGGTTGCGTGTAAAACCAATGACCATAGGGTTGTGATTGAGTTCTTGAAAATTAATATACTTACACGTTTTGGTACACCGCGAGCTATAATTAGTGATGGAGGGTCGCACTTTTGTAATGGGCCTTTTAGGCTTCTGATGAAGAAATATGGTATTACACATAAGGTAGCTACCCCGTATCATCCACATACTAGTGTTCAGGTAGAGGTTTCCAATAGGGAGATAAAACGTATATTAGAGAAAACAGTTAATCCTAATCGGAAAGACTGGTCGTCTAGGCTTACT
Source organism: Papaver somniferum (assembly GCF_003573695.1). NCBI lineage: Eukaryota > Viridiplantae > Streptophyta > Magnoliopsida > Ranunculales > Papaveraceae > Papaver > Papaver somniferum. Next base: position 92,684,473 of record NC_039365.1, on the reverse strand, counting down.
GATGCCTTATGGGCTTACCGTACTGCGTTTAAGACCCCCATTGGAATGTCGCCTTATCGGCTTGTTTATGGCAAGGCATGTCACTTACCTGTTGAGTTAGAACATAGAGCTTATTGGGCTGTTAAGCAGCTAAATTTTTCACTTGACGAGGCAGGAGCCCATAGGAAACTCCAGCTCAATGAGTTGGACGAGATTCGTATAGATGCTTACGATAGTGCGAAGGAGTATAAGAACAAAATGAAACTTGTGCATGATAGAAACATTTTACGGAAGTCATTTTATCCAGGTCAAAAAGTTCTTCTGTATGATACCCGCTTGCATCTTTTCCCTGGGAAGTTACGTTCTCGGTGGACGGGTCCTTTTATTGTTCGCACTGTTTTTCCTCATGGAGCTGGGTAGTAGTTCTTCGAAGGTTAACGGTCAGAGATTGAAACCATTTTTAGAGCCCTTTCCTACAGGTGATGTTGAGGAGGTCCCTCTGGAGGACCCTGTTTACCCTTGATTGACCATCGAGGCAGTTGTATGTTGTATATTAGTTTTTGATTTTCTTCACCCAGGTACTATCTTTCCAACTTCTCCTCGTGTTATTTTACTTTTGGTACTGCTCTTTAATTAGAAACATTGAGGACAATGTTATATTTAAGTTTGGGGGTGGGGAAGAAACTTTTTGTTAGCTTTTAGTTGCAATAAATAAACTCCAGAGCCTAGAAATTTATGCGTATTCAGGATGGCACTAACTAATCTAAGTGGATGGAAGCATCTTGGTTGTAGGAGTTGAGGAACCAATCTGAATAGATGGAAACATCTAAAGAGTCTATTCATAAAAGCACAGAGCTCAGGTGTTAGAAATAACATGATAGTTTCACCATATCTCGTTGAGTCCTTTTCACTTCTATTTTTATTTTATTTTGTTTTTAAACTATGTACTCTAAGTGATTAGGTGGGGCTCACAATTCAATTTGTTACCAATGCTAGGGTGAATTAGAGTGATTGAGATACCAAAAAAAAAAAATTTGAGACCAGACCATTTGACCAAAAGGAATAAATTCAATAAAGTCGACCACTGGTACCCTTGTATATGCCAGTTGTGTTGACCTAGAGTTAGGTTATCGACCACTGGTTCCCTTGTATATGCCAGTGTGTTGATATTAGTCAGACTAGTATCTCAATCCATTAGGATAGGTTCATTTTGGCGGAGGCCTTCAGACAGATATGGGAAACGCCGTTAACTTAGTAAACATCAAAACCATATATGTTTTTTTATATCCATCTCTTAATCTTTCCATGTGATTAGTTTGACTCCGAATATGATGTCCATAGTGCAACTATTTGAGTAGAGCTCTGTCACTTATATATGAATTTTAGTATGCTTGAGTGCAAACTCGTGTACATCAATTGGAATTTCGCATCAAGGTACTTCCTCTTGTAGTCAATAAGTATGCCAACCAAGGAGATTCTTTAGTGCCTTCCAAGGTTCGTTGTAGATAGCTAGGGTCTGGAGTATAAAGGTTTTGTGGGTACACCTCTGGTAAACCCTCCGGAGACAACCCTCCGCCACTAGGGCCACCTAGTAGTTTAACGGCTTGCTGCACGTGCTAAGTGTAGTCATTTTACTTTCTAGATTAGATTTGCTCGAGGACTAGCAAATAATAAGTTTGGGGGTATTTGATAGACACATTTTTGTGTCTAATTTGTCCTCAATGTCCGTATTGTTGGAACTCTATTTTTGTACTAATATTGTGTTTTTATGTATTTTTAGGAAATAAACATTTTTGGAAAATTCGGCTCGAAAAGTTGATTTTGGCACCCCCAGAGGACAAGTGTTATTCGGACTCTCGCTTTTGGATAAGGGGTAACCTAATTACTAAGGGGCACCCCCAGGTCAACCCCAAGACAGCTGCTATTCGCACCCCAGTTCTGGTTAGGGGGAGGACATCTTCTTCCCAAATTCAAAAACCAAAAATTGACGGGAAAAATTGTTCTTGAACTGCCGTGACTAGGGTTGAGGATTTGAAGGTGTTCCAGTGAGATTCAATGGCCCAAATTAAATGGGTTTGTTCCTAGGGCCTAGATAGAGCTGGTATGGGTGTTGGATTCGGTCAAAATTGGTTAGATAACCGGTGGTAATCAAATCAGGGAAGATATTCTAAAATAGGAAAAATATTCTATTCTTGGAATTCTTGGATGGAAGAGACGTGCATGGGTTGATTCTATTGGCTGGAAACAATTCCTACAGCTCAAGGATGA